>NC_040077.1:118320705-118627724 GCF_003369695.1 Bos indicus x Bos taurus
CTGTAAGATGAGGATAGTATTAGTTCTTATTTGATAATTTTGCTCTAAGGATAAAGTAAATCAATAGAGACAGGTTCTAAGGATCGTTCCTGGCGCACAATAAAGATTGACAGATGTCCAGCTTCATTATTCTACTCACGTTGCTGCTCTGTTACTTGGGAAATGTGTAAGACGTGGTTTCAATTTTATTTGGAATGACTAGGAAATGTTAGTAAAAGAAACACAGGATATATCTCAGATAGGCCTCATCTTTGTAACTAAGTCTAGACCACAGTTCCCCCAAACGAAGATCCACAGGGCAAATTCAATCCATGAACTGTTTCATAAATACATTTTTAGTGGAACACAGCTAGAGCCACATCTTAACATTTATGAATCGTCTATGGATGCCTTCACAATAAAATAGTAGAGCTGAGTAATCACAAAAGGAATTGTGGTCCGTAGCACCTTAAATATTTTCCTCCCTGGCCCTTTACAGAAAAAACTCCTAACTCCTTATCAAGGCATTTAACATTTTTCTTGATGTACTAGACAGATTCCTGAAAAGTGACATTTGAATGGTATTTTTGCAAAACACTATTTGCAATATAATGTTGTAAAAAGACACATTTATGTTATTTTTCTACTTTCTCCCAGGGATAGAAACAGTCTGCACTGAGCCTTTGAAAAGAGGCAGAAAAAGAGGTAAAAAAATAAATGATTAATGTATTTTTAACTAAAATAATGCAAATTTCTATTTTATAATTCATGTTTTTAGTGATCAATCAATTTTCTTAATGGACTTATAGAGCCAGTAACAAACATTAGGATAGTCCTTGGTCCTGGTCAGTTTCAACAACATGACAGGCACCCACTTCATTGATTAGTCAATTGATCTGTGAGAGACCCCAGGCTTCCTGAGCACGTCTCCCCTCACCACAGTGATAACTTTTGAGGAGGGAAATATGAAGAAATGTATCTAAAGAGTATGACTCATGTAATATTTAGCTCATTCTTCTCTTGCCTACATAGAGAACCATAGGCTAGCCACCAAAGGGGACTCTGAGTGGTAATGAGACCTGTTACCAAAGAAATTCCTAAAATTTCTTTGATTGTATAACTTTGGCTTGTCACTCATTTTTTTGGCCTCAATTTCCTCCTCTGTAAATTGGTGGGTGGCAGGTGAATTTGACTGGCCTCCTATGCCCACCCAACTCTAATAGAACTGACTCTGGAAGGACTGTCCACAGCCTACCCTCCCCATCCAGAGAGAGGCCCCAACATCAGTCTTTAATGGATCCCCTTCAATGCTAGCCAGAGGGCAAGATAAAGTGTTCCTACTACTGACATTCTTTCTAAGATTTTCAGCACCTGCTTCAGAGGAACCAGACTTCAGCACCCTCACCCAAGGGCGTACAGAGGCCCTCTCCCTGAGCAATTTGTGGTTTCTTCTAGAGCAAGTTACAGTCTAGCCACAGAGAAAGGTCGCATGAAGGAGAAGTGAAGCAAAGCAGAAACCAAAGCAGGAAGATGGAACTGACCCTCTGGGGGCCCATTGCAATCCTGCTTTATTGCCTCAGTTGAGCCCTCAAACAGGGAGAAAAAATGAAAAATTGAGGCTTTTTCTCCATCTGTATAACTTCAAAGCAATGATATGACTATAAATCTTCCTTCAAAACAGCAGGAAGAAAATGATCGTGCAATAGGTAGCTAGGGCTGGCAAGCTTGGGAATTCATATCCTTCCTCAAGAGGTGTGTATATAGGATTTCAGAGGATTGGGATATAAAGTGATATTAGCTTTATGGACCTAACCTGCCATAAAAGAAAGACCTATATATGTATCTAAATTCATGGGAGAAATCCTCCCATTACATTTCAACTTATAAAGAAGGATCTCAAGATGGGGGAGGAGAGACCATGTTAGAGCAAGATGGAATGAAAAAACCACATGCTTCCTTGCAGGTCCAAGAGTTCCCAGAGATACAAATATGGATTTTCGACGTGATCAGCTTCCCGTGACTTGTGGTGAGGCAATGGGGATTTTATATAAGGAGAAAATGATAAAAGGTGGGCTTCACAATATTCTACACTTTTCAGCTAGAAAACTCCCATGTGAATAATATATTGTACAGGTCGTGGACCCTTGTTGAGGGGAGGAACATGTTTCTAAGACTGTCCCCAGGTCTGGTGGTTCACTAGGAAGACTGAAAGGACTCAGCATATTGTTGAACTTACGGCTGTTATTTATTCTATTGAAAAAGCACACCAAAAAAATCAGCAGGGGGAAAAAGCACACAGTACAGATGTCAGTTTCCAAAGTCCACTCCCAGAGGGGTCACCGTGACGCACTTAATTCTCCAACAACGATATGCAGTGTTGTCTGCCAGGGAAGCTGCCCCGAGCCTAAGCGTCCAGGGTTTTTATCAAGGGTTAGTTACATAAGTGCCCTCTGACTAGCACATGCCAAAATTCCAAACTCTTGGAAGGAAAGCAGGCATTCCACACACACAATATCGTTTATACCAACAGTTCAGGCACAGTGAGCCACTTAAGTTCTGGGAATAGTGAGACCCCTTCCCAAGACCACATTCCCAGATGCCAGCAAGGGCCATCTGGCAAACAGACTTTCTGAAGAGAGCAGGCTCAATTATTCTCTGTTGGCTCTTTTCCACACAGCATCCCAGAGAGGCTGGAGGAAAGATGGCATTTCCACACTTTTTAAGTTAATGAACATTAGGTAACCAGGCCATCTCCTCTCCTGCCATAGAAAGTGCCGACAGGTTCCCATCTGCACCCAATACAAGGGCACGTGGTTCAATAACATGATGGAAGATGTACACGTTTGAGAAGCCCAACAACAACCTTCACAGACAATTCCCTGTAATGTTTGTCTGGCCTTTTGCTCACTGAAAGAGAGCACAGCCTTTAGGCTCAGAAGACCTGGATTCGAGTTTCAGCTGTACCAAGAGTGTCTATTTTGTGTGGGTCAACGTAGTATCTCTCATACTGAACTTAGTCTTCACCCAAATGGGAATAATAATAAAACTTGCCTCACCATATTATGAGAAAAAAGCGAGATAATAGATGTAATAGCTTGTAAATTACAATTGTTATAGTACAAATGCTCATCTTGCTCATCTATCATAACTGAATTCCTCCTCCCAAAGTATAGTTCATTTGGTACCAACAAGTATTGGGTTGGGCAAAAAGTTTGTTCAAGTTTTCCATGAAAAGAAAGTGAAAGTGAAGTCGCTCAGTCGTGTCCGACTCTTTGCGACCCCATGGACGGTAACCTACCAGGCTGTGCAGTCCATGGGATTTTCCAGGCAAGAATACTGGAGTGGGCTGCCATTTCCTTCTCCAGGGGATCTTCCCAGCCCAGGGATCAAACCTGGGTCTCCTGCATTGCAGACAGACGCTTTACCATCTGAGCCACTAGGCAAGTTTTCCATATTTTACAGAAAACTCCAAATGAACTTTTTGGCCAATCCAATATAAATGGATTTTTTGCTTTTATGTTCATGTTAGCTGCTCAGTCATGTCCAACTCTTTGCCACCCTATGGACTGTAGCCTGCCAGGTTCCTCTGTCTGTGGGATTCATCAGGCAAGAATATTGGAGTGGGTAAACCATTCCCTTCTCCACAGAATCTTCCTGGCCCCGGGATCAGACCCGGGTCTCCCTCATTGCAGGCAGCTTCTTTACCGTCTGAGCCACCAGGGAAGTCCATATATAAATGTTTGCCTAATGACCATATCAGTTCAGTTCAGTCGCTCAGTTGCATCCGACTCTGTGACCCCGTGGACTACAGCACGCCAGACCTCCCTGTCCATCACCAACTCCTGGAGTTTAGTCAAACTCATGTCCATTGAGTCAGTGATGCCATCCAACCATCTCATCCTCTGTCATCCCCTTCTCCTCCCGCCTTCAATCTTTCCCAGCATCAGAGTCTTTTCCAATGAGTCAGTTCTTCGCATCAGGTGGCCATAGCACATATATAATTTAACTTTTCCCACTTTATAGCATTTCCTAATTTCTTTTAACATAAAATAGCTTGAGTTCAAAATATGAGAAATAGTTGCTTGCCGTTAGCTGAAATGATCAACTTTTGTACAAGACAAGGCAGATGTAGCTGTGGTGACCCCAGTGTGACCTCACTTGCCCCCTCAGAAACTCAGCCTGGTTCTATCTCAGGTCTCAGAGAAGGGAAGAGAAAGAATCTTCCCCACTCATCTTTAGCTTCATTCTTTTTTTTTTCTCTTTTGAACATAATGTAATATTTTTTTCAGTAAGTGTGAGTAGTAACTGGGGGCTTCCCAGGTGGCACTGGTGGTAAAGAAGCTGCCTGCCAATGCAGGAGACATAAGAGATGAGGGTTCAGTCCCTGGGTCAGAAAGATCCCCTGAAGGAGGGAACGGCAACCCACTCCCGTATTCTTGCCTGGAGAATCCCATGGACAGAGGAGCCTGGCAGGCTACAGTCCATAGCGTCCCAAAGAGTCGGACATGACTGAAGTGAGTTAGAACGCGCTCCCGGGTAGTAATTACTGTCCTTCTCATTGCATGAAGGTCAAAGTATGCACACTGGACAGGAAGTTGGCTCCTACCCTTGCCTTTCAGACTGCTCTGGGTCCCCAAGAGGGGACTCTGCTCTCCTGTTGCCGATTCTGAACCCAAAATGGGTGGCCCAGATTCATGCGGTGAGAGGTCAAGTCTTGGGGTTTTCACAGTCTGGTGCATGCCCTGGCAAGAAAAGGAGCTCACCTTGTCTTGGTCTCACAGGCTCCTCAGAAAAGTGTATAAAGGATAAGAATGGAAAGTGGTTCACCCTCAAGGAGTTTGAAGATGAAGGAGACCACAAAGCCTCCAAGAACTGGAAGCAGAGTGTGCGCTGTGGGGGATGGCCCCTGAAAATCTTGATTCAGGTATTTTAGCGTCAAAGCGCTGCATCAAGAGTTTTGTGCCATGGGTCACCGGTTTCAAGCTTTAGCAGGACACTTCCAGAAAATCACAATGCCTAGGTCACAATGCATATATTATCCCTAATAGTTCATGTGGGTGCTATCTTCTCTGGCTTTCATTACAACTCAATCCTCTAAGTGTGTAAACTTTTACACTTAAATTTTTAAATTATTTTTTCTTTTTTTATTTTATTTTTTAACTTTACAACATTGTCTTGGTTTTGCCATATATCAACATGAATCCGCCACAGGTGTACACGTGTTCCCCATCCTGAATCCTCCTCCCTCCTCCCTCCCTGTACCATCCCTCTGGGTCGTCCCAGTGCACCAGCCCCAAGCATCCAGTGTCGTGCATCGAACCTGGACTGGCGACTCGTTTCATATATGATATTATACATGTTTCAATGCCATTCTCCCAAATCATCCCACCCTCTCCCTCTCCCACAGAGTCCAAAAGACTGTTCTATACATCAGTGTCTCTTTTGCTGTCTCATATACAGGGTTATTGTTACCATCTTTCTAAATTCCATATATATGCGTTAGTATACTGTATTGGTGTTTTTCTTTCTGGCTTACTTCACAAGTTACTTTCCACTTACAATTATTACAAAATATTGGCTATATTCCCCATATTGTGCAATGCATCCTTGAGCCTGTCTTATACCCACTAGTTGTATCTCCCACTTCGCTACCTCTATGTCGTTCCCCTCCCCACTTCACTGTTAACCACTGTTTTGTTCTCTATATCTCTGAGTCTGCTTTTTTTATGTTATATTCACTAGTTTGTTATATACATATATTTTAGATTCCACATATAAGTGATACCATGCTTACATTTGTCTTTCTCTGTCTGACATTGGCTTACTTAGCATAATGCCCTTCAAGTTCATCTATGTTGCTGCAAATGGCAAAATTTTGTTCTTTTCTATGTAGTATTCAAACTCTTACAATTTTGGAGGTAAAACAGTAAAAATTGTGACCTTGGCGCTGCCACTAATAATTGCCATTGTGTAATTTGGTCACAAGAAAGTAAATTAAATTTAATGAATTTAATTTGGTAAGGGAAGATCTTAGACTTTGTAGGGGGAATGTTTAAAATAACATAATAGAACTGCGTATCTGAAAATAATGCATCAGAGTGAGTGTTTTCTAGATAGATTTATTAAGTTCATTCTTGAAAAAGGATATTTTAAAATAAAATATCTCTTTGATCCTCATATCAGCCCCTGATGTGAACAAAACAGGCCAGATCTCTGTCACAGATGAACTCGTGCCTCCTGGCTCTGTACCACATGCCCCAGATGGTCCTTCCTTGTGCCACTCTAATGATGAGAAGATAGTTATTGAATACGTCTAAAGCCACTGCAAAGTGTGGCCCCCAGCCCCTAACCAGGAAGACAACTACTCATTTATAAGCACAGGTCGGCACAGCTCAAGGGTAGGAGAATGAGATTCGCTGGCAGGAAGAGACACAGTAGCTCAGGGGAGGGAAGGTTGTTTCTGTCTTTGAAGTTGAGGCCAGTTTCACGGAACAGTTTGCACTGAGCTAGGTCTTAAAAGAAGACTAGTTCCAACAAGCATAAAGGTAGGACTGAGAAACTCTGCATAGAAAGGATGGTATGACTCGTCGAGAAGTTGTGGGTGATAAGTCTTCCTCCATGAACAGGGCTGATTGTAGAGGCCTTGAGGCCCAAGACAAAAGAGTGAGCCCTTCATTTAATCATGGGGCAATCGTGGGAGGTTTGGGTTTGGGACTGACTAAGTTGAAAGAGTGTTGTAGAGGTAAGAATCTGATCAGGGAATGCAAGATAGATTACAGAGTGGGGAACTTTAACCCATGGAGACGTCAAATGCCCTCCATTACCTTCCCACCTGATCAACCCCACTCACCCTACAAGGCCCAGCTCAAACAACACACTCTGCTGGAATCCTTGGAAATTCCCTGAGCTTGCTTCCTATGGCAGCTGTAACAATTCCCCACAAACTTAGTGCCTTAAGACAACGTATATCTATTATCACACAGTTATGCTGATCAGAAGCATGAAATCCGTTTCACAGGACTCAAGTCAAGGTTCAGCAGGGCTGATTCTTCCTGGAGCCTTCCAGGGAGAATCTGTCCCTTGCTTTTTTCAGCTTTTGGGAGCAGCCTTCATTCCTTGGCTTGTGGCCCCTTCCTCACATCACTCCAGCTCTTGTTCTGTCATCACATCTCCTACTACTGACTCTGGTCCTCCTGTCCCCTCTAATAGGGACCAAAGTCCCTTTTACTGTATAAGTTAGCACATTCATGGGTCTGGGGACTGGGATGTGAACATCTTGGTGGGGGTGGGGGAGTGTGGGGAACAACGGACATTATTTAGCCTACTACACTTACCCGTCTCTGGATCCTGAAATATTCTGAGAGCACGGTTTAAACTTTATCATTCTTACTGATTCTGTGCCAGCTTTTCCCACTTGTCTCCCCAAAGAGAGTGTGTGTTCAAGGCCACTGATAAGGCCTGTCACTTGTCAATCACTCACTAGATATGTACCAATGGAGTAGCTATAGAACTCGAGGTATAAATACACAAGTTAGAGGGATACTGGGGGATGGAAAGGAAGTGACAGATGCAGAAGTGGTTGTAAAGGAAATTCTGGCAGGACTTTATAAGGAGAGCAAGACTGAGGATGCAGTTTTTAAAGCCGACTTTAAATCTGAGGCTGGGTAAAAGAGAGCAGCGCGTTACAGACTTGGAGAGGGAGATTATTTCCCATGAAGATCCCTCGAACTTGTGTTGAGAGTGGAACATGAATGAAAGGCAGTTGGAATTACTGAGCTCACAAAGCAGAAACAAGGACCCATCACAGCATGAATCTCATTTTTCTTTCAGAAAGGATTCCTACCAAACCCATCAAGAAAAAGGAAAAAGGTAACTATTATCTTCTGTCTCACCTACCATATTGTTGATTTTCCATCTCTCTGGCTTTATTTCATAGTTTCTAAATTAACCATTTATAATGAAGCTTGACATTATAGTATGGTGTTTTTGCTACTTCCAAACCTTTATGTATGTGAAACTGGAACGTCTTTGAGTTTTAAAATATTTGAGATAGAGGGTGGAGATAATCCTTAAAAATAGATAATGAGGCAGAACTGACCTTGTACATTTGTTTTAGAAAGATAAATGAGTAAGTCCGCTGTATATGAACGTTAAAGTTGCAAGCTTTCAAAGATGCGAATATGCATTCGCATGGTCAGTCACATAAGTTAGTTCACGTGTCTGGCATGTGTTGTCATGTATGTGAATCCTCCACAGCTGATTCACAGTTGCTTCCAGACATCCTGGATTTGAAATAAAGATACTGTACTTTACTGTACAGTGCAGTATAGAGGAGAGTAGTACAGTATCTTTATTTCAAATCCAGGGTGTCTGGAAGAAACTGTAAAAGTGGCAGTGATGTAGCTGGTACGGCTAAGAAACTCCAGGAGTTGGAGGCCCAGAGGAAGGATGAAGAGGGACAAGAGGAAGTAACTGCAGAACTGAAGAGATTCACGAGGCGGGAAATGGCAAGGGGATTTTATTTATCTGAAGAGGCAGCCTTGGTGTCTGAGGCACAGGACTCGGACGTGGAACGGTACATGAAGGTTGTAGCAGCTGTTCAGAATGCGGTCGGGTGCTACCGTGTCATCATGATGAGAAAAAAGAGTCACTACCCAGATATCACTGGACCATTTTTTAAAGAGAGTAGACAGAATTGAATCCAGCAAAGAACTGGAACCGGTGTCATCAATGTCAGGCGTGAGTGAAACTGCAGCTTGCCCTCTGTCTCCTGTTGCTGACAATCCTTCAGCTCTACCGTCGTCCACCTCCTGTCCCTCCGCCAGCCAGTAACCCTTCTTGCCTGTTCACTCGATGCCAGCTGTTGTACTGTACTCCTGCACTTCTCAAGGTACTCTAACTGTACATTAAAAATGTTTACTTTACTCTTTGTGTTTGTTTGCTTTTTCTGTATTATTTGTGTGAAGTGTTACAAGTTTATTACAGTACAGTACCATAGAGTTGATTGTGTTAGCTGGGTACCTAGCCTAACTTTGTTGGACTAACCAACAAATTGGACTTTCAACATGCTCTCGGAGTGGAGCTCATTAGGAGATAGGCGAGTTTCTGTACTGTCTTTCTTAAAAAAGTTTTTATTGGAGTACAGTCGACTTAAATGTTGTATTAGTTTCAGGTATACAGCAAAGTGAGTCAGTTATATATATACATATATACACTGTTTTATTTTTTTAGATTCTTTTCCCATATAGGCCACTGCAGTGGGCATACTGTCTTAAAATTAGACATAAAAGATGGAGCTAGAGGTGGAAAAGCATGATTTGGGAAGGCACAGAAAATGTGTTTAATGATGGTTGCTTTTGCAACATTGACTGTATTTTCATTGGCTTTTCTGGGTTCTGGCTTTAATGAAATAAGGATTGAGCAAAATAGAAACATCTCATTGTCACTCTAGCTGACCTAGTATAGACCTAATGTAAAAATCCCCTCTGGAATGAATATATAGCCATGTGTCACCTGGTAAAGCAAAAACAAAACAAAACCTCTTCTTCACATGCACACAGCCACTCACACTGAGTCCTGCCTCAGGGGGTTTGTTTTCAAGGTAAATGTTATTTCTTTCATGGAGATGACACTTTAAAGAATAGAGTGATTGGGACGCAGGGGTGCCCTTTAGAAGAGGCTGCTAACTTGGAAAATCTTTTCCTTTGTGGAGAGGCCCTTCAACCCCATCAGAGAGGGGCTTTGCAGACCTTAGTGCCGCCTATGAAGGCAAATTCTGTTCTTCAAAGTAACATGTGACATTCATCATATAAGAAACGAATTGCCAGTCCAGGTTCAATGCAGGATACAGGATGCTTGGGGCTGGTGCACTGGGATGACCCAGAGGGATGGTACGGGGAGGGAGGTGGGAGGGGGGTTCAGGATGGGGAGCACGTGTACACCCGTGGTGGATTCATGTTGATGTATGGCAAAACCAATATAATATTGTAAAGTAATTAGCCTCCAATTAAAATAAATAAATTTAAATTTAAAAAACAAAGTAACGTGACATTCACGGACCAGCACTGTCTGTGTTGTGTGGATTCTGGGGAAGGCATCAGATAGTTGATGTCTTCCTCTCCAAGACAGTGTGTGAGAGAGAAGCTAAGAGGTGAAAAAAATGAAATAGAAAAGCTTCCATTTTCCTAACTTCCAGCAGAGGTAACCTTGGCCATCTCTGCCAAACCAGGAAGTCATGATCTTCACAAAGCTGGTTTCTGGGGATACCTGCTCCACTGACTATACGCTAAAGATTCAGTAACTAGGATCTGCATCCACTGGGTTTTCTGGAGAAAGAGATGCTATTTGCACTGTTCATTAAGACCAAGTGTTTCCACCTAGTCCTAGGGAGTGAATGCTAGGCTATGCACGCATGCTCAGTTGTGTCCGACTTTTTGCAACCCCATGGATGACAGCCCACCTGGCTCCCCTGCCCGTGGGATTATCCCAGGCAAGAATACTGGGGTGGGTTGCTATTTCCTCCTCCAGGGGATCTTCCTGATCACGGGATCGAACCCATGTCTCCTTGGCTCCTGCATTGGCCAGCAGATTCTTTACCACTAAGCCACTGGGGAAGCCGTAGTCATAGGGGGTCAAGGATAATTCAGTCTGGGTTAATCAATTAGTTGATCTTCTCCCACCCTTCATCACGGATGCCCTCTCTTGGTTTCCTCTGGGCTTACAGCTCAGAGGGTGTCACCACCTCAATTCTTGAAGGGTCTCTCTAGAGCATCTCTTCCTTCTCTAGCCCCTTGGCTTCTGCTGCTTGTGTCTTCTTAGCACCAAACGGCATAAGAAAGCCTGACCCAGTAGCCTAAAAATAATGGTCAGCATCCATGAGGCTGAGAAGAAGGAAATGTGGTTACATGGCCCCAAGCCAGGACCTCTCAAACACAGGTAGGGATGTCCCCAAGGATGTCCTTAACAGGCCATTCCTCAAGCTCTCCTGTTGACAGGGAGCACATGGGCAAGACATGCCTTGCAGCCTTTCCAATGTGTGAATTTTGTGTCTCTTTTTCTTATATTGAAGTTATACATGCAAAGAATCTACCAGTCAACATGTGCTCCAATTCACCTCAGCTCATTGGGCTCAAGGATAATATTCTGACTGTTATGCTTTGGAAATATCAGGCCATTTTGCTTTGGCTCATAATACTATATTATAAGTAGAGGCTCTGCATTCTTGTAGCAACAGACCTCAAAGAAGCACTGAGAATGAGATGAAGTATTTAAAAATTCAGATTGGCAGGACTGGTAATGGGTTGAATGTCTGGGATGGGGTAAGGGAAGGAATCCATGTCCACTTCCAGTCTCCTGGGTTCTTAATGAGATGAGGGGGCACCAGAAGAGGAGCACATTCAAGACAGAAAGACAAGGACTGTGGTCTGGGGCACAGTGGGTTTTAGACATGATGAAAGACATGTAATTTTATGATTTAAAAAAAAGTAGCATTTGGATACTTGGGTACTCAAAAAAAGACCAGGAGACCAGAGACACAGGTCTTAAAGCCCAGGGATGAATGTGGTAGGTCATGGGAGTAGTTGTGATCATCTAGGAGAGGAATATGCAGATGACACCACCCTTATGGCAGAAAGTGAAGAGGAACTAAAAAGCCTCTTAATGAAAGTTAAAGAGGAGAGTGAAAAAGTTGACTTAAAGCTCAACATTCAGAAAACTAAGATCATGGCATCTGGTCCCATCACTTCATGGGAAATAGATGGGAAAACAGTGGAAACAGTGTCAGACTTTATTTTGGGGGGCTCAAAAATCACTGCAGATGGTGACTGCAGCCATGAAATTAAAAGATGCTTACTCCTTGGAAGGAAAGTTATGACCAACCTAGATAGCGTATTCAAAAGCAGAGACATTTCTTTGCCAACAAAGGTCCATCTAGTCAAGGCTATGGTTTTTCCAGTAGTCAATGTATGGATGTGAGAGTTGGACTGTGAAGAAAGCTGAGTGCCGAAGAATTGATGCTTTTGAACTGTGGTGTTGGAGAAGACTCTTCAGAGTCCCTTAGACTGCAAGGAGATCCAACCAGTCCATCCTAAAGGAGATCAGTCCTGGGTGTTCTTTGGAAGGAATGATGCTGAAGCTGAAACTCCAATACTTTGGCCACCTCATGCGAAGAGTTGACTCATTGGAAAAGACTCTGATGCTGGGAGGGATTGGGGGCAGGAGGAGAAGGGGATGACAGAGGATGAGATGGCTGGATGGCATCACCGACTCGATGGACGTGAGTTTGGGTGAACTCCGGGAGATGGTGATGGACAGGGAGGCCTGGTGTGCTGCGATTCATGGGGTCGCAAAGAGTCGGACACGACTGAGTGACTGAACTGAACCGAACTGAGGAGAGGAAAATGGGCAGGGGACAATAGGACAGAGCCCTGCAGAATTCCAACATTCCAGGTTTGGAAGCTGAAAAGAAAGAAGAAACATGTTAGAAAAATCAAAGAGAGTGGAGTGTCATAGAACAAATCATAAAGAGTGTTTCTAGAAGGAAGAGGTGAATGGCCCTCCCCACCACCTCCCCACTTCCTCAACACCCACCAGAGTCCCAGCTACCCATCACCAGGTGGGCCGGTCCCCAAATCTGTGATTGTTTTGTACCTAGACTGTCATGCAAGCACTGTCGTGTGAATTTCTTCTTCTAGCCCGTGGTGTAGAAAGGGTAGCTTCATCTAGATGAAGAGGTGCTATCCATTAGATGAATTGCTTCCCACCACTAGGGTGGCCCAGGAGAGGGACCAGGTGCCCATTCTCTGGGCATTTCTGCAGAACAGACACATGACCCTCATACATAGAAATCATAGTATATAGAGATTCACATGTTATTGCCACATAGATTATTACCGAAAATTAAAAGGAAGAAATTTAATTCTTCTTGCCCACCAATGGGCTCCTTCTTTGATCATTCTTATTTTGGTCTATAAATTCTATAGGTTTTTTTTTTTTAAGATTTTTTTTTTTATGTGGACCACTTTTAAAGTCTTTATTGAGTTTGTTACAATATTGGTTCTGTTTTATGTTTTGGTTTTTTGACCGTGAGGCATATGGGATCTTAGTTCCTCAACCAGGGGTTGAACCTGCACCCCCTGCATTGGAAGGGGAAGTCTTAACCACTAGGATGCCAAGGAAGTCCTCATAAATTCTGTAGTTTTAACATGTGCTACTTGTTACTCCACAATACTTAGATGCAAACACTGTCAATTTTTTTCTTTTAAAAAATAAATTTTATTTATTTTTAATTGAAGGGTAATTGCTTTACAATATTGTGTTAGTTTCTGCCATACATCAGCATGAGTCAGTCATAGGTCTATATATGTCAGCCATAGCTATACACATGTCCCCTCCCTCTTGACTCTCCCTCTCACCTCCCACTCCATCCCACCCCTTTAGTATGTCACTGAATGAAATAAAATCTGGCTAAAGGCCCCACATACTGAGCCTGGTGAAAAATCCCACACCAGTTGACTGTGGGCCCTTCCATCTTCCTTACACAGGCAAAGCATCAGGTCTTCCATGGGCTCAAAAAATTAGGGTAAGACCTTGGCCTTCAACTCCAGTGGTTGCCATTACCACAGTTCCCAGCCATTGAGAGATGGCACCTCCACACCTAGATGCCAAGCTAAGGATGGCTTTCCCTAGGCTTCAGAACCAGAGAGGTCTGTCTGCCCTGGCATACACCTGATTACCTGTGCCCATTGTCTTTCCAACCAGAGGCACTGTTGCAGGCTCAGGGGCTCTCCAGCACAAAATCCATAGCCCAGGAATGTCCTTCAATTCACAGAGAACTTAGAGCAAGGAAAGTGGGATGCAGTGATCTCTCAGATGTTTATCCTATCATGTAAAGTCTCAGTTGGGACTTTCCTGGCTTACGACACTGCTACCAGAGCAGGTGGTGCCGGTGCGGCCCCTGGTCAGAGAACTAAGATTCCCAACACGACCAAAAGACAAAAAAAAAAAAAAAAAAATCTCAGTAAATCACTCTTCAATGAGTCAATGTAAATGATGCAGTGTAGACAACTAGATGAGACACTGTATTCCTGAGACAGATTTTGCCTTCAGAATAATAAATTTCTCAGATTATCTTTAATTTATCCTTTTATGTGGTTGTTGAAAGACTTTTCAGAATATCTGTCTCTATAAAGAAAACTTTGAAAGTTTAACACAGAGCCACTTCCTCCTGAACTTCACTGCAGACCAGACTGTCTTCTCCCTGAACTCTTGTAAACCATTTTGAGAATGGTTTCCAAGTAGCGCCTGGGTACGAGTAAAGGCTGTGTGTCTACAGTGCCAACCACAGGGTTGACTTCCCAGAGTCCTGCTGATCCCAATGATGTCTACATCATTTCCTCTTCTAGCCAGAAGACTCAAATAAATGCGAGGTGTGCAGTAGAGAGAAAGCTCTGTTATCCTGTGATACGTGTCCAAGGTTCTTTCATGGGAACTGCCACATTCCACCTAAACTTGCTACCAAGTGAGTGAGACCTGGCTCCCTCCTGCCCTTCCTTCTTATGTTTCTCCCATCATGCACACTCAGACTGCAAAGTTGTCTCTTGTTGTATGTGTCTTGATTCAGAAGCAGAGTCCTTATGTATCCGGATTCAGAAATAAGATACATAGCTGTTTAACAGTGCTAGTAGCAGTAGATTAACGAGAAGAAAACTCTTCAAGTGGTGATTAGGTATAATAGAGAAAGGAATTACCCTCGCTTCCCTCACTTGATTCCTGGACCCATGCATTTTGATGGGGTGATGACACCCTATATTAGCTGCTGGTTTAAAACATGTACCACTGCTGTGGAAACATCAATCTGAGGCTGAATTTTGCAATAAAGAACTGATGATCTGAGCCACAGTCAGCTCCAGCTCTTGCTTTTGCTGATGATATAATAGGAGCTTCTCCATCTTTGGCTGCAAAGAACATAATCTGATTTCAGTATTGACCATCTGGTGATGTCTGGGTGCAGTCATCTCCTGGGTTGTTGGAAAAGGGTGTTTACTTTGACCAGCATGTTCTCTTGACAAAACTGTTAGGCTCTGCTGTTCTTCATTTTGTACTCCAAGACCAAACTTGCCTGTTATTCTGGGTATCTCTTGACTTCCTAATTTTGCATTCTAATCCAATATAATGAAAAGGACGCCCCTTTTTGGTGTTCATTCTAGATGTTGTAAGTCTTCATAGAACTAATCAGCTTCAGATTCTTTGGCATCAGTGGTTGGGGCATAGACTTGGATTACTATGATATTGAATGGCTTGCTTTGGAAACAAACCAAGAACATTCTGTTGTTTTTGAGATTGAGCCAAATATTGTATTCTGTACCCTTTGATTGACTATGAGTCCTACTCCATTCCTTCTAAGGGAATTTTGCTCACAGTGGTAGATATAATGGTCATCTGAATAAATTTGGGCTTAAATTGAAGAAAGAAGGGAAAACCACTAGACCATTCACGTATGACCTAAATCAAACCCCTTACAAATATACAGTGGAGGTGACAAATTGATTCAAGGGATTAGATCCAGTATGCAGAGTGCCTACTATGGACAAAGAACTATGGACAAAGGTTTGTAACACTGTACAGGAAGCAGTGACCAAAATCATCCCAAAGAAAAAGAAATGCAAAAAGGCAAAATGGTTGTCTGAGGAGGCCTTACAAACAGCTGGGGAAAGAAGAGAAGTGAAAGGCAAAGGAGAAAGGGAAAGATATACCCAACTGAAAGCAGAGTTTCAGAGAATAGCAATGAGGGCTAAGAAGGTCTTCTTCAATGAACAATGCAAAGAAATAGGGGAAAACAATAGAATCAGAAAGACTAGAGATTTCTTCAAATAAATTGGAGATATTAAGGGAACATTTTATGCAAGGATGGGCACAATAAAGGACAGAAATGGTAAGAACCTAACAGAAGAGGAGAAATTAAAAAGAGGTGGCAGGAATACACAGAAGAACTATACAAAAAAGATCTTATGGACCAAATAACCGCCATGGTCTGGTCACTCACCTAGAGCCAAACATCCTAGAGTGTGAAGTCAAGTGAGCCTTAGGAAGCATTTATATGAACAAAGCTAGTGGAGGTGATGGAATTCCAGTTGAGCTATTTCAAATTCTAAAAGACAATGCTGTGAAACTGCTGCACTCAACATGGCCACAAATTTGGAAAATCCAGCAGTGGCCACAGGACTGGAAAATGTCAGTTTCCATTCCAGTACCAAAGAACATTCAAACTACTGTACAATTGTGCTCATTTCATATGCTAGCAAGGTAACGCTCAAAATACTTCAAGCTAGGCTTCAGCAGTACATGAATCAAGAACTTCCACATGTACAAGCTGGATTTAGAAAAGGCAGAGGAAAAAGAAATCAAGTTGCCAACATTCATTGGATCATGGGAAAAGCAAGAGAGTTCCAGGAAAAAGCAT
The DNA here is from genome assembly GCF_003369695.1 of Bos indicus x Bos taurus. Lineage (NCBI taxonomy): Eukaryota > Metazoa > Chordata > Mammalia > Artiodactyla > Bovidae > Bos > Bos indicus x Bos taurus. The sequence continues at coordinate 118,337,144 of NC_040077.1, forward strand.
TTACTTCTGCTTTATTGATGACACGAAAGCCTTTGACTGTGTGGATCACCAAAAAAAAAACCTGGAAAATTCTCAAAGAGATGGGAATACTGGACCACCTTACCTGTCTCCTGAGAAACCTGTATGCGGGTCAAGAAGCAACAGTTGTAACCAGACATGGAAAAATTGACTGGTCTAAAATTGGGAAAGGATTCCTACCAGGTTGTATATTGTCACTCTTTGTATTTAACTTGTATGCAGAGTACATACGGAAAATGCTGGACTGGCTAAACCACAAGCTGGAATCAAGATTGCTAGAAGTGTCAACAACCTCAGATATGCACATGATACCACTCTAATGGCAGAAATCGAAGAGAAACTAAAGAGCCTCCTGATGAGGGGGAAAGAAGAGAGTGGAAAAGGTGACTTAAAACCCAACATTCCTAAAACTAAGATCATGGCATCTGGTCCCAGTGGAAACAGTAACAGATTTTATTTTCTTGGGCTCCAAAATCACTGCAGATGGTGACTGCAGCCACAAAATTAAAAGATGCTTGCTCCTTGGAAGAAAAGCTATGACAAACCTATACATCATATTAAAAAGCAGAGACATCACTTTGCTGACAAAGGTCCATATAGTCAAAATTATGATTTTGCCTGTAATCATGCACGGATGTGAGAGTTGAACCATAAAGAAAACTGAGCATCAAAGAATTGATCCTTTTGAATTGTGGTGCTGGAGAAGATTCCTGAGAGTTCCTTGGACTGAAAGGACATCAAACCAGTCAATCCTAAAGGAAATCCATCCTGAATATTCATTGCAAGGACTGATGCTGAAGCTGAGGCTCCAATACTTTGGCCACCTGATGCAAAGAGCCAATTCACTGGAAAAGACCCTGATGCTGGGAAAGATTGAAGGCAGGAGGAGAAAGGGATGACAGAGGATGAGATGGTTGGATGGCATCACCAACTCAATGGACATGAGTTTGAGAAAACTCCAGGAGATAGTGATGGACATAGGAGCCTAGCATACAACAGTCCATGGGGTCGCAAAGAGTTGGACATGACTGAGTGACTGAACAACAACAACAAAATTGGAATATCACAAAGCTGACAAAGCTGGGACTGTTCTGAGCCTTCAGAAGATGATCATCGCAGTTTTATCAAGTCAGCTGATCTGGAATCTCAGGGTTCAGGATAAGATGCCTGACTTCTGTGGGTGTGAATCCACTGCTGCATTTCCTTTGTGATAAAGTGTATCTGTGGTCGGAGGTGATGACATGTGAGATAACACATAGAAGGAGAAGGCATTCTAGAAGTAGTAGAATTCCTGTGGCCAAGGAGGAGAATCTCTACCAGGATTATGTCCGTCCCTATGAGGATAGAGCACTTTCTCTCCAAAATGGGAGGAGTCTAATGTACCTCATCTGCTCCCATGAAGCTTCCAGAGATTGTGCCACCTCAGGAATTCAGCAAAGAGAGGCAATGCCAAAGAATACTCAAACTACTGCACATTTGCACTCATCTCACACGCTAGTAAAGTAATGCTCCAAATTCTCCAAGCCAGGCTTCAACAATACATGAACTGTGAACTTCCAGATGTACAAGCTGGTTTTAGAAAAGGCAGAGGAACCAGAGATCAAATTGCCAACATCCAATGGATCATCGAAAAAGCAAGAGAGTTCCAGAAAAACATCTATTTCTGCTTTATTGACTATGCCAAAGCCTTGACTGTATGGATCACAACAAACTGTGGAAAATTCTTCAAGAGATGGGAATACCAGACCACCTGACCTGCCTCTTGAGAAACCTGTATGCAGGTCAGGAAGCTACAGTTAAAACTCGACATGGAACAACAGACTGGTTCCAAATAGGAAAAGGAATACGTCAAGGCTGTACATTGTCACCCTGCTTATTTAATTTATATGCAGAGTACATCATGTGAAATGCCAGGCTGGATGAAGCATAAGCTGGAATCCAGATTGCCAGGAGAAATATCAATAGCCTCAGATATGCAGATGACACCACACTTATGGCAGAAAGTGAAGGACTAAAGAGCCTCTTAATGAAAGTGAAAGAGAAGAGTGAAAACGTTGGCTTAAAGCTCAACATTCAGAAAACTAAGATCATGGCATCCAGTCCCATCACTTCATGGCAAATAGATGGGGAAACAGTGGCAGACTTTATTTTCTTGGGCTCCAAAATCACTGCAGACGGTGATTGCAGCCATGAAATTAAAAGATGCTTACTCCTTGGAAGAAAAGTTATGACCAACCTAAACAGCATATTCAAAAGCAGAGACATTACTTTGCCAACAAAGGTCCGTCTAGTCAAGGCTATGGTTTTTCCAGTGGTCATGTATGGATGTGAGAGTTGGACTATAAAGAAAGCTGAATGCTGAAGAATTGATGCTTTTGAACTGTGGTGTTGGAGAAGACTCTTGAGAGTCCCTTGGACTGCAAGAAGACCCAACCAGTCAATCCTAAAGGAAATCAGTCCTGAATTTTCATTGGAAGGACTGATGCTGAAGCTGAAACTCCAATACTTCGGCCACCTGATGTGAGGAACTGACTCATTGGAAAAGACCCTGATGCTGGGAAAGATTGAGGCGGAAGGAGAAGCTCACGACAAAGGATGAGATGGTTGGATGGCATCACCGATTCGATGGACATGAGTTTGAGTAAACTCTGGGAGTTGGTGATGGACACAGAGGCCTGGTGTGCTGCAGTCAGTCCATGGGGTCGCAAAGAGTCGGACACAATGAGCGACTGAAGTGAACTGAACTGACAGGAATTCAGCATAAATGTCTGCAGCTGGGCATTCTGCAGAGGTAGAAGAATTTACTTTTCTGTGGAGCTCTGTATCGTCAGGCTACCCTTGCACCATGGGCACTGTAACGGCCCCCTTGAGCAACCTCCAGGGTGGCCCAGGAGAGATGCTAAATGACATCTCTAGGTTGGATCACTCTCTCTTCCTCTCAGATTATCAAGAGTGCCCCGGGACAGAGAACCTTGTAGAGGAAAGTAGAGAACAAATCTAGGGGCGCATGAAAAACATGTGGCCTTCTCTTGGTAGAGTTCCCTTCCAAGAAGTTTCTGCAGTGTAGATTCTAGACACAAAGATAGCAATGACTGAAAAAAATGCCTATGGTTTATGCTCTGTGCTTATTCAGCAAAGCTGAGAAGAAGGGCTGACTTAATGATTTTTACTGTGAGTTGATGGATCATCAAGGCCCAAGACTCCAGTGCTTAACATACCAATTTCCAGTTCTTTACTTCTGAAAGGCAGAGTTCATGACCAAACTCACAGTAGCTCAGACAGGAACCCTAAGTTTTGAGGAGAATGAGAGTCCTGACCCACTGTGGTACTGCACTTAGACCATCAGTCTTCTACCACTGCTGATGGGAGAGCTGTTTTTGGCAGTTAAGCCCAAATGGGGCTTCAGCACAGAAGGGTGTCAGAGAGAAGTTGTGTCCAAGTGGAAACTACCAATTACTCCTGAACAGAGGACTTTAGCAGCTATGGAGACAATGGTTGAGTCATAGAGAACCTGGCTTTGTTGACCTTATATTTGACTTCTCAGGAACCCATGGAGTTGCATCTTCTGCCAGATAAAGGATCTTAAAAAATGTTGCCCAGAAAGCCAGCCAATTTATCAGGAATCTGAGATCCTGCAGAAGCGGATGCTGCCTAGAGAGCAGTTGGTGAGTTGAAATGTAAACCTAAGCCCCCTCCTTTCTGTTTACACAAGAGAAGGAGCACCATCTTGCAGGGAGCAGGAGGAGGAGTGCCCAAGGCAAACTGCTGTGTCTTGATGTGTTCTGATCACATTACCTGACACCAAAATCCATAAGCCACAGAAAATTCCCATTCTGTGTTTGTTTGGGAGGTCTGCAGGTTTGGGGGTTGTGCATTGATCTGATCATTCTTTCCAAACTGCTCATCACTTAAAAACCTTGTCTATCTTTGGCAGAAATGTGAATTTCTCCTCTTGAAGGTCTATTGCTCTCCAAAAAGCTCCTTTTTTGTCTCAGAACCACGTTATGTAAGTAACAGCAAGAAAAACTGCAAACTGGTATTTGTCAAATTTGTGATATGAATCAATGGGCACACATCGCCAATCTCTTTGCCTTGTTGATGGATGTCTTAGTCAGCTCAGTCAGCCCTTAGAAGCTTAGGCTGTTATAACAAACTACCATAGATTGGGTGGCTGGAGGCTGAAAGGTCAAGATCAGGGTGTCAGCATGGTCAGGCCATAGTGAGGGCTTGCTTTCAGGTTGCAGCCAGCCACTTCTCATCTTGTCCTCCTCATATGGTGGAAAGGGAGAGAGAAGTCCCTGGGATCCCTTGTGTAAAGGCACTAATCCTATTTGGAGGGCCCCATCCTCACAATTACCTAATTATCTCCCAGTGGTCCCACCTCCTAAGACCATCCTAAGTAGAGGGTGAGGATTTCAGCATATGAATTTGGGGATACAAGCACTCGGTCCTTAGCAGTGGGAATCGATAGAAGGGAAACTTGGAACCATGCCTACCATTTGGCACTTTTGTCAACAGACTAGAGACGCCTCTCAGGACCTTGAGGAGCCCATGTGGTTAAACAAAATCAAGGACAAGCTGATGATGACCTTGTACTACCAAGTGTGGGAGTTTGTGCGGGACATGCGTCTCATTTTCCAGAACCACAAAATGGTTTACAGGGTAAGTGGCTCTTCCTGCTTCTATTCTTCTTCAGTTAAGTCATTTTGCCTTTCAACTTCTTGTATCAAGTAAATGTTACAATTTCCCTCGAGCTCACCCAAGTAAAAAGTCTGGCAGTATTCTACAAGCCCCGTGGGCAATGGTAGGGAACATAATAACAGATCAGAAGGGATCACTGGAAGCATTACCCTTGGACCTCAGAGTTGACTTCTTCTCCATAGCTCCTTCTTCAGTTTGCCCATAAAGAACACTGGTGCTCTGCTCAATCATGTCTGACTCTTTGTGACCCCATGGACTGCAGTCTGCCAGGCTCCTCTGTCCATGGGATTTTCCAGGCAAGAATACTGGAGTGGGTTGCCATTTCCTACTCCAGGGCATCTTCCTGACCCAGGAATCAAACCCAAGACTCCTGTGTCTCCTGCATCAGCAGACGGATTCTTTACCAAGGTGCCACCTGGGAAGCCCAAGCAAAAGTTGACTGCAGACCCAGTACCTTCCACAGGAAATGGAAGTACTTTTTTTTTTTTAATTGGACCTGGCAGTACTGTGTGTGCCTCAGAAGTCCCTGTCATCCTCATAGTCCCTTCTATCCTCACTCATCCCAGACTTGGAGACCATCCTGGGGAGTCTCGATGCTGAGGCATCCTAGGTCCATGAGCAGTTTGCTGCTGTGCACTTGCCCTCTGGCATCTGGGCCCTCAGAAATGTGTGTACAGGGGTCTCCCCCCAACACCTGGGCATCTCCCTATTTCCAGCATTTCTGGATGGAAAACAGAACTCTCATGGCCTTGGTGCTCATACAGAAGTGGGGTCAGGTCTCTCATCAGCAAGAAGCAAATATTTTTTGATGTTTTTTTACATGGACCATTTTTAAAGTTTTTATTGAATTTCTTACAATATTGTTTCTGTTTTGTGTATTGATTTTTTGGCCTCAAGGCATCTAGGATCTTAGTTCCCCTACCAGGGATCAAACCCACACACCCTTCATTGGAAAGCAAAGTCTTAACCACTGGACCATCAGGAATGTCCCTAGAAGCACATTTTAAAGGCAACTTGTGCCTCTCTCCTCTAAAGGAAGATAGCAGATCACTTTTCTCAAATTTAAAAATCTTGGATCTTTTTATATTCACATTTCCTACTGCTGTATCTAAAAGTTAATAGGAATTATCTCAAGGGGTGGGAATGAATAATAAAGGAAGACACCATAAACTGACCTTAGACCTTTCTGTACTTTCATACTGTCACGTGGAATATGGGCTATGTTCAAAATCAAATAGCTAGAATTTTTTTTAATTAATCAACAAATTTCTGATGAAGAATTAGATTGCAATACAGTGCCGTTTTTGTTCCTACATCTTCCAGATAAAGAGAAACAATCCAGCTATCAGGGAACATAAACTACTCTCAGCTGGATCAATTCTTACTTGACATTTGGGAGTCTAAAATAAAGCTCTGGATTAACCGAAACATCAGGTGTCTAAGCTCATTAGCAGTCTATGACTATTATTATTTCTGTCTTTGCTTTTTCAGGACAGTAAGTTCATCGGTCTGGGACTTCAACTAGAGACCCAATTTGAGAATGATTTCAAAGACATTTTTGGCATCCAGGAAATAAGTACAAACAGCACTTAGTTTGAGCCGTTCTTTTATAATGGAGCCCAATTCTAGTCGTCCCTCCAGAGCCTCCAGCAGCTACACAAGACTGTACCTGTGGCCTCACTGACCATCTGCCTGTTTCCGTGCAAATAACACATTTCTTTTTCAAACTTGTTGTTGTTGACATTCCTGCTCATTTATTTTTCTAAATAAAATTAAAAATTTTCAGATTCTCTTACTGGGTAATAAGGGGTGAAATTCACAAAGGGAAATGTCAAGTCTTTCTATAAAGGATCATATTTTGTGCTTCCATTCACTTAAATCTTTATTAGGTTCTTAAGTAAACTTTTCTCTTCTTTTCTCCTCCCCACACAGGACTTGTTGGTATTGTTTAGTCATTGTGTCCGACTCTTTTGCAGCCCCATAGACTATAGCCCACCAGGCTCCTTCTGTCCATGGAATTTCCCAGCAAGAATACTGGAATGGGTTGCCATTTCCTCCTCCAAGGTTCTTCCTGACCCAGAGATCGGATCTGCATCTTGGGCATTGGCAGGCAGATTCTTTACCAGTGAGCCACCAGGAAAGACCACACAGGACCTAGTCATTTCTTATTTTCAGTTCAGTTCAGTTCAGTTGCTCAGTCGTGTCCAACTCTTCACGACCCCGTGGACTGCAGCACACCAGGCCTCCCTGTCCATCGCCAACTCCCAGAGTTTACTCAAACTCGTGTCCATTGAGTCGGTGGTGATGCCATCCAACCATCTCATCCTCTGCCATCCCCTTCTCCTGCCTTCAATCTTTCCCATAATAAGGGTCTTTTCCAATGAGTCAGTTCTTCACAGCAGGTGGCCAAAGTATTGGAGTTTCAGCTTCAACATTAGTCCTTCCAATGAACACCCAGGACTGATCTCCTTTAGGATGGACTGGTTGGATCTCCTCACAGTCCAAAGGACTCTCAAGAGTCTTCACCAACACCACAGTTCAAAAGCATCAATTTTTCAGCGCTCAGCTTTCTTTATAGTCCAACTCTCACATCCATACATGACCACTGGAAAAACCATAGCCTTGACTAGATGGACCTTTATTGGCAAAGTAATGTCTCTGCTTTTTATTTTTATTTTTTTTTTCACTTGGATAATCACTGTTAATATTTATTTTATATCTACCATATTCTTTTCCTCTAGAAATCATAGCTATATTGTATCACATAATATTTGTATTTTATAATTATAAAAATACAATTTTGGAGTCTATTGATTTTTAATTTGCTGTTTCACTAACAAAATATTTTGATTCTTTTTCCATTGTTAAATATTCTCCTACAAGAGCAAGTAGAACAGAATGTTGAACAGTATTAATTATTTGAATTTGCCATAATTTATTATAATCTTAGCCTTTTTGAGATCTTTCCCCAAAGAAGGTAAAACAATGAGGGCAGGGGCTTAAGTTAAAGCTGCCTGGACTTCAGACAGACATAAAGAAGAGGTTACATGCTAGGACTGCACTAGGGGATAGTCCTGGATGGTTGCAGTGTTCAATATTCTGACAGTAAGAGGCCTAATGAAATGATCTCTTGAGATTCATTTCTCTCCCTCATTTGTTATTTCTGTGATAATTTAATATATATAAAGGAAACTGACACTTGATTAATCATTAATCAATTAATTATTAATTAATTATCATTGCTGCTGATGCTGCTAAGTCGCTTCAGTTGTGTCCGACTCTGTGCGACCCCAGAGACGGCAGCCCAACAGGCTCCCCAGTCCCTGGGATTCTCCAGGCAAGAACACTGGAGTGGGTTGCCATTTCCTTTTCCAATGCGTGAAAGTGAAGTCGCTCAGTCGTGTCTGACTTAGTGACCCGGTGGACTGCAGCCTACCAGGCTCTTCTGTCCATGGGATTTTCCAGGCAAGTGTACTGGAGTGGAGTGCCATTGCCTTCTCCAATGTCTCTGCTTTTTAATATGCTGTCTAGGTTGGTCATAACTTTCCTTCCAAGGAGTAAGCGTCTTTTAATTTCATGGCTGCAATCACCATCTGCAGTGATTTTGGAGCCCAGAAAAATAAAGTCAGCCACTGTTTCCACTGTTTCCCCATCTATTTGCCATGAAGTGATGGGACTGGATGCCATGATCTTAGTTTCATGAATGTTGAGCCTTATGCCAACTTTTTCATTCTCCTCTTTCACTTTCCACAAGAGGCTCTTTAGTTCTTCACTTTCTGCCATAAGGGTGGTGTTATCTTACAAAACAGGGGAGATTTTCTTTGGGTCCTTGGTGACTGCAGGCATGAAATTAAAAGATGCTTGCTCCTTGGAAGAAAAGCTTTGACAAATCTGGACAGTGTATTAAAAAGCAGAGACATCACTTTGCGGACAAAGGTCCATATAGTCAGAGCTATGATTTTTCCAGTAGTGTACGGAGGTGAGAATTGGACCATAAAGAAGGCTGAGCACCAAAGAATTGATGCTTTCGAACTGTGATGCTGGAGAAGACTCTTGAGAGTCCCTTAGACTCCAAGGAGATCAAACCAGTCAATCCTAAAGGAAATCAACCCTGAATATTCATTGGGAGGACTAAGCTAAAGCTTCAATACTTTGACCACCTGATGTGAAAAGCTGACTCACTGGAAAACACCCTGATGCTGAGAAAGACTGAGGGCAGGAAGAGAAGGGGACGACTGAGGATGAGATGGTTGGATGGCATCATTGACTCAATGGACATGAGTTTGAGCAAACTCCAGGGGATAGTGAAGGACAGGGAAGCCTGGCATGCCACAGTCCATGCAGAGTTGGGCACGACTGAGTGACTGAACAACAGCAACAATTTTACTATGGGGCTTAATTATGCGAGGGGGAGTCAGGAAAGATGGCAAAATGTCAAGCTCCAAAGTCTGTCTCTCCACTTAGACAACAGCTATACTAGCAGAAACTGGCCACAGGGTGGGAAGCACCCAGCAAGGTCTCAGAGAGAGTGAAGAGTGAGATCCTAACAGATCACTCAGGTCTTGACAAATATCAGCAACTTCTCAGAGCTACACCTGAGCTTCCTATTCTGCTGGTTTCAACAAACTCGAAACAAGCTCCGGCAGAAAGCACTGGTCTCCGCTTGAAGGGAGCCTTCCAGGGGGCCCTCCTCCTCTTTTCCCTAAATTTCATCCTGGGGTGAACTAGGTGTGGCCAAGATGGACTTAATGGCAAAGGTGAAGAAGAACTCCTGTCCGCAAAGGAAGTAATCATGATCGGATCCAGACAAGGGACGAGCAACTGAAGCCGCGCTTGGGTAACAGAAGATCAGACAGAAGATCAGGCAGGAGCGGTTTTCGACCAGCAAACACCGGATGTTGGGGACGGGTAGGGACTTCCCCGCCGGCACAAGGTCGCTTACTGGAAGTCAGCTGCTAACGCAAGCTCAACCCCCTGGTAGCCAGCCACGCACTTTCCCAAACCACCCTCCCCCTTGTAGGGCAAAAGTCAGCCAAGACGTTCCTCTAAAGCGATGCACGTTATCAAACGTGGTTTTGACCCAGTGGGTAAGTAGCCGCTGCCCTGAGCCCCTTTAAAGGGCCTCCCTCCACTCCCTGCTGCTCTTGCCACTCATCTTAAACCTAAACACCCCCCCCACCCCACCCCAAGACCTCTCCAATTAGCAACCAATCAGTCCGGGATCCTCCAGGAACCTGCTGCAAACTGCGGCCAGCGTCAGTTTTCATCCGGAGCACACAGAGCAAGATGAAAGGAGAAGCATGCTACCGGGGTTACTATTTTAAAATTCTAATTTTAGCAGATGAAACTTCGCTTTAAATCTGCATTTTTCAGGGTGGGATGCGGGGACGTAGGAGGGATGTTCAAGTGGCAGGGGACATGGGTAGACCTATGGCTGATTCATGTTGATGTGTGGCAGAAACCAACACAATACTGTAAAGCAATTATCCTTCAATTAAAAATAAACAAATTTAATTTTTTTTTCATTTTTTAAGGTTCTTCACCCCGTTCCCGGCTCCAGAACCTTCAGAACGTCTACACTGCCCCCTGGTGGCTGAATGTTGTTATTGGTCAGTTCCCTTTAGAAATGTCTTAAAACTTTTCCTCTCCTAATTCATCCTGTTGTCAGTCCTGAAAAAGTAGAACTCATTTTTTAATCCTCTAAACAAAGATCCCAAAATCAAGGTTAGAAGTGATAGAGTTTGTTTAGTTGCAAAGCCCGTCTGACTCTTTTGCCACCCCATGGGCTCCTCTGTCCATGGGGTTTCCCAGGCAAGAGTACTGGAGTGGGTTGCCATTTCTTTCTCCAGGGGATCTTCCCCACCCAGGGATGGAACCCAGGTCTCCCATGTCTCCTACTTGGCAGGCGGATTCTTTACCAGTGAGCTACCTGGGAAGCCCTAGAAGTGACATTATGAAAGTCGCTCAGTTGTGTCAGACTCTTTGCCACCCCATGGACTACAGTCCATGGAATTCTCCAGGTCAGAATACTGGAGTGGGTAGCCTTTCCCTTCTCCAGGGGATCTTTCCAATCCAGGGATTGAACCCAGGTCTCCCGCACTGCAGGTGGATTCTTTACCAGCTGAGCTACAAGGGAAGCCCAAGAATACTGGAGTGGGTAGCCTATCCCTTCTTCAGCAGATCTTCCTGACCCAGGGGTCTCTCTTCCCCATTCAGGGGTCTCCTGAATTGCAGGTGGATTCTTTACCAACTGAGCTATCAGGGAAGCCCAGAAGTGACATTATTTCCTTCTAAATAAAAGGGAGTGAAATAATATAAGAAATTGGTGCCTGAGATGGTTTTCCTGTTTGGCAGTTTATATGCCCATAATTGGATTCATGACCTAGACAGAGAGGTCTTAGTTCAAATTGTGAGGATCCTATGTCTTTGACTCTTTTCCACTCCCACTTCTGAGCTGTCCCTGAGAATGTCCTTGGGCCTAGAAGTCCTCGAGGACCAGACATTCCTGCCCTCCGGACTTCCCCCTTAGGCTGGGAATGCTATGAGGTGAGCTTCCCTCAGAGGACTCCAGCAGTGAACCAAGGGCTATCTGAAGCTACAGAGCAGCGACATGGTGTCTGCACATTCATCTGGACAGCCTCCACCTCAGCACGGAGCCTGTTGACTTCCACTGGCTTGCCTTACAGATTTTGAATCTGAGAATGCTTCTTAGGAGTCTCAATGGTGGCTTGCACAGAGAAGAAAGATCTGGGTATTAAGGTGAGCATAACTGCAGCTGACAGGTGTCTTTTAAGGGGAGATGAGAAGTGGGTTGCTGTGGGTGGACATTGTCCTGGGGAGGGCTCATCCGTGCACTGTCGTAACTGTTGTCCAGCGCGAGTTCATGTGCAGGATGTGACCTCTGGAGGTGATGTGTGTAGAGAAGTGGCTTCACACCAGAGGTCATGTTCCAGTGGGAACTCCCTCTGTGACGTGTGTGGTTGGCAGACGGAACCAAACTCTTCGTGCATTCATGAGGAGTCCCACACAGAGAACGGGGTGGGTTTTCTCAAACTGACAGTCATAACTAAGATGGCATCATGGATCCAGCCCCAGGAAATTGTATCCACAAAAAGCATCAGGCAGATTCAAGCAAACACTGAAGCAGGAGCAACGTGCCCGGAGATGCGTGTTTCCCAGTCTCGTGACGAGGAAATCATAAGCAAAAGAACTTCACATCACAAGTCCTGAAAGTTGAAACCAAATAAAAATAAAGTCTGTTCAACAGGATGTGAACTGAGAACTTCCAGATGTACAAGCTGGATTTAGAAAAGGCAGAGGAACCAGAGATCAAATTGCCGACATTCGATGGATCATAGAAAAAGCAAGGGAATTCCAGAAAAACATCTACTTCTGCTTCATTGACTATGCTAAAGCATTTGACTGTGTGGATCACAACACACTGTGGAAAATTCTTCAAGAGATGGGAATACCAGACCACTATACCTGCCTCTGAGAAACCTGTATGCAGGGCAAGAAGCAACAATTAGAACCTTACTTGGAACAAAGTATGGGTTAAATTCAGAAAGGAGTGAGTCAATGCTGTATAGTCACCCTGCTTATTTAACTTATATGCAGAGTACATCATGAGAAATGCCAGGCGGGATGAATCATAAGCTGGAATCAAGATTGCCGGGAGCAATATCAATAACCTCAGATATGCAGATGACACCACCCTAGTAGTAGAAAGTGAAGAGAAACTAAAGAGCCTCATGATGAAGGTGAAAGAGGAGAGTGAAAAGGCTGGCTTAAAACTCAACTTTCAAAAAACTAAAATCATGGCATCCAGTCCCATCACTTCATGACAAATACATGGGGGGAAAATGGAAGCAGTGACAAACTTTATTTTCTTGGGCTCCAAAATCACTGCAGACAGTGGCTGTAGCCATGCAATTAGAAGACATTTGCTTCTTGGTAGAAAAGCTATGACAAACCTAGACAGCATATTATAAAGCAGAGACATTACTTTGCTGACAAAGGTCTGTATATTCAAAGCTATGGCTTTTCCAGTAGTCATGTGTGGATGTGAGAGTTGGACCATAAAGAAGGCTGAACACCGAAGAAGTGATGCTTTTGAATTGTGGTGCTAGAGAAGACTCTTGAGAGTCCCTTGAGCAGTAAGGAGATCAAACCGGTCAATCCTAAAGGAAATCAGTCCTGAATATTCATTGGAAGGACTGATGCTAAAGCTCCAATACTTTGAACACCTGATCCAAAGAGCCGACTTATTGGAAAACACCCTGATGCTGGGAAAGATGGAAGGCAGGAGGAGAAAGGGCAACAGAGAATGTGAAGGTTGGATGGCATCATTGATCCAATGGACATGAGTTTGAGCAAACTCTAGGAGATAGCGAAGGACAGGAAATCCTGGAGTGCTGCAGTCCACAGGGTTGCAAAGAATCAGACATTATTGAGTGACTGAACAACAATGTGTGTATGTCTGTATGTTTGTGTGTGTGTGTGTGTGTGTGCACCCGAGCTTAGTCATATCTGATACTTCGAAACCCCATAGACTGTATCCAACCAGGCTCCTCTGTCCAGGGAATTTTCCAAGCAAGAATACTGGATCTGGTTGCCATTTCCTTCTCCAGGGGATCTTCTGGATCCAGGGATTAAACCCAATCTCTTACATCTCCTGTACTGGCAAGCGGACTTTTTACCACTGCACCATCTGGGAAGCCAGTATGTATGTACATAACAGTTATATGTGTATATAACTGGATCATTTAGCTGTACATCTAATGCACAATATTGTAAATTATTATATTTGTAATTTTATCAGTTATAAAAATGATTATAAATACCTTCCATGATGCTGGCTAACTCTTATAAATAATTCTCCATGTAAATAATTTTTAAAGAAGCAGTCTCAGTGGTTGCTAATCAATGAAATAAGAGTTGTTACAGAGAACAAGGAATAAGACTATGAGGAAAATAGAACAGAATGATTTTATAGACTGGGAGCATAGGTGGCGCAGTGGAAAAGAATCTGCCTGCCAGTGCAGGAGACTCAGGAGACACAGGTTCCATCCCTGGGTCAGGAAGATCCCCTGGCGTAAGAAATGGCAACCCACTCCAGTATTCTTGCCTGGAAAAATCCCATGGACGAAAGATCCTGGCAGGCTAAAGTCCATGGGATCACAAAAGAGTCGGATACAACTAAATACACACAGCCCAGCACTGTAAGGAGGGAACACTTATCCTGTGACCCAAATTTTCATGTACAAAACCATCCAGACACAGTGGAGTCATCCGTGGAGGGAACGGTTCTGATAACCCCTTCAGTCCCTTATTGGCACTCTGTTATAATGTCTACCATGGGGCTGTCATATGTAATACTTTTTTATCTTGCCTACAAAGTTACCATGGATGATTCACTTGTGCCTCAACTAAGGCTACATCCCTCACTGGCACACTGGACCCTGTTTACCTCCTCAAGGGCATCTCTTCTGCAATCCTACCCTCCACCTACTGCATCATCAGGTTTTCCACTAGTTCTGGCTCTTTTCCAGCAGCATAGGAACACACTATTATCAGTTCAGTACAGTTCAGTTCAGTCACTCAGTCACAGGACAGTCACTCACTCTTCGAGACCCTGTGGACTGCAACACACCAGGCTTCCCTGTCTATCACCAACTCCCGGAGCTTGCTCAAACTCATGTCCATCCAGTCGGTGATGCCGTCCAACCATCTCATCCTCTGTCGTCACCTTCTCCTCCTGCCTTCAATCTTTCCCAGCATCAGGGTCTCTTCCAAGGAGTCAGTTCTTCCCATCAGGTGGCCAAAGTATTGGACCTTTAGCTTCAGCAATGAATATTCAGGACTGATTTCCTTTAGGATGGACTGGTTGGATCTCCTTGCAGTCCAAGGGACTCTCACTATTATCTCTTCCTAACATCACCGTTTCCTGTCCCGTTAGCCCCTCCACCCACTGCTGCATTTCTGTCTTTGCCTTTACAGCAAAATGCTCCAGAGAGGTCTCTGTACACTCTCTCCACTTCCCCTTCTCCCTTCTCTCTTGAACCAGTGTAGCAGGGCTCTTAGTCCCACCACTCACCAACATGGCTCATTGTTGGGGTCATGAGCCAACTTTTATGTTGCTGAATCCAATGGTCAACCTTCATCCTTAATCTAACTGAAACTTCTGGCACAACCTGCCACTCCCTCCTTATTACACTTGCTCTTGGCTTCAGAGACTTGACTCTCTCCTGGACTTCCTCCAGGACTGCTTTCTCCCTATCTCTTGCTGGTTTCTCCACATCTCCCTGGCCTCTAAGTGAGGACATGGCCCAGGGTTCGATTCTTGGATTTCATTCCTTTCCTAACTATTCCTCAGAGATCTCACCCAGCCTCACAGCTTTCGATACCATCTCTGAGAGGATGATTCTCAAACACATCACCTAGCCAAATGTCTCACCTGAGCTTATTTGAATATATGTGGGTATGTATGTATGCATGTGTGTGTGTAGTCACTCAGTCATGTCTGACTCTGTGAGACCCCATGGACTGTAGCCCACCAAGCTCCTCTGTCTGAGCTCCAGGAGGAGATGTTAAACAGGCAGAGGCTTCCCCGATGGCTCAAGTGGTAAAGAATCTGGCTGCCATGCAGAAAATGTGAGTTCAATCCCTGGGTCAGGAAGATCCCCTGCAGGAGGAAATGGCAACCCACTCCAGTATTCTGGCCTGGGAAATCCCATGGACAGAGGAGCCTGTCAGGGTACAGTTCATGGCATCTCAAAGAGTCAGACACTGCTGAGTGAGTGAGCATGCCTGGAGCTAGAATGATCCTTTAAAGGGTGAGTTGGATGCTGTCACTCCCTTGCTTAAAATTCTCCAGTCCTTGCTAGTTTGCTCAGGGTAAAAGCCAAGGTCATCAAACCAGTCTGTAGCGTCCTCTCCCTGAACTTCCATGACAGTCCTGGATTCATTCTAAGATCTGCTTGTGCTGTAAGAAATTTTGCAGAATTGGAAACCAATGATCAGATACTAGTTCAAGTTCCCACAGAGCAGGTGAAGGAAGTCCCCACAAAAATGCCTCTTTGTCATTAAAATTATTTTGAGCTGAAGGCAATTAAGAAAGAGCAAACACAGGAAAAGCTCTCTCTACCCTCTGCTTTTCTGCCTAAACGCATGCGTGCTAAGTTGTTCAGTCACATCCAACTCTGTTCGACCTTATGGACTGTAACCTGCCAGGCCCCTCTATCAGTGGACTTCTCCAGGCAAGGATACTGGAGTTGGTTGTCATTTCCTCCTCCAGGGGATCTTCCCGATCCAAGGTTCGAACCTGTGTCTCTTGGGTCTCTTGCATTGGCAGGCAGATTCTTTACCACTAGTGCCAGCTGGGAAATCCCTTTCTGCCTAAAGATAGAATATAAATTATCCCTGGGCTGGCCACAGACTGTTAGCAGCCCCAGTGGAATCTGCAAGCAAGCTTTACGCCGTCAGCTTCCTCCCATGTATTTATTTACCTTATTGCCGTTTGTCACCCTAGGAAACCTAAACCTGCTTTCCCCTGTCCTCTCATTTCTCTGCAGGTTTTTGATCTTTGTTGAAGATGCTAATAAGCCAGGGTTGTAAGCCTCCACTTTGAGTTACTTTTTCTGGCGGTTTCTCCCACATCCTACTCGAGTTAATAAACCAGTTTTCTCTTGTTAATCTGTCTTTTTATTAGATTCCCCCATTGCAAGCTTAAGATGAGTAGAGCTAAGATTTTGTGTCCCCTCTGAGGACCAGGAGCAGGTCATTTCTTTGAGAAGTGGACTAGGACACACACATGATGGAGGGACTGCAGAGGGGAGGGAAAGACAGAACAAACGGCCTGTTTTTGAAGTAGGGACATCAGTGGCTCTGTCTCTGACAGAACTCCCTGAGGAACTATGGCCCACGCCGCTGAACCAGCTCATGAAGGGAGGAGGTGGCAGCTCCACGGGCTGACTCCTGTTCTCCACTCACTGATTGCTCCCAGGGACAATAACAGCTCGGAATTTCCAAGGTTTGCTGCCTGCAGCCCAGCCAGCTCCCACAGTGTCGCAGAAATCCCTCAGCTAGACAAGGGAGAGGCCAGGCACTTGGGGAGGAAGCTGTGAGATGCTGGACCGTCTTCCTCAGCCTCCATCAGGGAGGAAGAGGGACTCACAGGTCGGCTGTGAGCCCACACCAGCCTCTGATGGTTGAAGACCATGACATCAAACATCTGAAAACTTGACTTAAATGCTATTCCTGGCCCTTTCCTTTCAAATATTCCTCTTGCCCCATATTTTCTTCTCTTTCTGTTTCTGTCCTCTAGGTCTTTTATTCTGGCCTTCGTCCCTGGGTCTGACACTTGCTTTGGCACTAAGGCCCCGCGGTAGAGACCAATGTGACCAGCAGACCAGTGAAGGGGGAGCTGGTGAGGTGGTCTCAGAGAGGAGGCAGATAGACAGATGGCGGAGGGCCTGGGAGGCTGTTTTAGGACTTTGCTTGAATGTGAAATTGATGGACTGTGTTGGATGATTTTAAGTTGAAATTTTCATGTTCTGTATCATATTCACAGGAAGTAAATTTTCCTTTCACCTTCAGAATCTCTTCTGTCTCTCCCTCTTACATTTCTCATTTCTTCTTTCTCTCAATTTCTTTCCGTCTCTCCCTTCCCAGGGTAGTTCACTCCATCCCAGCTCCTCCCCGCCTCCCTTCAACCTCAGCCTCTCTGCTCATTGAACTTTCTTCTGCTAAGTGCCCTGTAAGCCCTCTGGCTTCTCCCTTGGTCTGGATCCCTCCCAGTCATCACTGCTCTTCTCTGCTAGTATTTACCATTCAGAGGCTTTGAGCCATGCTGCTTGCCAGCTTATGCAACAGTGAGCCTTCTGAAATATGACTCTGTCTCTGACATTTTGGATCAAAGCTATCCTACCAGAAAAAAAAAAAAATCCAGATATAAATTCCTGATGTCAAATGCATTCAGCATCTTAGGCAGTTTGCGAGTTCGGGTCACGTTGTTGGTGTGACCCTGGGATCACAACACAGGGGAAAGGCATCAGCATCTGTGAGGAGTCCAGGGGGCCATGAGTTGTCTGATGACATCACACCCAGCCTATCCCAGGCCCTGCACCAAGAAGAAGCCTGCTTCTTGCAGAAATTGCTCTAGGCAGAGGAAGGACCAGAGACTACAGTCTTTGATCCCTCCAAGTTGGGAAAATTGCACACTGAAATTAAGAAGCATTTTTCCATCTCCCAGGAAGTAAGATCATGCTCAGTCACTACAGTCATGTCTGACTCTTTGCGACCTCATGGACTGTAGCCCACCAGCCTCCTCTGTCCATGGGATTCTCCGGGCAAGAATACTGGAGTGGGTTGCCATGCCCTTCTCCAGGGGATCTTCCAGACCCAGAGATTGAACACACGTCTCCTGTGTCTCCTACATTACAGGCAGATTCTTTACCCACTGAGCCACCTGGGAAGCCTGTAAGTAAGATCTGAACATACTTCCGGACCATGCTTGTCCTCTGGTCCGGGGAAACCTACTTTCAAGGTCACTGAGGTAGGCAGAATTTTGGCCCCTATAACTTTCACACTCTGGTGTCACAACCTCAATTATTTTGCCTTACATGACAAAAGGGAATTTGTAGATGTACTCAAGGCTATTAATCAACTGCTCTTAAAATAGTGAGATAAGCTGGATTGTCCAGGTGGACCCAATGTGACCACATTAGCCCTTGAAAACAAAAGAAGAAGTCAGAGATATTTAGAATTTAAGAAGGACTCAACACATCAACACCACTCAACATCAGTGTTGGCTTTGAGGACAGAAGAAGGGCCACAAGTCAAGGGATGCAGGCAGCTTCTGGAAGTTGAGAAGCTCCTCCAGCTGATGACCAATGAGGACATGGGGACCTCAGTCTTGCAACCACAAGGAAGTGCATTCTGCCCACAACCTGAATGAACCTGGAAGCAGATTCTTCCCAGAGCCTCCCAGTAGGAACACAGCTGGCCAATACCCTAATTTCAGTCTTAAGAGACCCTCAGAAGAGGTCCCTAGCTGAGATTTCTGACCAACAGAACTTTGAGATAAAAACATTCATTGTTTTAAGCCACTCGATGTGTGGCGGTTTGTTGCAGCAGCACTGGGAGACTAACAGGTCCCCTCTGATTAGACCACTGTAAGCTGGAGCTATCTGCCTGACCTCTGCAGTTGTGTTCCTTCTGGCCTGACCTCTGCAGTTGTGTTCCTTCTGGAGAGGTCTTTCTTTGCCAACTGTAGATTGGGTCAACACTGCCCCCGAGCTCAACAGGAAAATCCTCTCCCATTTACTCTTGGAGACTTGACCAAGATATTCTTCTACTTCGCCCTTCCTTATAGTAATATGTGTGAGGATAATATAAACTTCCCATCAGTTCTAGATGTTATTGAGACCAGAGACATGATGTCTTAATCAGGGTTCTCCAGAGAAATAGAACAGAGGCTGTGTGTGTGTGTGTGAGTGTGTGCGTGTGCAGAGAGAAAGAATTTATTTCAAGGAATTACTGATGTAATTATGGAGCTGGCAAGTCCAAAATCTGCAGGGTGAGCAGGAGGCTGGGAACCCAGGGAAAAGCCAATGCTGTGGTTCAAGTTCAGAGGTCATCTTCAGGCAGAACTTCTTCCTGCTTGAGAGAGGCCAGTCTTTTGTGTTATTCGGGCCTTCAGTTGATTGGATGAGGCCCACTCACACCATAGGTCACACTGTGCAGCCATGTTGGACAAATAGCTGAGGAAAGAAGAGAAGCAAAAGCAAAGGAGAAAGGGAAAGTTACACCCAACTAAACGCAGGGTTCCAGAGAATAGCAAGGAGAGAAAAGAAGGCCTCCTTCAATGAACAATGCTAAAAAATAGAGAAAAACAACCGAATAGACTAGAGATCTCTTCAAAGAAATTGTAGATATCAAAGGAGCATTTCATCCAAAGATGGGCATCACTGATTCAATGGGCATGAACTTGGGCAAACTCCAGGAGATGGTGAGGGACGGGGAGGCCTGATGTGCTGCGGTCCGTGGGGTCACACAGAGTCGGACACGACTTGGTGACTGAACAACAACAAAATGTAGCTGTATTACCTGTTCCTTAGAATGAGATGGATCCATATGTGTGGACATGGGAATTGTGCTAAGATACATCATTAAGCAACGAAGGCAGAGTGCACAGCAGGGCTATTGCATAATCCAATTTGTGGTGTTTAAAGAATTCACGTGTATTAAGTTCTACATAACCACTGTGGAAGAACTTTTTTTACTTTACACACTTCTGCAATTCTCATTTTTAACTGCATGAATGTAAAACTTTTGTTTTTTAAAGTTTATTTTTTAATGAGAAAAACGATGTGACAGATATTAAAATGGAGTGATATTATGTGGAAAAGGTTACACAACAGGATGTATATGATAATCGTATTTCTTCATGCATCTGTAATTATTTCCAAATGTATCTATGTGCATTAAAAAAAATCTGGAAGAATTTGGCCAAAATGTTAATTATAAAAATCCCCAGTAGATACTATTTTTACATTTGTTTCTTCGAAGTTCCTATTGTTCTACAAAGGATGTTTCAAACTTAGCAGTATTGACATTTGGGGCAAGACAATTCTTTATTGTGGGGGCTGTCTTGTGTCTTATAGGATGTTTAGCAGCATTACTGGCCTCTACCCACTAGATGCCAATAGCACCCACCAGCTGTGACAAACAAAAGGTCTCCAGACATTGCTCAGTGTCCCCTGGGGAGAAAAATTATATCCCCACCGACCCACACCCCCACTGTAAATCACAGTAAACATGATTTATGTATGTAATTAAATGGTTAAATATGTATAGATTGGACAGAAACATAGATAATAGACAAATGGATAAAATGAGAGAGGAAGAGATGGATATATACAAGACATGCAGGGTAACCACAGGGAGGCAGAGAAGTTAAGAAGCTCTTGGAAGTGTGTTAGTCACTCAGTCGTGTCCAACTCTTTGTGGCTCCATGGACTGTAGCCCCCCTGGCTCCTCTGTCTATGGAATTCTCCAGACAGGAATACTGGAATGAGTTGCTGTTCCCTTCTCCAGGGGATCTTCCCAATCTAGGGATTGAACACAGGTCTCCTGTATTGCAGGCAGATTCTTTACCGTCTGAACCATCAGGCAAGCCCAAGAAGCTCTTAGTGAGCAGCTAATGAGATCACTCCACAGAGATTTTCTTCTGACCTTTCTCCAGGTTCCTTTCAGAGGGAAATAAAGATAGTGACTGTCCCCATATTCACCAGAAGGTACTTATCCAAATGAGTGAGTGGCCACAATATCATTCTTTGAAGGCTCTGCCTATATGCTAATGATATTGTCAATGTAAAAATATTTTTGATACTCCTCTTTGGAGTTTATCTTCAGAATAGATAGCATGAACTTTTGAATAACTTCTGAGGGGGTTAATATTTCTTCTTGCTTTCTTCTTTTAAGTGAAATTGCTTATGAGAAATAAGCAAATGTCATTTTCATTCAAGTGTGATGAGTAAATTACATAATCAGATTAAATGCTTCTGTGTGAAAATAAGCTGTGAGAATAGTTTTACATAGATGTCTGTTGTTATTATGAGTTGAATGGTGTCCCCAAAAAAGGTATGTTGAAGCCTTAATCCTCAGTATCTCAGATGGTGACTCTACTTGGAAATAGGGTCATTGTAAGTTAAAGTGAGGTCATACACTAGTAGAGTGGGTTTTTAATCCAGTCTTCCTGGTGTCTTTGTAAGAGAAGAGAGCATCTTGTGAACACAAAAACACTCAGAAAACAACATGAAGATGCACAGGGAGAGGACAGCAATGTGACTACAGTGACATATCTATAAGCCAAGGAATGTCAAGGGTTACCAGCAAACACCAGAAGCTAGAAGGATCCTCTCCTACAGTTGTCAGAGACAGCAAGGCCCGGCCAACATTTTTTTGGTCACAGCACGCGGCTTGTGTGATCTTAGTTTCCCGATCAAGGACTGAACCCAAGCCTTCAGCGGTGAGAATGTGGAGTCTTAGCCACTGGACCCCCAGGGAGTTTCCCCTGCCAACCTCTTGATTCAGACTCCTAAAACTGTGAGACAGTGAATTTCTGTTGTCTTAAGCCATCCAGTTCAGAGTTCTTTGTAACAGCAGCCCTAGGAAACGAATACAGTTGACTATGCATCACCCTCTTTCTAACAACACCTAGTTTTCATTTGTGCATTCACCCCTTCTTCACACCAACCATGTACTGCAGAGGAACTGATATGCCTCCGGTCATATCAAGTCAGACCCTGGGAGGCTTAGCCAATCAGCATCTTCCCTCCCCTCACCCGTAAGTCCCTGGTCCATGAACAGGTATCTTAAACTGGGTCAATCAGAATGACTCCCAGGATCCTCCCTTAGAGTGGTGGGACAGAGAGATCTCTGGAGAAGGAGGGAAACTGCTTGATGTGAAGCAGAAGACAGGAAACCTAAATTGCATCTGCAACAGTCATCTTCAGACGCAGCTGAGAGGGTTAGCAACAGAGCAGAGAACGCAAAGCCCCTGGGTCTTGGGAGAGATCTTTAAACTACAAGATCAGTCTGCCCTGAAACACTCTTATCTTGCAATTTAGAAGCGTCATAGTTTAAGCCACTGTGACTTGGATTTTGCATTACTCTCAACCCAAAGCTTCTAGCTGACAAGCTGGCATCGCAAGGCAGTACAAACTACCTCAAGCCACCGAGGGGAGCTTTAAGAGAGACCTTTGGAAAGCTAGGTACGAAAAGCACAGGGCTTGCATCAACATCCACAGAATCTAAAGATTGGAGGTTGTCGCTGAACTCCCCGCTGTGAGTCGTAGGAAGCTGGCAGCTTGCAAGAAGAGGCATAACCTGAGTGGGAATGGGAATGGCTATAACTTGGAGAGCCTGATGGGACAACAATGGGTGTGCATCTCCCAGAGGCCAGAGCTAGACTTGAGGAAGGGAGCTGGACCAGGTCTTCTTGAGAGTCTGCCCAGAGAACCACAGTGAAGTTCAGCAGGAGACTGAAACAGAAAGAGGAGGTCGGGGGGCACCTACTGATAATCAGTTGGCCAGCAGGGGGAGCCATTGCCCACTTCAAGGGAACTGCAGGTGCAAGACACCCAGCAAGGTTAGAATCCCTAAAAAGCAGCAACCACCCGAAAAGCAATCCCCTCCCAAAAATGCTCCCTGAGAAAACTTGTCATAGCAAATGACATCTCCACCATGCAGAGACCGCCAGAGCCAAATTGCAAGGGAGCTAGTCAGGTCACGCCTTTCCTGCCCCTTTTGTCTCCTCCTCTACTGCAGCCCTGCAGAGACCAACCAGAGCAAGTAGTAGAGGAGGAAAAAGATGGAGACAGAAAGACAAACAGTTAGGTCATCTTCCTGCTGGTGTCCAGACCACGGAAGGCCTCAGCTAATGGCACGGGAAGGATTTAAGGACAATAAAGTATCAAATATGATGAGACTTTTTTGACCTTTAAGAGGAGTGAGTCTTTTCTTGTGACTAAAAAGGCCTGGAAAATCTGTGGACCCTCCCTAGATCTTAACCCGTTCTAGTGAACACTCATGACCATACCCCTTGGATTTCACCCTGTGCAGGAAGGCCATGTTGCCAATACCTGCAACTCTGGCTGTGGGCTTTTATCCAAGCCTTGAGCAAGGCAAACCAGATGTGCCACAGAACTCACGTATCTGGAAGCAGTCCTCAACCAGGGAGGAGCAGGGGGCTGTTGGTTAAGTACCAAGCCCCACAGCTGGCAGGGCTCTGTGATCCCTGGCCAGAAAAGTCACTCTTCACTGGCTCATTCCGTTTCCTGTCTCACCTCCTCACTCCTCCTACCTGTGTGTTCTGGGATGGTCTCCATATGAATAGCTTGCACTCAAATTCTGTCTCAGAGTCTGTTTCTAGGGAGAGGCAAACCAAGAGACCAGAAAAAAGATAAGATGATCTCAAAGAGCAGGTTTGAGTTGTCATGAGGGGACAAAGTGGCACCTTGCCGCTTATCCAGTCAACACATCAGTCACACTGGTGTTCTGGATGTACTCATCGCTGAGCTTCCTGTCTAGAACCCGGGGATGGGAGGCCTTGGGGTTTTTCCATTCCCTTCTGCATGCTCATCAGATCTTGAAACTGAATCTAAATAGAGGCAGATACTCATCACACCACTCTTCTGACTTCTTCCTGCCTACTGAACCCTCCACTTCCTCTTACGCTGCCCTCGGAATGGGATGAATTGTACATGGGGTGGGGCTCACATGATGCACCGTTCATCAGGTTGGACTTGGTGACTGACCAGTGTTAGGGACACTAGCTCTGATCAGCCCTGACTTACTTTGCCTTTTTATTTTCCTATTAAAGTGTTATTTACTCACAGTAAAATGTAATCATTTTTGAGTTCTTTTACTTCTACCTTGCTTTCCAAATAAATTTTATTGTGGACTATAATTCAATGATTAGAAGAGCATAAAACACACATATCTGGGTGGATGAATTGTCATGAAGTGGACAATCATATAACAAATTATCCCACCATATACCACCACACTTATTGTTTTCAGCTTTCACATTTAGGACTGTGATCCATCTTAAATTAATTAATATATTGTGTGAGGTAAGGGTCAGGATTATTTTTTCCCCATTCAATTGATCCACATCATTTATTGACAAAAGTCTTTCTTTACTGACTTGCCAAGGAGCTTTGGCCGTAAATCAAGAACCATATATGTGAGGACAGTATTTTTTAAGTCCAATTTTATTTTTTAATATTTTTATTATTTATTTATTTGGTTGCAGCAGTTTTTAGTTGCAGCATGAGAGATCTTGGTTCCCTGACCAGGGATCAACCACCAGACCCCGGCACTGGGAAGACTGCATGAAGTCTTAGCCACTAGACCAGCAGGGAAGTCCAGGACAGTTTCTTGATTCTCTTTTCTATTCTGCCAATCTATTTGTCTATTCTTGCACCACCACCAAACTGTCTTAATTGTTGTAGCTTCATAGTAAGTCTTGAAATCAGGTAACATGTCTTCTTTGTTTTTATTCAGAATTTCCTTGCTTGTGTGCTAAGTCACTTCAGTCATATCCAACTCTGTGCAACCCTATGGACTTTAGCCAGCCAGGCTCCTCTGTCCATGGAATTCTCCAGGCAAGAATACTGGAATGGGTTGTCATTTCCTTTTCCAGGGGATCTTCCCAGCCTGGGATCAAACCCATGTCTCTTATGTCTCCTGCACTGGCAGGCAAGTTCTTTAGGATTAGCGCCACCTGGGAAGCCCAGAATTTCCTTGGCTATTCTAAATTATTTTAATTTCCACACAAATTTCAGAATCATCATCTCAATTACCACAAAGTAACTAGCTGGGATTGTTACTGGGATTGCCCTGAATCTATAGGCAGATTTAGAAAGAACTGTCATATTTAACTTTTTAAAATATTTAGTCTTCTAATCCATCACCAGGGTAGAGATCTTCACTTTTGTCCTTCTTTAAATTCTCTCAGTAATGTTCAGTATATTTACTATGCAAATCTTAAATAACTTTCATTGGATTTTTTTCCTGGCTCTTTGATATTTCTTTAAGGTCAAGACTAGAGTAAGGTGAGAGATGAGAAGGAGAGTGAATTCTTCCTTATGTTTTTATTTGTTTACTCTATGGAAGTATTGTACACAGTGTTGCGGGTATACAGCAAAGTGATTCAGTAATATATGCATCTTTTCTTTTTTAGATTCTTTTCCACTATAAGCGATTACAGATACTGAAGCCAGTTCCCTGTGCTATACAACAGAACCCTGTTGCTTGTTTTATATAATATAGGATGTCTGTGTTCATCCCAAACTCCTAATGTATCCCTCGCTTAAATTTTGCACCCTAGATACTGCTCTAACTTTAGCCAAAGTCCTAGCTGTGGATGTTCTCAGGTCATTTCACTTCAGTCCCTCAGTCATGTCTGTCTCTTTACGACCCAATGAACCACAGCACACCAGGCCTCCCTGTCAATCACCAACTCCCAGAGTTCACCCAAACTCATGTCCATTGAGTCGGTGATGCCATCCAACCATCTCATCCTCTGTTGTCCCCTTTTCCTCCTGCCTTCAATCTTTCCCAGCATCAGGGTCTTTTCCAATGAGTCAACTCTTCGCATCAGGTGGCCAAAGTATTGGAGTTTCAGCTTCAACATCAGTCCTTCCAATGAACACCCAGGACTGATCTCCTTTAGGATGGACTGGTTGGATCTCCCTACAGTCCAAATGACTCTTAAGAGTCTTCTCCAACACCACAGTTTAAGAGCATCAATTCTTTGGTGCTCAGCTTTCTTTATAGTCCAACTCTCACATCCATACATGACCACAGGAAAAACCATAGCCTTGACTAGATGGACCTTTGTTGACAAAGTAATGTCTCTGCTTTTTAATATACTGTCTAGGTTGGTCATAACTTTCCTTCCAAGAAGTAAGTGTCTTTTAATTTTATGGCTGCAGTCACCATCCGCAGTGATTTTGGAGCCCCAAAAAATAAAGTCTGCCACTGTTTCTACTGTTTCCCTATCTATTTGCCATGAAGTGACAGGACTGGATGCCATGATCTTAGTTTTCTGAATGTTGAGCTTTAAGCCAACTTTTTAACTCTCCTCTTTCACTTTCATCAAGAGGCTTTTTAGTTCTTCTTCACTTTCTGCCATAAGCGTGGTGTCATCTGCATATCTGAGGTTATTGATATTTCTCCCGGCAATCTTGATTCCAGCTTGTGCTTCCTCCAACCCAGCGTTTCTCATGATGTACTCTGCATATAAGTTAAATAAGCAGGGTGACAATATACAGCCTTGACGTACTCCTTTCCCTATTTGGAACCAGTCTGTTGTTCCATGTCCAGTTCTAACTGTTGCTTTCTGACCTGCATTCAGGTTTCTCAAGAGGCAGGTCAGGAGGTCTGGTATTCCCATCTCTTTCAGAATTTTCCACAGTTTATTGTGATCCACACAGTCAAAGGCTTTGGCATAGTCAATAAAGCAGAAATAGATGTTTTTGTGGAATTCTCTTGCTTTTTCAGTGATCCAGCGGATGTTGACAATTTGATCTCTGGTTCCTCTGCCTTTTCTAAATCCAGCTTGAATATCTGAAAGTTCACGGTTCACATATTGCTGAAGCCTGTCTTGGAGAATTTTGAGCATTACTTTACCAGCATGTGAGATGGCAACCCACTCCAGTACTCTTGGCTGGCAAATCCCATGGACAGAGGAGCCTGGTACGCTGCAGTCCATAGGGTCGCAAAGAGTTGGACACGACTGAGCGACTTCCCTTTCCCTTTTCACTTTCATGCATTGGAGAAGGAAATGGCAACCCACTCCAGTGTTCTTGCCTGGAGAGTCCCAGGGACGGGGGAGCCTGGTGGGCTGCCGTCTCTGGGGTCACACAGAGTCGGACACGACCGAAGCGACTTAGCAGCAGCAGCAGAGATGAGTGCAATTGTGCAGTAGTTTGAGCATTCTTTGGCATTGCCTTTCTTTGGGATTGGAATGAACACTGACCTTTTCCAGTTCTGTGGCCACTGCTGAGTTTTCCAAATTTGCTGGCATATTGAGTGCAGCACTTTCACAGCATCATCTTCCAGGATTTCAAATAGCTCTACTGGAATTCCATCACCTCCACTAGCTTTGTTCGTAGCGATGCTTTCTAAGGCCCACTTGACTTCACATTCCAGGACGTCTGACTCTAGGTGAGTGATCACACCATCGTGATTATCTGGGTCGTGAAGATCCTTTTTGTACAGTTGTTCTGTGTATTCTTGCCACCTCTTCTTAACATCTTCTGCTTCTGTTAGGTCCATACCATTTCTGTCCTTTATTAAGCCCATCTTTGCATGAAATGTTCCCTTGGTATCTCTGATTTTATTGAAGAGATCTCTAATCTTTCCCATTCTATTGTTTTCCTCTATTTCTTTGCATTGATCGCTGAGGAAGGCTTTCTTATCTCTCCTTGCTCTTCTTTGGAACTCTGCATTCAGATGCTTATATCTTTCCTTTTCTCCTTTGCTTTTCGCGTCCCTTCTTTTCACAGCTATTTGTAAGGCCTCCTCATTACAAAGGGGAAACAGGGGTGGTTCACAAAACTGCCTACAAAGTGGCCAGATGAAACTAACGTATAGGGAAACCGGAGGGAAGATGGGGAAATGGCCCTAAACTGAAACCAGGAAGGGTGAGCAAAACGGTAGCGAAAAACAGGTCAGCGCCAGGGAGAGTTGAAGGCCAGAACCAGACTGACTTTAGAGCAGACCCAAGGCTCTGCCTTACAACTTAGAAAGTCAGAACTTATTTTGACGACCATCATCTCTTATCCGGATGACTACACTAGCCTCCTATCTGTTCTCCCAGCTTCCAGTTCTGCCCTCTTCCCACAATATACTGTCAAAATAGTAACCACAGCGATCTTTTGAAAACACAAGTCAGCTCCATAATGGGGTAAAAATATCTCCAAGTCCCATATGTGATAAGGCTATTTGTTGTCTTAGTTGCTAAGTCATATCTGACTCTTTTGCAACCCCTTGGACTGTAGCCCACTAGGCCCCTCTGTTAATGCGATTATCCAGGCAATAATACTGGCATGGTTTGCCATTTCCTTCTCCAGGGGATCTTCCCGACTCAGGGTTAGAACTTGCGTCTCCTGCATTGCAGGCAGATTCTTTACTGGTGAGCTACCAGGAAAGACCTAAAATTCGGCATATTTAAAAAATAGTTGCAACACGTCAATTAAAAAAAATTTTTTTTTAATGGGCAAGGTTTTGAATAGAATTTTCTCATCAAAAAAGACAAGCAAATATCCAATAATTGCAAATCTTGCTCAACATCACTAGCCATCAGGGAAATGCAAAGCAAGACCACAGTGGAACACCAGTTCATACCCATTAGGAGGACAGTAATTAAAAAGACACAAAATAACCAGTACTGGTGTAGATGGAGAGAAATTGGAACTCTCACACTATGTTAGTGGGAACTTAAATGGTGTAATTGTCTTAGGAAACAGTTTAGTAGTTCCTCAAATGTTATCATAGAGCTATCACGTGGCCTAAAAATCCTATTCAGAGGTACATACTCAAGGTCACTGGAGGCAGTTAAAGTGAAAAAGCCACTGCTACGTACAACATGGATGAATCTCACCAACCATTGCATCAAAGAGACAAGGACAAATGGGTACAAATTGTGTAATTCCATTCATACAAAGGTCAAAGACAGGCAAAACTAATTTTTTGGCCCATACCAAAAGTACTAGCCCTGGGGCCTTGGGGATGGCAAGAATCGGAGCCTCCATCACCACTTGGGCTCTAGAGCTTTCTTTGCCTCTTGTCTCAGCTTCTATGTGGGAGTCAGCTTCAGTCTCTTTGGGATTTCAAACCTGGCTGTGGCTCACTGGTAACGACTCTGCCTGCCAAGTAGGAGACACAGGAGATGTGGGTTCCATCCCTGGGTCAGGAAGATACCCTGGAGAAGGGAATGGTTACCCACTCCAGTATTCTTGCCTGGGGAATCCCATAGACAGAGGAGCCTGGTGAGCTACAGTCCACGGGGTCATAAAGAGTCAGACAAAACTGAGCAACTAACACTTCAGTCTCTCCAAATCTCTTTCTCCACAGTGCAGAAACCATGACCCCTGGTTGACTCTAGACATGCATATTTCCAAACCCCTCACCTAAAACAAGACTTGTCTTCCCTTGAAGTGAAGCAAAAGTCACTCAGTGGTGTCCAACTCTTTTCAACCCATGGACTGTAGTCCATGGAATTCTCCAGGTCAGAATACTGGAGTGGGTAGCCTTTCCCTTCTCCAGGGGATCTTCCCAACCCAGGGATCGAAGCCAGGTCTCTCACATTGCAGGCAGTTTCTTTACCAACTGAGCTAACAGGAAAACCCTGTCTTCCCTTACTTCCCATTCAAAAGTGTTAGGGGACTTCCCTGGTGGTCCATTGGCTAAGACTCCATGCTCCCAACGCAAGGGGCATGAGTTCAACCCCTGGTCAGGGAACTAGATCCCATATGTTGCAACTAAGAATTCACATGCCCCAGCTAAGACCTGGCACAGGCAAATAAATAAATATGTATATTTTTAATGTTAGGGAAAGCTTCCAGTTAGCCAGGGATTATATTTGCTGACCCTTGGCTCAGCCAGCAAACAACAGCATGGGCAGCTCCTACAAGAACCTAGTGTTTGAAACTGGGGGAGGAGGAAGGGGTCTCTCTCAAAGGGACTATGTTAGACACACAATTTCAGAAATCTCCCTCTTTCAGGCTTCAACTTACCTGAGATTCACTCAAGTGATGACTGTCCTTTCCAGACCGACAGTTTATCCTCTCCTGGGTTAGTCCTCACACACAAAGTTGCCTCAACTCTTGCAGGCAGCTGAGGAAACACTTCCAAGTTATACGCAAGTTGGATCTCCACTCCTTCCCGTTGTGAGCACTGGGAAAGTATCCTGTGGCATTCCTACCTTCACGAAATCCACGAACTGAACCCTAGTCACGGTGCTTAGTCAGTTCGGCAATGCCTACTAAAATTTAAATGTTTATACCTTTGATGCAGCATTTCTGCTTCTAGAAATATATCCTGTACTCATAGAAACACTCTCACAAGTATATAAAAAAATATGTGCAAGGATATCCATCGCAGTATTGTTTACATAAAGTAAAAATTGGATTGGAAAGGGTTGAATTCCAAATATCTATCAACAGGAAGCTCATTAAAAATGATTACTCGTGGACACAATGAAACACTGTACAATTGTTTTAAAAATGAGACCCTAATACAGAAAGAAGTTCTGCATTAAGTCAAAAAGCAAATAGCAAAATCACATCTATGGTACAATGATAAAAAAAGAAGGCAATGATACTAATATGTATGTCAGTAGGGGCAGAGAAGAAAAATCTGAGCAATATATGCCAAAATATTAACAATAGTTTTCTGACACTGGGGAGGGGGGAAGGGGGGAGGTGCACATTTCTGAGGGACTTTCATCTGCCAATGTCTATATTTTTATAATATCTGAATTTTCAAAGAACGGTAAATGTAAAACAATGACCTGCTTTTTAAGAAAGGGTCTTGGAAGTTGGGGAGAGTATGACAGATGTTTGATTGCCTTTGAGACAGATGTCTTGCGTTCACCAGTTTGTTTAAGAATTCAGACTTATCTCCTTGCTCACTGACCCATAACACAGCAGACTAAATGTTTGACATGGGAAAATTCTCTGTGACAAAAGAGCTTATTCAAGCAGACTTAACAGCCATGAGCTATCTCATAATCAGCAGAGAGACAGACGTCGCTGTGCCTGTGCTGGGGGTGGGGAGAAGCCCGGTGGGGACTGCCATGGGCTGGGAAGGCAACTAACCCTTTTCTCCCAATTTCGGCTCTGGGGCCTTGGCTTTGCTGAAACAGCTGGGGAGCTCCTGCTCTGGTCTTGACTGCTGGGGAGGCCGCAGGAGGAGGTCAGGAAGCTGCTGCAGGGAGGAAGGCAGCTATGCACTTCAGAGGCAGAGCAATCATAGCAAAAATTCAGAGTGGGGAGTTGCATGTTTGGATGGTGAGGACATGGCATGCCATTGAAAAGGCCTAGGAGAGGGACACCTGTGTAGAACCTGCATCCTACCTGAGCTTTTCTGATGTGGAGCAGGTCATCTCTGAATCAGACGATAGTAATAATAAATCCCCGATTCACAAACCACCTTCTATTTTTCCAGTTATATGGCCATCTCATTCTTATCTCCATCGATCATCACAATGTTGGAGAGAGAGGAGCAATGCAACCCTCATCTGTGCGGGCAAAGAAATCAAGGCTCCCCCTCACGGTGTCCAGTTCCCTCGTCCCTCAAGGTGCAGCATCCCCTCCCAGAACCCATCGGACTGTGCAGGTCACTGTAAGCCTGTTGCTGAGACCCGGCTGAGACGCAAGTAGATCTTCTGTTGCTGTTGTTCAGTCGCTCAGTCGTGCCCAGCTCTTTGCAAGCTCATGGACTGGCAGTGCCCCAGGTTTCCCTGTCATACACTGTCTCCCAGAGTTTGCTCAAACTCATGTCCATTGAGTCATTGAGGCCATCCAGCCATCTCATCCTCTGTCGTCCCCTTCTCCTCCTGCCATCCATCTTTCCCAGCATCTGGGTCTTTTCCAGTGAATCAGCTCTTTGAATCAGGTGGCCAAAGTATTGGAGCTTCAGCTTCAGCATCAGTCTTTCCAATGAATATTCAGGGTTGATTTCCTTTAGGATTGACTGGTTTGATCTCCTGGCAGTCCAAGAGACTCTCAAGAGGCTTCTCCAACACCACAGTTCAAAACCATCAATTATTCGGTGCTCAGCCTTTTTTATTGTCTAACTCTCACATCTGTACATGACTACTGGAAAAACCATATCTTTGACTTGACGGACTTTGTCTTTGTGTAATCGCCTCTCTTTGTGGGAACAACTGAGAAAGTAGAGTTTGCATGTCTCCGTAGATACACACAGGCATGGCCACTGTCCCTTCTTTCTGGGGAGGCAGCTAGGTGGGCTGGGCACTGGCTTTCCATCAGGTTTAATTCCGTTAAAGTTTATCTGAAATTTGCTCCTGCCTTTTACCAGGAATGCCAGTTTCTTACCAGAAGAAAATTGCTAATTCCATCATTCAAAAAAGTTTTGTTCATAATCAATTTGGGTACCCTTCTTTTACAGATAATTGGCATATAATCTGTATTAAAATGACCCCAGGTGCTGATGAAAGAGCCGAATGTGTTCACCAGGGAGGATGGGGAGCTGACTCCACCACATCCCAGGTTCATTCAGATGACCCCCATTCTCAATGGGGACCCCTTCCCAGAACTGTCTGTCCTCAGAGGACCACCAATCGTTTTACTACCTCTCCCAGAGTCTCCCTGAGGGCCAGAGGGCAGGAGTTTGAGCTTGAGATGGAAAGAGTCTCCCTTCAGTTTCCAGGGGGAGCCCTCCAATTTGGGTGCAATCTACTTTATTGAAAGTTTGGGGAGACAAACAGGGCCCACCGCACCACAATGACAAAGTGGGCATCCTTATTCTTATACAGTCCTCTGGCCATCCTGCACGCAGTGGCTCTACCCTCCCCGCTCACCCCCTTGACCAATCCCTGAACGCCTATCCCCAAATCCAGCTCCAGAAATATTCCTCCCCTCGTTAAGCAGAGCCATTCCACTCCATGACCGGCTCCCACGGGGCTCTTTGCATATTCAGAGACTCATTACTGTGCTCTTTCAGATAGTGCAGAGACTTCTGCAAGGCTCAGGCTCACTTCCAGCCCCTCCTCACGTTGAGGAAGGAGCTGGGAGGTGGGTGGATCATTACTCGAATCCATCCCTTCTGCTCTGAGGCCCCTTGAAAGGTAGGATCTTGAGGTTTGGGATTTGAAAGGGAACAGGTCCAGTGAAGCTACTGACCCACACTCAGTGGTTGCCCCCTTTCTGTCCTCTGTGACACGTTGAGAGGCTATCTCAGCAAAGGCTGGGGGACATCTGCCTACTATGAAACAAAGGACAGAGCAGATACCAGCCTGGCTTCAGCGTGGTCTCCCAAGACCCAATTCTTCCCCTCCAGTGTCCAGACCCTTCCAAGAGGCACCCTAACTTGGATCCTGTTATGAATTTGAGCAGACTCCGGAAGATAGTGAAGGACAGAGGAGTGGTCCTTGGGGTCACAAAGAGTCGAACATGACTTAGCCACTGAACAGTAAAACAACAGCAACAGAAGTGAGGAAGAGAAAATGGAATAAAAAGCATAAATTGGACAGGGATGGGGGGCCATAGAAAGTGGATTTTCTGGAATTGGCTTAAGTATCCACCTTGAGGCAGAAAAGGGGCTCCAGCTAGAAAATGAGTTGTAGAACTCTTTAATATTTTAATTTAAAACATTCAGACACTTATACCTATAGCTTACACTTAGTCCTATAGCTTTGAAACAGAAGATATGTTAAAAATATTTTGATGAATATTATTATCAAGCAACCAAAATAATTCAGGAACTGCTGGGTACTGAGGATAGAACATTGAGAAACTGACAGGCATGAACCATTATAGGTATAACTACCTGTGTGCAGTTCAGAGTCACCAGGGAATCCAGATTGAAAGCGCCCAGATGGGAAGAGAGGAAGGCATTGCAATGCAGGGACCCTGAGCAGAGTTACCATGCATTACACCAGTAGCCAGCAAACACTGTGGACATTTCCACTTAAAGAAAAAAAAATCTACAAGTCATATAGTGACATAAACATTGAAAATAAAAGTCAAGATAAGTAGAAGTTAGGAGGGAGAAAAAGGTCTGGGGTGAATTAGGTATTCCAGGCAGAGGGATCAGCTACAAATGTGTGCGGGTTCCAAGAAAGTAGAGGTCCAGGGGTTTTAGGGGGGAGATTTCAGTGGACCTGGGCCCCCAGGTCCAAGAAATGGGTGGGCAAGAAGGAGAGGGATAAGCTGAACATGGGGAGGAGGGCTTGTTGCTAAGGAATTGGAGTTTTAGCTGGAAGGTAAGTGAAAGCCATTAAGGGGAACTCTGGCAGTGGGCTTAGCGCTTCTAAAAAGATTCTTGCTTAGCTGTTTGGAGCAGGGCCCTGAAGGAGAACATCTGGAGGGGGGCCAGACACTGAAAGGCTAGTGTAATAACAGACAGCAGGCAGGAGAAGACGAGGGCCTGGGGGAGGAGGGGAGGGTGAGATGAGCCCTAGTCCTTTGGATATGTGTGGGAATGGAGTCCCCAGGCAGGCTGGGAGATTAAGATCTGCGTAGGTGACAGGTCTCTGCATGGGGAGCAGGTTTTGGGGCAGGGTCCTCTGAATGAGGCCCTGGCTTCTCTGAGTTGAGGTCAGGGTGGAGTTTCCTCATCTGAGTTCTGAAACACTCTCCAAGGTGCCTTGGGGCAACCCTGGGCTAACCGAAAGGATACCTGGACCCCACTTCACTCTGGGCAGTAAAGGCATCGCTCCAGAGGCTGAAGCAGCCCCAAGTTTCACAGGAGCTGGCCCCCAGCCCTGTCCCTTATCACCCCCAGAGGACAGGCCCAGGCAAGGTGAAAGGACGCCTTCATCCACTGGAGTGGGGTTCACGTGTTCGTGTCTGGGCCGGGGGCCAGGGCAGTGGGGCTGCCATGCCACCACGCTGGGTCTCAGCTCAGAGGAGCTGAGCTATGGAGGGCTGGGTCCACCTGGGGTCCAGCCCTGACCCTGGGGGCAGGAAATGGGTTAAAGGGCAGAAAGGATGCAAAAGGGCATCCAAAATAGTTGTTGTTCAGTTGCTAAGTCATGTCCGACTCTTTGTGCCCCAAGGACTGCAGCACGCCAGGCTTCCCTGTCCATCACCAACTCCTGGAGCTTGCTCAAACTCATGTCCATTGAGTTGGTGCCAATGGATGCCATCCAACCATCTCATACTCTGTTATCCCCTTCTCTTCCCGCCTTCAATCTTTCCCACCATCAGGGGCTTTTCCAGAGAGTCAGCCCTTCGCATCAGGTGGCCAAAGTATTGGAGCTTGAGCTTCAGCATCAGTCCTTCCAATGAATATTCAGGACTGATTTCCTTTAGGATGGACTGGTTGGATATCCTTGCTGTCCAAGGGACTCTCAAGAGTCTTCTCCAGCACCGCAGTTCGAAAGCACCAATACTTCAGCGCTCAGCCTCCTTTATGGTCCAACTCTCACATCCATACATGACTACTGGAAAAACCATAGCTTTGACTATGCAGACCTTGGCCAGCAAAGTGATGTCTCTGCTTTTTAATACAAAATAGGCTGATGCTCGAAACCCAGGGCACCGGCTCATTTCACAGTTTGCAGGGGGGGTTGCAGCGGGGGGCAGGGGTCTGGCTCCTGGTCATAATAACAACTGCCATTTGCCAACTGCTCACCCTGCGCCAAGCCTGGGGCCAGTGCTCCAGAGCCTCTTTCACACCCTTATTGACTTGACAAGCCCTACCCTCATTACTCTAGCTGTTGTCATTTTAATTGTGATTGCTCAGGCCAGTTCTCACACCACCCCTTCCCTCGTGATCCTCGCCCCCTGGTATCTCAATCTGAGGCCCACACTACCCTCAAGGCCTAGTCCAAGGCCACCTGCTCCGTGGCCACGGACCACCCCACGACCCCACAGTGGAAACCACATTCTGTGTCTGCTTCTTTGGGTGCCTGGGCCTTTCTGCCTCTTGTTGGACTTGTCACCTTCTTCCCCGGTGTCCTGCACACATCAGAGTCTTTGTGGCATCTGGAAGGAACTACTTCATGAAGGGAAATGTCCCCCAAAAGGGAGTGATGGGTGAGTGGTAGCCAGTGCCCCTGGGCTGGGGCCGCTGACCCCTCAGTGGCTGTGTCCTAGCCACAGTTCTCGGCCCCAGTCCTGCGCTGACCGACCACACAGCAGATGCCCCACAATGACTCTTTCCTGGACGTGAGGACCATCCCTGCCCTGCCACCAACCCCGCTCTGGGGGTAGCACCCTTCATGGAGTCAAGGGCCCTGCACCCGTCACATCCTCTACAGACTCTTCCGAAGGAAAATTCTTCATCCGGCAGACAGAGGCTCAGGCTACCTGCTTCCTCCCAGGCCTCCAGTGACTCCTCCACAATCTTGACAGGGAACCAACAGCAGCTGCCCTGAGCAGGCCATACAGCGATGTCCCTGGGACGCTCAGCTACGGGTCTGGGTGACCAGAGCCCCTGGGACAGTCTCTGCTCCACGCCCGCGCTCCCATTGAGAATGGCACTGCCCAGACTGGCATGCCCTCAGCCCCTGTTGAGGCTGAAGCAGCCAGGCCTGTGCTGCCCTCTGGGGCTTCCCAGATCCCTCCCACACCCTCCGGCGTTGCCTGCCTGCCCAGCTCTCCCCAAGCACCCCAGTGATCTCAGGAACCCCGACCTGCTTAGTGAGCCTAGTCCTGCTCTTCTCTTCCTGCCCTTTGAGCCGCAAGTTGCCAGAGGTGTCTTGTGGAATCATGAGGTCTGTGTTGCCCATTTCCCTGGGTGGGGGTTGGGGGAGAGAGAAAGCACCTTTTTAGAATGCAGCGGGTTTTAATTTCTAGAACTTGCAGAATCATCCCGAAAATGAGAAACAGGGTGTT
This sequence comes from Bos indicus x Bos taurus, assembly GCF_003369695.1. Lineage (NCBI taxonomy): Eukaryota > Metazoa > Chordata > Mammalia > Artiodactyla > Bovidae > Bos > Bos indicus x Bos taurus. The sequence continues at coordinate 118,373,968 of NC_040077.1, forward strand.
GGGTGTCTGCTAAGTGAAGATAGGGCTTCAGTGGCTGACAGGTTCCAAAGGAAAAGGCAAGTTATGCTACTTTTTCTAAAGAAGAGCCCGAAGCCAGCCTGTAAAGTGGGATACGTGTGGTTAGGAGGGCCCCGCCCGGACCCACGGGGACCCCCCCTCCTCGTGGTGACCCTCCACCAGCCTGCGCCGGGCCCCGCCCCCTCAGAGGTGTGGCCGATGGCACTTGCCCAGCGGAGGCGGCCCTGTGGGCACCTGAAGCTGGGGCCCTGCTACTTCCTCAGGCTCGGTCGGGCGGGCGGGGCCCAGGGCAGCCTCGTCATGTCCTCTGGCTTCTCCCCAAGGCCGTCCAGTCCACCTGCCCTCTGCATCCAGCCGGGTGACACCACTGCCCTCTTCCTGTGCCAGGCACCTTCCTGGGGGTGGGGGGGCAGGGAATGTGCAGGGCAGGCTGGTCAACAGGCAAGGGCCATGCTCCTGGGCTCCATCTCTGAGGACCCCCTCCCCTAACATACACACACAGATGGCCCAGTCCTCACGGGGGTGGGAGGCATGCCAGCCCCATCAGTCTGCCACACTCACGAGTGGCTCACAGGCAGCTGTCCTCCAGGGAGGGGTTAAAGGAGAGCCTCCTTGGTCCACCTTTATCCAGATTCTGACCCGCAGAGTGTCCAGGGCTGGGAGGCCAGCAGAGAGGACTGAAGTTCCCAGCAAGACTGCAGAAACCAAGCTCACACAGCAGATCGTCGGGAGATCTCAGGAGGCCCCCCTACTTAGCAGTCTCAGCACAAAAGGAGCCCCTCACACTGTCACTGAAGGGGAGGAGTCCTGAGGGAAGAGCACAGGAGGGTCTCTGCCCAGGACCCACAGGCCTGGCTTCAGACCCTCTCCAGGTTGCCCTGGTCGCCCTGGGAAGGCCCGAACAATCTCCCATCGACTGGTGACTGACTAGGCTGTTCCAAAGCCAGCTGCCGACCACGGAGAGCTGGTGGTAGGGGCACCTCCACCTCCCAGTGACCCTGGCCAAGATGAGCACAGGGTGGCCTTGGAGGGGAAGACAGGCCAGACGGGGCAGACAGCCTCAGCTCCCAGGTGGAGGCGATCTTCGAGGGGTGGTGGAGGGTAGGCATGGGAGATTGCCAACTACTAGTTCAGACCTTTGTCACACTAGTCGTCAGAGTTTCCATCCTTTTTTCCACGAATTTCTTTCCTAACTCTCTAGAGCAAGGAGTTTGGGGAAAAGGCCGGACCATCTACAACCCAAGGCAGCACTTGGCAAGGAGTACAATCAGCGTCAGTTCATGGTGCAGGGACCCAGGGCTGAAGTCAGAAGGGATCGCAGCCCGACCACATGTGAGTCACTGGAGCTCGCTGAACCTCCACTTCCTCATCTGTAAAGTGGCAATAATATCAGTGACCCTCTCACAGGGCTGCTCAGAGGATGAAAGGAGAAAGTCTCCATCATATCTTGAGGACAAAGCTGGGCACCTGGTGGGACCTCAATGAATGCCAACCACTGCTGTTGTCCTGACTAGAGGTGCTGTCTGAAGAACTTCTCACACCCTTGTCTTGGGGGGTTCTGCCTCTCAGGACAGGCCTGTGGTCAGTACATCAGGACTAACTGCTTCCAGTTAGTCTGCAGAAAAATGCTTCTCCCCAAAGCTGTCTTCCTTCTTCTCCTCCCACTGGCCTCAGTGTCAGAACCATAGACACTTGTTTCTTGTACCAGAGACACTTGTTTCTTTGGGTGGCTCTCAGATTACAGGTCTGTACAGAGCTGCTGGGAGAGCAGGTTAGCTGGTGAGGGGTCTAGCATAGACCGGTTCAGGGGTGGGATTGGGAGTGGGGCAGATGGAGATCAGGCCTGACTGTCCACAGCACTCCAGATGAGAAGGAGGCCCTGGTGGGTCAGCAGCTGGGGCTCCCTCCCCGCAGCTCCAGGAGGCCTAGCACCCCAAGCTGTACCCCCAGCAGGCACCCCCATCATCACTTCCTGGGCTTCAGTTTCTGCATTTGAAAAGTAAGTACTTATCTCTCAAGGTTGCGGTTAAGATCAGATGAGACAACCTGTACAGGCCTTTCTCACACAGCTGGGTGCTACTTGGGCTGCATAACAAAGGAGCACAGACTGGGTGGTTTAAACTAGAAAAATTTATCTTCTTACAATGCTGGAGGCCAGAAGACTGCAGTCAGAGTGTCAGCAAGGTTAGTTTCTTCTGAGGTCTCTCTCCATGGCTTGTAGGTGGACTTCATCTCTCTGTTGTCTTCATGTGGGCTTCCTTCTCTGTCTGTGTCCTAATCTCTTCTTATATGGATGCTGGTCATACTGGATTAGGGCTCACCCTAAGGGCCTCATTTTAACTTTATTACCTCTTCAAAGACCCTGTCTCCACATACAATCACATTCTGACATACTAGGTGTGAGGACTTCAGCATACGAATTTTGGAGGGAATACAATTTAGCCCCTAATGGTTGGTGCCCAGGAAACATCCCAATTCAATTCAGTTCAAATACCTTCTTTATGCCAGCATTATTCTAGGCTCTTAGCATGTATTCGTGAGCAAAGCAGACCAAGACCTTTATTTCTGTGGGGCTTACATCTGGGGTGGAGAGAGAGGTGACCGACATGGTATAGCCAACACAATAAAAGTAAGTTAAATGCTCTGCTAGAAAGTGACTTAAAAAAAAAATAGAGTAGGGTAATAACATCAAGAAATAGGGGTTTGAAATTTTTTAAGAGTGGTCAGGGTAGGCCTCCTTGAGGAAACATTTGCAAAGCCTTCAGAGAGGTTTTGATCTACTATTTTTATTATTATTTTCCTAAGGAATCACATCAGATTCACTGACCTGTGAACACCCACATCTCTGCCCACTCTCACCCACCCTAGTACTGGAGAAGAAATGGTGCTGAGACTGAAGATCTTACTTTGACACTTACTCTGTTCTTATTAGCTGTGTGATGCAAGACAAGTCACTTAACCTCTCTGAGCTTGTGCCTCTACACTCTGCACTCTTCTGAGCCAAACTGCCTCAGGGGGCTGGGCTCAGGGTAGAGGCACAGCTATCCTTGGGTGGGGCTGCTCTAGGGTTGGCTGGGGTACATGCTGAGATTTCAAAAGAAGCCACCAGAGTTTGTATAGGAAGGGCTGTGTGTCAGTTAGCGCTATGCGTTCCTGCAAGTACCTGAAACCTAGAGTAAAAGGAGTTTAAACAAAGAGGATTTCTTTTCAGTCTCTTGAAAAAATAAGTTCAGAGTTGGCAGTAAAAGGTCAGTGTTGACACAGAAACATCAGCCAGATTCCTTCTATATTTCTCCTCTCCCACACTCAGCACCCGGTTTTTGTCCTCATGGGTGAAAGGTGGTTGCTGCACCTCCAGGCATCCAAATTGTCTTCCAGGAAGGTTGAAAGGGGAAAGAGTGAATCAGAGGTAAAGAGCTGACAAATGTGTCAGCTCTTGAGTCAGATCCTTTTTCAGTATCTACTTGCTGACTTCTCCTCTTATTCTATTGGACAGAAGTAGGTCAACATGGTCACCACTAGCTACAGAGAATCCTAGGGAGTATTTTAACTGGGTAGAAAGAAGGGGAAACTAGACACTGGGTAGGTGCCTAGAGCACCGCTCTTAGCAGAGCTCAGAACAGGCAGGGAGGGTGACACATCGGACCCCTGGTGATGTCAGGGCTGTCGCCAAGAGCCTGGCCCAAGACCACGCCCACCAGCAGCACCACCAGGGCTGGCAGGAGAGTCCAGAACTGGTAGAGGTGGGGCCTAGGGCTATGGATCTAGAGCGGGTGAATTTTGCTTCTTTAACAATGTACCCTCCTGTCTCATTCACACACGTGGGGCCCCTGTGCACCAGCATCCTGCAACTTCCATTTTTACCCCTCACCCTGGGGTCTCCCATGGTGAGCATGATACCCATGGCAGCCGGGCAGGGGGCAGTTGGAGGTGAGGGGAAGGGGTGGCCACCACTTCATATCGCTGCTTCTTAGAGGTTTTGTCCCCTTCCAGTCTGCCAAAGAAGGGATGTGAAGCTGGGAAGTGGGACTTGTGTACCAGTTATAATATTATTTCTAGGGGATCACAGCTGATTTGCCATCTGCTGAAGTCTTTGGTGGACAGGCCATTCTAAGTGCCATCACTTCCCGAGGCCAGGACATACAAACATGGTGTGCTGGGAAGGGGGTGCAGGCAGGCAGGTGGAGGGAGGAACCTCAAGATAATATTTCAGTAAATTCTGCTGCCAGGCATGTGGGATGCTTAGCAGGTCCAGGGGACACGGCAGAGCTCCGACGACTCTGCATAGAATGGCTCTTGTTATCATTAGCTTAGAGTGAGCAGTTTGCGAGGGGGCTTGCGATCATCACACCTTCTCTGGAAGCCTTCCTGGGCCCTCCAGCCTGTGCTCGGTTCTCCAGAAGTTTCCAGCACAGCTGCAGACAAGGAGACCTCACGTCCACAGATGGCATTTGCAAATTAGAGCCGTGTGAAAGTTGGGGTGGGTGACGCAGGAGAAAAGATGGCAAGAAAATGAATGAACAGAAGGCACCAGACAGGGCATTCTGGGGAGAGAGACTGCTGGTCCACCTGGGCCGCCATGATAAGCACCACAGACAAGGGGGCTTCCGCAACCAACATTTATCTTCTCATAGTCCTGAAGGTAGATGTTCAAGATAGAGTTGGCAGGGCTGGTTCCTTCCAAGGCCTCTCTCCTGGGCTTGCAGGTGGTGTCTTCTCCACATGTCCTCCTGTGGTTGTCTCTGTATGTGTGTGTCTGTGTCCTGACTGCCTCTTCTTATAAGGACACTGGTCACATTGGATGGGGCTTCCCTGGTGGCTCGGTGGTAGGGAACCCACCTGCCAAGAGATGTGAGTTCGATCCCTGGGTCAGGAAGATCCCCTGGAGTAGCAAATGGCAACCCACTCCAGTACTCTTGCCTGGTGAATTCCATGGACAGAGGAGCCTGGCTGGCTACAGTCCATGGGGTCCCAAAGCCTTGGACATGACTGAGCGACAAAGCAAACAGCACACACATTGGATTCGGGCACACCTTCATTTTAACTGAATTACCTCTCTAAAGATCTTATCTCCCAACATCACATTCAGAGGTGCTGGCGGGGCTGAGGGTTTCCACAGATGAACTGGGGTGGGGGTGGAGATGTAATATAAGAGGAAGCACATGGTGATGTCTGATGTCGGGGATGGCCCTGCACGGGGCAAGGGGTAGAGGGCACCATAGAGGCTGCCCAGCTCCCCAGCCCCGACTCTGCCGGCATCCCCAGTCTGAGCCGTCTCCTTCTCACCTCCCTACCCGCCCTCCTTGCTACTCCTCACTCGCTCACACCGGCTCCAGGGCCTTCTAAGGCAAGATTAGCTTCTCAGACAACTTCTAAGGCTTGATGACAGCACCCCGCTCTTTGCCCGACGGTGAGTAATGGAGGGAATTTCAGGCAAGGTCGGAGAGGAGACTGGCACAGGGGAGCTGTGGCGGGGGCGGGGGGGGGGGGGGGGGCGGGGGAGGGAGAGGGAGGCTTCTGATCCCTCCTCCCCCATCGCCCCCGGAAGTTGCCTGCCCCAGGCCTCTGCCTCCGCCACCCCCCCCCCTCCCACAGTGAGGCTGGCCCCGCCCCCGCTGGGGCCGGCCCCACCCCTGGCTCTGGTTTGCAGGGGGGCGTGCTGACCAGTAGCTGGCCCCACTCAGGCCCGCAGATCGGGTCGGACGGAGCACGAGGACGCCAAAGAGGAAGTGGTGTCAAGACAGAGAGGGGAAGGTGGGGGGCAGGGGCTCCCCCTTCTCTTTCATCAGGCTCTGCAGGGCTTGGGGTTCTCCCATGGGGGCGACCACATCTCTGCCGGGAGCTGCCCACCCCCCACCCCTGCACCCCGCCACTGCCCAGCCTGGCCCCGGCTACCCTGTTCTGCTTGCTGTGACCTGGGCAAAGCACGAGTGGTCCGGGCACACGTTCCTGCTCTCTGAAACCTGAGGAGGAGGCCAGGGCGGTAAGGGGGGAGTCCCACACCATCCGGACCCAGCTGGTCAGGCTAATTTTAGGTTTTTCCCAGCTTGACCAAGGCCCTCTCGTCTCCATTAGCCCAGAGAATGCGCACTGATCAGATGGTGCCTTCACTCACGGGGCCCCCCAGCCACCAAGAACGCACCTCCCTTTGTCTCCCTTCAAGCCCTGGTTTACCTCCTCTGGTCCCCACCCTTCCGAACAAATCTGCCCTGACCCGCTACCTCCTCTCCCATCCCCTGGGGCAACTGCAGTGTGAAGGCACAGTTGGGGCCCTGTGTCCCCAGCGCTGGCGCAGTGCGGGGGGTGGGGGGGGGTAGAGGGGGGAAGGGGGCGAGGGGGCCAAAATAAGCACTCGGTCAGTATGGGTGGAAGGAATGAATGAACACTATTCCCCAGGGTATTACGTGCTATGTAGAGGTTAGGTCTAAAGTTAGCAAATAAGGTCAAAAGAGCTCAGATTCTAAATCACCCTTGAAGCGCCATCAGGAAGACATTAATCTCTCGATAAGCTCAGTGCAGTGTATTTCCTCCATAAGAGCTGCCTGGCCCCCCAACCCCAACCAAAGGAGAGGTTCTCGGTCCACTCCCCCTACCCCAACCCCAGCCCTTTGCGCAAGACTTGAAGCTGACAGGTGCTTGCTCAGGGATTCCTGAGGTTCATACAACCTGTCCCTAAAAGAAGCCACATTTAGAAGTCTTAAAAGTAAGAGGCTCTCCGTCCTTTCTCAGCCTCCTCCAGGGTCTGCTCTGTTACCATGGCAGCCAGGGCAGGGTCTGGCAAATCCTCAGAAAGACCAGCAGGCTGAAGATGGAGACACTGAGAGGCAGAGAGCAGAAATCAGAGGCCTGTGGGAACTGCCCAAGCTTTAAAGAACCCTGAAGTGTGAGGGAAACACTGCCCAACTCCAGGCATGAAAAGGGAAGTGCCCTAGGCTAGATCCTAAAACTACCAGCCAGGAAAGCACAGCCATTCCTCTCATTTCATTTTCCCCCTATAATTCAATGAGTTTTCTCTACTTTTTCATTTGATGATTTCCAAACATAGAGAAAAATGGAAAAATAGGACAAAGAACACTCACAAACCCTCCCATCTAGGTTCAACAATTGCTACTATTTCCCCCTGTTTTCTATCAATCTATCTGTCTTTGAAACATTTGGGAGTGAGTTTACACATAGTGATACATCAGCCCTAAATGTTTTAGCTGCATCTCCTAAGACTGGCCCATTCTCCTACATAACCACAAAACCAAGTGCACTGGGTATTTGGATTAAAAAAAAAAAAAAAGCAACCTGTAACTAATATTTTTTTCTAAATAAGGAAGATTTGCATGACTAGAAAAATAAAGGAAGGGCAGGAATTACAGAGTAAAATCATACCTAACCAAGCCTAGGTTTGTTCTGAAAGACTTCTAAATTGGGTTCTCATCACAAAAAAACAAGTGAGCTTTTCAGTTCTGCCAAACATCTACCCAGGAAGCATCTAGGTTATATATTTAACAGCAAGTCTCCAAATCATATATTTCCCAAAATAATGTTTTGTGAAACCAAAGCTGTTCCGTAAATGTATGCTTACCACATTTTTGTTGTGGCTATTGTTTAGTAGCTAAGTTGTGTCTGCCTCTTTTGCGACCCCATGGACTATAGCCATGGGATTCCCAGGCAAGAATATTGGAATGAGTTGTCATTTCCTTCTCCAGGGGATCTTCCCAACCCAGGGATTGAACCCACATCTCCTACACTGGCAGGCAGATTCTATACCACTGAGCCACCAGGAAGCTTATCACATATTAGGTGCTTAATAAACCCGAGGGCAAACTGCTCTGGGGCAGTAGAAGTTCTTCAGAGCCTACCAGGTGGACTTCACAGAGCTGGATCAGCCTGAATCTGCCCTAACTTGGCCTTGCAAGAATGATCTTCACTGAACCAAAGATTCTTGTAGTCCCCAAAGTGGTTCATATCTATAATGGAATATTACTCAGCCATTAAAAAGAATGAAATAGTACCATTTGCAACAATATGGATGGACCTAGAGATTGTCATACTGAGTGAAATAAGTCAGACAGAGGAGAAATATCATATGACATCTCTTATATGTGAAATCTACAAAGAAATGATACAAATGAAATTATTTGCAAAACAGAAATGGACTCACAAACTTTGAGAATGAGTTTATGGTTGCCAGGAGGAAGGATGGGGGAAGGGATAGTTAGGGAATCTGAGATGGACAAGTACACACCACTGTATTTAAAATAGAGTACCAACAAGGACCTACTGTATAGCACAGGGAACTCTTCTCAGTGTTATATGGCAGCCTGAATGGGAAGGGAGTTCGGGGGAGAATGGATACATTCTCCTTTGCTGTCCACCTGAAACTATCACAGCATTAATAATCAGCTATGTGTGCTAAGTTGCTTTAGTCATGTCCAACTCTTTGTGACACAATGGACTGTAACCCGCCAGGCTCCTCTGTCCATGAGATTCTTCAGGCAGAAATACTGGAGTGGGTTGCCATGCCCTCCTCCAAGGGATCTTCCCAACCCAGGGATCAAACCCGTGTCTCTTATGTCTCTTGCACTGGCAGGAAGGATCTTCACCACTAGTGCCACATGGGAAGCCCCATTAATCAGCTACATCCCAATACAAAATTAAAAGTTTTTTTTTTTTTTTTTTAAAAAGATTCCTCTGGTCCCATCAGTCAGCAGCTCTGCACGCTCTGAGACCTCCTTAACCATCCAAATCATCTGTTATCTCATATAAACCCTAAACTGTCTGTGGCCTGCATCACAATTTAGCTTTTAATTTGCTCTCTATTTTCTCTCATGGACTGGTCTTATTTCCCCAACTAGAAGCACAACCCCTCCTCTTTCTGCAGCAGCTCAGAGCTCCCAGGCAGAATTTGCTACAGGCTCCAGGCAGGTGGTGAATCACAGTATCCCTGACTCCTGAAACGCCAATTCCCAACACGATCTCATTTAATCTTCACAAAACCCTGTGATGGCAGTCCTAGTTTGATCCCTAATTTACAGATGGGGAATTGAGGCTCAGAGAGATCAGCAGAAGTCACACGACTAGTAAGTAGCAGGGACAGGCCCTGAACTGGTTGCTCAGAAACCAAGACCTGGATTTTTTTTTTTAATTTATTTTTTAAATTTTATTTTATTTTTAAACTTTACAATATTGTATTGGTTTTGCCAAATATCGAAATGAATCCACCACAGGTATACATGTGTTCCCCATCCTGAACCCTCCTCCCTCCTCCCTCCCCATACCATCCCTCTGGGTCGTCCCAGTGCACCAGCCCCGAGCATCCAGTATCGTGCATCGAACCTGGACTGGCGACTCGTTTCATACATGATAGTATATATGTTTCAAGGCCATTCTCCCAAATCTTCCCACCCTCTCCCTCTCCCACAGAGTCCATAAGACTGATCTATACATCAGTGTCTCTTTTGCTGTCTCGTACACAGGGTTATTGTTACCATCTTTCTAAATTCCGTATATATGTGTTAGTATACTGTATTGGTGTTTTTCTTTCTGGCTTACTTCACTCTGTATAATAGGCTCCAGTTTCATCCATCTCATTAGAACAGATTCAAATGAATTCTTTTTAATGGCTGAGTAATACTCCATTGTGTATATGTACCACAGCTTTCTTATCCATTCATCTGCTGATGGACATCTAGGTTGCTTCCATGTCCTGGCTATTATAAACAGTGCTGCGATGAACATTGGGGTACACGTGTCTCTTTCCCTTCTGGTTTCCTCAGTGTGTATGCCCAGCAGTGGGATTGCTGGGTCATAAGGCAGTTCTATTTCCAGTTTTTTAAGGAATCTCCACACTGTTCTCCATAGTGGCTGTACTAGTTTGCATTCCCACCAACAGTGTAAGAGGGTTCCCTTTTCTCCACACCCTCTTCAGCATTTATTGCTTGTAGACTTTTGGATTGCAGCCATTCTGACTGGCGTGAAATGGTACCTCATAGTGGTTTTGATTTGCAGAAACCAAGACCTGGATTTTTAACCGCTGGGTACCAGAGATGGGATGTAGGGCAAAGGGGCCGTCAGGGTTCCCATGCAGAGTGAGGTGGAGAGGGTGAGGGAGAGGATGATTAAGGCTGCAGGGATGGGGCCACTGAGCTGGCACTACTGTGGTTCTATTTCCAGGGCGAGCTTTGCATCCTTCTACAGAAAGAGGCCCATGGAGCCAGGGACACAATTGTGTCTTCCTGCCTGACCCTGGGATGTCACACAACAGGTGCTCCCTAAATACTCTGTAATCCCAGGCAGGTATGAAGAAATGTGACTTATTTCTCCTTTATCACCACCCTCCTCCCGCCCCCACCACCACTTCCTGAGCAAATGTCCAGAGTGCAAGGGGAGCCGTGACCTCCATTGGTGTCCCCTTGACAACTGCAGGTCACCCCCTCCGCTGGTCCCGTTGTGTCCTGCCATCCTGCCATCGTCTCCTGGGGAACGGTTTCTCCACAACCAGAGACAGGGAGAGACCCCACATTCTTCTGAAATATGTAGGGCAGCTGTGCGGGTGACAAGGGAGGCCAGAAATGGAGCCAGGATGGTGGGACTGGAGACACAAGAATAAAGGGCTGCCCCCAGCCCTTTATTCATCGTTTGACTCATTCATTATCCAGAAAATATGAAACAGAAAACAAAGGGCGGATCTCAGTTCTTTTCCTCAAGCAGCCAAACAAAACTTTTCAATTAATTTATTTGAGGGGGAGCAAGAACTTTGTATGTGATGAATGGATGAGTAGAAAAGTGTGCAATGGGTTTGAAAAATATTGGTGAGACTTTGAACCTCCACCTTCATCTGTGCTTTGTCTGCCTGGGGAAATATTAAGATTTGTTACCAAAGTTAAATTAAAAAAAAAAATCTAGGTGCTATTCAACTTCCATAGAGAAAAGTAAATAGCCTTGCAAGTTAGACTATTGCCTTGATAAAGAATTCTAAATTACTTAATCCAGCCCCACACTCCACCCTCCGAGCCTCTAAGTGAGCTTGTGTGGAAGCAAGGGAGGAGCCAGCTCAGGAAACAGAGAAGAGCTTAGCAGAGGGCAGAGAGCAGGGGAGCAAAGCAATCCAGTGTGTACACCAGTCTGTGGGAGGCAGATAGGATATAAAATAGAGCCAGTTGGAGGGTAGAGGGGATCCTTCCTCTCCTGTCACCCTCCCCCACTCCTACTCCCTGTTCAGTCTCTGGGAAGAGGCTGCTGATACCTACCTGGGATGCAGCCGTCTCGGGGCCAACCTGAGGGGGCATCTCGATTAGCCCAGGCCCTCTCCACATTTGAGCTTGGCCAGAGCCACTTTCCAACTGTGGTGGTGGAGAAGCCTCTTGAGAGTCCCTTGGAGAGCAAGGAGATCAAACCAGTCAATGCCAAAGGAAATAAACCTTGAATATTCATTGGAAGGACTGATGCTGAAGCTGAAGCTCCAACACTTAGGCCAGCTGATGCAAAGAGTCAACTCATTGGAAAAGACCCTGATGCTGGGAAAGATTGAAGGCAGGAGGAGAAGGGGACGACAGAGGATGAGATGGATGGATGGCATCACCGACTCAATGGACATGAGTTTGAACAAGCTCCAGGAAGATGGTGAAGGACAGGGAAGCCTGGTGTGCTGCAGTCCATGGGGTCCCAAAGAGTTGGACACGACTTAGCGACTGAACAAGAGCCACCCTTGAATCCTGAGGTCATGGGCTGGACTTTGAAGGAGCTGTGGGTCTAGATGGGGCACTTTCTAGAGGGGCCATCACAGTAGGGGAGTTACAGTGTAAGCAGACTGCTAACTCGGAACCGAGTGCAGGCGGCAGGCTGACCTCAAAGGAGCCTCTTGCCCCAACTGTGTGGTGGGCCAGCTGTGTGGTGTGACACTCCTGGGAGGGCCGCAGGCCACAGAATGGTTTCTGAGAATGTAACAGAGACACCGTTCAGCGTCACTACCCTGTGCCCTTGTTCTGCAGAGCTGGCCTGGGGACAGCAGGCACATCTGCACAGGGCCAAGGAGCCTCCCTGAACCAGAGTAATCCTGACCCTGGCCACAGGGTCTATTGACCTTCAGTGTTGTATAGAGCGTCTCTGAGGAAGGGTGTGTGTGTTCAGTCGTGTCTGACTCTTTGCGACCCTTTGGACTATAGCCTGCTGGGATCCCCTCTGTCCATGATGCCCTGAGGTTGTCTCCAATGAGAGACTGGTGACAGCAAGGGCCTGAGAGGGGGAACTCACCATCAAGAGAGGGGGTGACCAATTCAGAACCCAGTTTCAACTGGAAGGCTTAGCATGTGGGGCTCAGCCTGTGGAATGGGATTAACCTCCAGAGATGGAGGCTGAGCGCGAGGCTATAAAGTGAAAATCTGTACCTCTGAAGCTGAGGGTGGGGTGCCTCTGCCGTCTGGGCTAAAAGCGGAGCAAGGGCACCGTCCCAAGCGAGAACAAGGAGGCCTTCTTCTGCAGGGAACGCTTCCCCAGCAGCATCTCCATGTGGCAGGAGCAGAGCAGCCCAGCCAAAATGAGGAGTCAGGTTGAAGTCGTCATCATTCATTCACTATCTCCCTGACATTCCTGGGGATGTGAAAGTGAATTCCAAGTCCCAGGAGTGCCTGGCTTAGAGGCTGGCCCAGGGATGCTGTAGCTGGGAGGTGACATACTAGATTGGAGTCAGTGCCCCATGCAAAGACGAAGCCTCCCCAGCTGGCTAGGGGAGAGTCGCACAAGTGTGCAGAGGGGTGGGGGCTGCAGGAGAGAGAGACAGAGACAAAGAGACAGAGAGATGGAGAGGTAGAGACAGGCTGGGTCTGACGGGCTGTGCTGCATGCAGTGGTGGAGGGCATGCCCACAAGACCAGCACGTGTCTCTGCCTGAAGATGCCAGACAGCAAAGCTTCCTGGCAGAGAGGTGATACCTAAGGTGAGCACTGAGGATGAGTTAAGAATGAGGCAGAGAAGAAAGGAGCGGAAGGGATTTTGAAGCTACATGTGTAAAAACTCAAAAGATGTGAGCCATCATGATGTGTACCGGCATTCCAGGGAGTCTGCCATGACTAAACAGAAAGTCAGACTTGAAGAAGGAGCGGGAGCTGAGACCTCAGGGTACACACCCCCAGGAGCTTGGACTGGGTGGTCTGCCGTCTTCATGGAGGAGCAATCCATAGAGGACTGAAAAAAATGTTTCAGCCTTAGAGGCAGTATCAGGACTGACGATATGTATCAGAGAATCAGCAGCATAGAAGTGATAGGAATTCTAAGATGAATGAGAAATGACACAGAGGAGAGGAAAGAGCCCCACACTGAACATAGAACTCCAAGGGGCAAGACTAGGGTCTTAACACCCTCAATCAAAGAGTCTTGGAGGAAGTGATTGACTGAGCAGAAAGAACGCCAGGTGAGAAACTGTCTTGGAAGCCAAAGAATTGAGAAGTCTGAAAAATGAGAGTATGGTCACCGTGTCACATCAAAGCAGCCCGGGAAGATAAGGACTGAATTGTCTCCAGTGGGCTGGATAATCTGGAAGTCCCTGGAGACTTCTGTAAATAGTTACAGTAGACTGGTCGGGACAGGACCAGAGTCAGGAATGGAAAGCGATTGAGTGGCGAAGGATAGAATTACCCAATGATGATGGATCTTTTACCAAGCTCGGGGCCAAAGGAAAGGAAAGAGGAAGTGCAGGGGGAGAGTACTAGGTCAAAGGGAGGGGTGAGCATGTGGGCGGGGGGTGAGTATTGAGGGAAGCTTGAGCATATTTCCAGGTGAAAGGCAAGGAGGGAGATGTTAAAACAGCAGAGGGAGATAGGAGGAGAAGGCAATGGCACCCCAGTCCAGTACTCTTGCCTGGAAAATCTTTCAGTTCTTAAAGTCTTTCCCTGGAGGGGACACACATCATATCCACTCATGATCCTTGGCCAGAATTCATCTCTTGGCCCCAACTGAAACTGCAAAGCAGGTTGGGGGCCAGGGAGAGGCAGTTGTTGGGAGATGCAGAGGAGCACACAGAATACTCAGGGAGCGCTATCTCAGCTACCGGCCTTCCTGAGAACCTTTTATCACAGTTGTCATTTTACAGTAATTTATAAGCTTCTTTGATGACAAGTGTCTCTCTCATTAGACTGTGAACCCTAAGCGGGCAGGAACTGCGTGTGCACTGGCTTATCACTCATCTTCAGAGTACTATGAAGTTGATCCTCACTAAGTATTTATTAGATCACCCAACAAACGGGCAGTGGGCTCAGCAGTTGGGGAGTTCATCTCCGGAGACACAGGACATCACTTGAGAAGGAAAAAAAATTTTGAAGTCTAAGGGGTGATGCTGAGTTCAGGATCAGCAGGGGGGTAGTGGATTTTGCTGGGGAAGAGTGAGAAGATCTGATCAGGAGAGGTGTGGGTGGATTTGCCCTGCAGCTTCTAGCTTCCTAAATCAGCTTTTATTCATCCACTTGCAAAGGCTTCGGGTACCCGCTTCCCTGCTGCCTCAGGGCAAGTAGAGAAGGGGGAGGGTGAGCATAACCATCACCAACACCCACTCCTTCCCCTCCCTCCATCCTCCTGCCAAAAATAATATAGCAACAGCACAATGGGCAGTCTCTATAATTAGGCAGGGCAAAGAGGGGTTGCTGTCTCCGAAGAGTACTTGCTTTCTCTCTGTTAGTAAGTAGTTAAGTAGTAACCCGAAAGGGGAAGCTCTTTTTTCCAGGACAGATGGCTTAGGAACTGGTTCTTGAAAACAGGTGAGGAAAAGGAAACCACGGGGGAGAAAAAGCCTTCAAACCTTTGGAGAAGCAGGGACTCTGGCACAGTCTAAACCCAGCTCTGCCTTTGATGAGCTCTGTGGTTCTGGCCACATCACACAGCCTCTCTGAGCTTCAGCTTCCCCTGCAAAATTCACCATCGAGTCTAAGATGCACTTTTTTTTTCTTCCCATTTTAACATATCTGAAATTAGGCTACACTTTGCAATCAATGTCAGGTTATAATACAGTTGATAGGGTTTTTCTCTTGTTTTCTCCTTCATGTTACATCGAGTAGGGGGATTCCCTGGTGGCTCAGGTGGTAAAGAGTCTGCCTGCAATGTGGGAGATCTGGGTTCGATCCCTGGGTGGGGGAAGATCCCCTGGAGAAGGAAATGGCAACCCACTCCAGTATTCTTGCCTGGAGAATCCCATGGACAGAGGGGCCTGGTGGGCTACAGTCCACGGGGTCGCAAAGAGTTGGACACGACTGAGCAGCTTTACCTACACTGAGTAGCATTAGATCTGATGAAATACTGCCTGTCCCTTTTTGTGTTGGGATCAGCAATCACTTTGGCACAGGACCTGCACGTTGGAATTTCAAGAACTGTGGCTATTTTAATAATATTGCTTCAAGATATTAAAGACAGTCTTGTTACTTCTCTGGTGGTCCAGTGGTTAAGAATCTGCCATCCAATGCAGGGGACTTAGGTTCAATCCCTGGTCTTGGAACTAAGATCCCACATGTACAATTGTCATTGCGGCCTTAGGAGGTACCCTTGCAAAGCTTCTTGTGGGAAGTGCTCTGATTTGTAGGTGGGACTGGAATACAGGGGCTTCCCTCGTGGCTCAGCAGTAAAGAACCCCCCTGCCAATGCAGGAGACATCAGTTCGATCCCTGGGTCGGGAATATCCCATGGAGAAGGGAGTGGGAAAGAGCCCACTGATGGGAAAAGACCCTGATGCTGGCAAAGACTGAAGGCACATAGAGAAGGGGGCAGCAGAGGATGAGATGTGATAGTATCACTGACTCAGTGGACATGAATTTGAGCAAACTCCGGGAGATAGCAGAGGACAGAGGAGACTGGCATGCTGCAGCCCATAGGGTCACAAAGAATTGGACACAGCTTAGCAACTGAACAACAGCAGCAACAACTAGAATACAGACTAGAAGATGAGCGGGAGTGGGCGGGGGCAGAAAACAGAGGGATTAACAGGAGGAAGAATTAAAGGTGAAGTAATCGACGATCATCTTGTTGGAACTTTACAATGGCAATGGAAATGTGAGCCATGCTGGTTCCAAGCCTAGGAAAGACAAATGAGCTCGAATGAAGTGATCAAGCCTCACGGATGACTCAGCAAGGAGCAAAGAAGAACATCCAGGACAAATCTCCCTTAGCCTCAGAGAACCAGAGGCTAATCTCTGCCAGACCTGGAGGAGTTAAGAAGTCTGATTATTATAAAGTTGGAAGGTGAAAATGTGACCTTTTCGTTCCTTTATTCTTTTTAATCAGAAGATAGAGACTGTTGTTTGGTGCAAAGCTCCCTATTAATTTTTAAAGACATGAAGGAACACTTACATGCTTGGGAGTAGATCTGGGAAGAATGTCTACCCCTGGTTTAGGTCCCTGCTCCTTCCCCCTGCCCTCACACCCCACCCCCAAGAGGTTTGTTCAATTTGAATTGTATCGTTTTGTTAAATTTTTGTTAGTGTGTGAACATCTGGGTATTTCTACTTGAATTTAATACTTGATTGTATAGTGTACTTTTGGAAATGCTTTTTATGAAAGGATTTCATTACTTAATGGAGCAGGGTAATGTTTAAAGTAAAATCAGGGTTTGATCTGTATTGATCTGGAGAAGTTCCACCGGATGTCAAATGTTTATGGTTTTGCAGGTCCCAATTCTAAGAATCAGGGAAAGACATTAAAACATCAAGATAAATAAAGGTACAAAGAAATTTGTGTAAGGAGTGACTCAGGACATTCATTATTTTAGGAGAAGAGAATTATTAATGAATTACTTTAATGGTAGAATTGCTAATTGCTATGTTACCTTTATGGCTGAATAGAGCAAATGTGGAAATTCTGTTTCGCTTATAACTTAGCATGTAATTGTGTGAGTGTGCCCAGTTCTGCTCAAAGAAAGTATAAAGTTGTAGAACAGATTTATGTTTAGAAAACATAGATTACACAAAAATGCAGAATTGAGTTTTTGATCATAAGATAGCTTGGCAAAAAACATTATGGCAATTGAAATATGAGCGATGCTTATAAATACTTTCTATGATGTAATTTATCCTTTAACTTAATCAACATGACTTTTGAGATAATTTTTGTTAAAACAGTCAGTGATGGAACTTATATTTGAAATGTTGAGATAGAAATTGGGCTGTTTTCACATAATTTTCATTAGACACATTCCATAGTGTTTATTTGCTTGGTAATTTTAATATAAGCCTGCAATGATTATTGGTGAACTTGAAGGGATTTATATTTTTTTTAGTGGTATCTCCAACCCATAACCTGGCCTGCCCTCTGAGGTGGTTTGTGGTATAATCATCATAAAAGAGGCCTGGACTATTAATACTTGGGATCAACTCAGATCTACAAAGACATTTCAAACACTTTCAATGACAATGTTACATTGTTGATACCTTATGTATTTTGAAAATAATTTTTATCTCTTTTCATTTGAAACTTCTGTACTGTATAGTGGGGTCCCTAGCCCTGGTCTGGTTTCCAGAAATTTACTTGCATGATTCTGGGAGTGGCTAGTAGGGTGTTCTGTGGAATTGGTATGGCTGGATGCACTGGGATTTGCAGAAGCCACACCAGAGACACACAGATCCTCAGCCTGGAAGAAACCAAGTTTCAGTTTGATGAATTTGCCCTGGACCATCTCCAGCACACTTTACGTACTTTATGTACTATTCCTCAGACACTGTGGTGATACAAATAACATCTTCTGTATCCACCCTAAAATAGCTGGAGATACTGCAGCTCCTTCTTGGGGGCTCTGCTGGCAAGTGGAGGCCAGGTGCCAAGACCATCAGCTGCATCCTAGCTGCCCCAGCTGGGCCTGAGCCCTGGGGTGCTGTCACCCAGCCTGTGCCTGGACAGGAGGGAGTCTTCTTCACCCTTCTAGGTCTGAACAATCCTTTCTGGAAACAGTGGGACTAAACCACAGTAACTGACAATTTCCCTGGGCTCTCTTCCACTGTAGCAGAGTCTTGGGGAGTTTGGATTCCAGCCCAGGCTACTGCTTCAGTGAGGGCTTCGTGCCTCCCTTCCAGTCCCTGGAAGGCTCTGACCCCTGGATTCTTCTGGCAGAGGTCATCAGTCACCCTTCACTATGAGGTCAGAGAAGAAAATGGCAACTCTCCACAGTTCTTGCCTAGAAAATCCCATGAACAGAGGAGCCTGGCAGGCTACAGCCCATAGGGCCACAAAGAGTCAGACACGACTGAGCCCATGCCTGTTCTGAGATTTGTTCTACCTGCCAAACTCAACCCATTTGGGGGCGGGGGGATGGGTAGGGAGTTATCTGGATAGAATACAACAGGTTGATAGAACTCTACATCTTTTTGCCTTTCTGACCAGCCCAGCATGCACTGCCTGAGGTAGGTCAGTGGGCTTCCTATGTAAGTGTTATAAGCCACCTCCTGCTGTACCTCCCTGACATTTTTACACAGTCATGTTCACTCTCACCTATACTCACTCACCTGTATGCACTACACACCACATCAGCCAAGTGGACAAACCACCCAAGGGAACCATGGCATTTCCTCAGCTTAATAGATGCTCTTTTCCAGCTATCCCCTCTCAGCCCCCAAGAATGGTGTCCTTCACCAGGAATCAAGACCCAACTCTCCACCCTAAAACCCAGGACAGCCAGGATCCGGCTCCCTTTCACAGGGAAAGGAGCCTGTGATCTTCGTCGAGACAAATTACAGGGTGTCAAAAAGCCTCCTCGACTCTGGTCCACGTAGCACCATGGACCACGTGGCACAGTATGGACACGCAGCACAGGTGAGTCCCTATACTAGGGCGCCCCACGGCCACTGAGACCGTATCCACAAGCCCCTCAGCTGCTGTCTGTAAGCCATGCCGGAAGCCCCACAGCTCCTGGCCCCACCCAGGAGCAACTGGAATAGAATACAACAGGTTGATCGAAGGACACCGTTGGTCTCATATTCACCTGGGTACTTGGACACGGAGCTCCATCCAGTTCTTGCATTCAGCACTCTCCTAGCTCGGTGTCCTCCAGCCAGACTATACCATAAAGAGTTTAAACAGCAGTCCCCAACCTTTTTGGCACCAGGGACCAGTTTTTTGGAAGGTAATTTTTCCACAGACTGGGGTGGGGGATGGTTTCGGGATGATTCAAGTGCATTACATTACTGTGCACTTTATTTCTATTATTATGGCATCAGTTCCACCTCAGATCATCAGGCACTAGGTCCTGGAGGTTGGGGACCCCTGGTTTCAAGGGTATATTCATCTTTTGAAGGTCAGGTCTTCCAACTAGGACAGTCTGGAAGAAACTTACCATGAGTAGTTAATAAATCCTTGACCACTCCCAGCAAGGACTTGATGTCTTTGTAAAAATTAAAAACTGGGAACTCTAGCTAAAACAGGATATCCCAGAGTCAGGGCTGGGGCCACCAAGACAGGGGACATCAGTCTGGAAGGGAAATTAGGATCTAACTAGGTTGCATATACATACAAATCCCACATAAGTACTTTTAGCCATCAAATCCCTACCTCTCTTTTTTTCTCACCAGGCCCTCATATGGTATAATGGCCCTAATCAGGGCGGTCACAATAAAAGACTCACTTCCAATCATTTTCAATTCATGAAGTCAATTGGAGGAGCCTGTCTGTTCATAAAGCTGGACATTCTGAGGATGAACAGTTCAGAGGTGCACCTCTGAGCGAGCAGAGAAGGCCTTCTGCATATGCTTTGACCAGACCCGGTATTTGGTGATACTCTGAAGCCTGAGCCACACCATGTGGATTCTGAGGACTCACACGTGTGGTCCTCCGAGGCCTCCCAGTCAGGAGCGAAGCCCTACATGACAGGTGTTCTGATATACTGTTATTTCCTGAACCTGGTCTTCAACACCACATGTGGGCCAGTGTCCCCTCCCCCAATTTGATTCAAAATATTTAAGGTTGAGTTGACCAGGTTTCTACATTCAAGTAGCCAAACTCTTATACACCAGAAATAATACTTCTCTGATTACCACAGCTATTAAAAAAACTCATTTACCATTGCATCTTGTCAATAGATCTCCTCAAAATAAAAGAAATATTCTCTGGACCCCAAAGTTAGCAAAGCTCCTCCCAAAATCATAGACCTGATTTTTCCTGCCCTCATCCAAGCCCACCCTAACTCAGCCCACCCATGTCTGCCTGGCATGGGAGCCTCCCAAACATGTACACAGGGCCGCCATGTTGCTAGGAAACTTCTGCTTTTGTGTCTATTTTTCAAAGAATCTAATTCTGTGAGAAGTCAACTCCCAGGACACAGATAGCATTAAAAAAAAGGCTTTAATGCTTAGACGAGATGAATTCAACAGAAACTTACATAGTGGGCCCCAAAGGCTAATCACTGTGGCTTGAAATAGCTCTAAGAGACAAGAAAACTCAGTCCTGGCCACTTGACTTTCAGTGATTGGTGTTTTCAAATAGCTAGCCTAGGCAACCATATAGCTAAATCCTTATCAAATGAGATTGAATAACAGGAGCCAGCTGAGGTCACCTAATTCAAGGAAGATCCTCCATTCTAAATAAGTCATAGCTGAGTACTCCTAGAGGGCTTCCCAGGTAGCTCAGGGGTAAAGAATCTGCCTGCCAATGCAGGAGATGCAGGTTCGATCTCTGGATGAGTAAGATCCCTTCCTGGAGAAGGAAATGGCAATCCATTCCAGTCTTCTTGCCTGGAAAATCCCATGGATAGAGGAGCCTGGTGGGCTACAATCCAAGGAGTTGCAGAGTTGGACACAACTGAGTGCATGCACACACACACACACACACACACACACACACACAAGTACTCCTAGAACCCCCAGCATGATCAGACACCAGCAACAGGCCATTGTTGCATTCAGCAGTCCCTGGACAAGGTCCTTACCATTCTGTGGGGACTTCCAGAGTACAGAGGACAGGAGAGGCTTGCTCTGCCATTATGACTCCTCCAGCATGTTCCCTGGGGAAGAGCTGGAAGACAGGTATGTACTGCTGCCAGGAGGGCAATCCAGACGTCAGGTTTCTGGCAGAACATGCTCAGGGCAAGGCAAGGCCCAAAAAGACCCTGCAGGCTCCCTTATTTCGGATGCCAGAGGCCCCTGAAAACCGGACTCTGTAATAGTTTTGGCCTCTTGATCACTGGTGTTCTATATGAGGTCACCAAGACAACTCACAGGACCTTCTAGACCAGAGCCCTGGATCCAGCCATCACAGCCTTAGTGGTCAAGGCTGGATTCTAATCCACTGACTAACCAAGTGGCCTCAGTTTGCACACCAATTCTGGAAGCACAGTTCAAAGCCCTATTGAGTGCCCGTCCATCCTTCTGTCCCCTGATTTTGTTAAAACATTAGGTGAGCCAGACCCCAGAGAGGTCCTACCATTGCTATACACAGAGATGATCTTTCAGCCAGAATCCATTCTGCTTTGTAGGTACCTACGTAGTTCTAGTTATTAAGCATGCTTAATATGACTTTTGGCTACCTGTCATAGACTCAGCATGACACATTCCCTCATCCTGCCTCTAATGAGGTTTATAGCTTTGTCTATTTATTTTTGGCTATGCTGGGTCTTCACTGCTGCACAGGCTTTGACTAGCTGGGGTGAGCAGAGGCCACTCTCTAGTTGCTGGGAATAGGCTTCTCATTGCTATGGCTTCTCGTGGAGCACAGGCTCTAGGGCGTGTGGGCTTCAGTAGTTGCAGTTCCTAGGCTTAGAGCACAGGCTCAGTAGTTGTGGTGCATGGGCCCAGTTGCTTCACGGCATGTGGGATCTTCCCAAACCAGGGATCAAACCCATGTCTCCTACACTGGCAGGCGGAGTCTTTACCACTGGACCACCAGGGAAGCCCTGTCGAACTTTACGACCCAGGACACACTTTGTACGGTAAGGACAGATTCTCAAGCTTCATAAACTGTCTCCTCTGTCTCAGGCACTATGCTAGGCCTGGGGACAGCACAGAGACACCCAAGGGCCCTGAGAATTCTCAGGGGCTCCCTGGCTACCATTGGCCCCTGGACCTAGCCTCAGACACGCTTGCTTCAAACGGGGGAAATCATATGTGATATATTAAAAACAAACAGAAACCCTACCACCGATGTCTAGATCCCTCAGGCTGCAAAAGAGACAACTTCAGGACAGAGTTCAGGCTCTTCAGCCTTCTCAATCATGCCCTTTGAAATCTTGAAGGCCACTTTCTGATTCCTGTACAGTAGCAGAGGTAGTGAATTCTGTCACCTGCTGCCATCAAAGACCCCTGAGAATGCACATTCTTCCCAGTGGAGCCTTCCCTGCCTGCCCCCGTTCCCCACCCAGAAGAGGGATGAGATGCGGTTGTGCGTACATGCACGCTCAGTCATTCAGTCGTGTGTGACTCTTTGCTACCTTGTGGACTGTAGCTCACCAGGCTCCTCTGTTCATGGGATTTTTCAGGCAAGAACACTAGAGTGAGTTGCCATTTCCTACTCCATGGGATCTTCCAAACCCAGGGATCATACCCATGTCTCCTGCATTAGCAGGCAGATTCTTTCTTTTTTTTAAATTTTTTAATTGAAGGAGAATTGCTTTACAGAATGTTGTGGTTTTCTGTCATACATCAACAAGAATCAGCCATAGGTACACCCATGTCCCCTCCCTCCCGGACCTCCTTCCCATCTTGCTCCCCATCCTACCCTTAGCCTGTCACAGAGCCCCTGTTTGAGTTTCCTGAGTCATACAGCAAGTTCCCATTGGTGATCTATTTTATGTATGGTATAGTAAATTTCTAAGTACTCTCTCCATACATCTCCCCTTCTCCCTCCTCTCCTCCCACTGTGTCCATAGGTCTGTTCTCTATGTCTGTTTCTCTGTTGCCGCCCTGAAAATAAATTCGTCGGTGACATCTCTTCAGATTCCATATATATGTATCAATATACAATATTTATATTTCTCTTTATGACTTACTTCACTTTGTATAATAGGCTCTAGCTTCATCCACCTCATTAGAACAGATTCAAAACGCATTCTTTTTCATGGCTGAGTAGTATTCCATTGTATATATGTACCACAGCTTCTTTATCCATTCATCTATTGATGGATATCTAGGTTGTTTCCATGTTCTAGCTATTGCAAATAGTGCTTCAATGAACACTGGGGTACATGTGTCTTTCAGTTTTGATATCCTCAGGGTATATGCCTAGGAGTGGGATTTCTAGGTCATATGGTGGTTTCATTCCTAGCTTTTTAAGGAGTCTGCATACCATCTTCCATAGTGGCTGTTCCAGTTTACATTCCCACCAGCAATGCAAGAGGGTTTCCTTTTCTTCACACCCTCTCCAGCATTTATTGTTTGTAGACTTTTTGTTGATGGCCATTCTGACTGGTGTAAGGTGGTATCTCACTGTAGTTTTGATTTGCATTTCTCTAATAATGAGTGATGTTGAGCATCTTTTCATGTGTTTGTTAGCCATCTGTAAGTCTTCTTTGGAGAAATGTCTCTTCAGATCCCTTTCCCACTTTTTGATTGGGTTGTTTGCTTTTCTGGTATTGAGTTGTATGAGCTGCTTGTACGTTTTGGAAATTAATTCTTCGTCAGTTGTTTCCTTTGCTATTATTTTCTCCCATTTTGAGGATTGTCTTTTCACCCTGTTTGTAGTTTCCTTTGCTGTGCAAAAGCTTTTAGGTTTAATCAGGTCCCACTTGTTTATTTTTGTTTTTATTTCCATTTCTCTAGGACGTGGGTCATAGAAGATCTTTCTTTGATTTATGCCATCGAGTGTTCTGCCTATGTTCTCCTCTAATAGTTTAATAGTTTCTGGTCTTATATTCAGGTCTTTAATCCATTTTGAGTTTATCTTTGTGTATGGCATTAGGTAGTGATCTAATTTCATTCTTCTGCTCGTAGCTTTCCAGTTTTCCCAGCACCACGTATTGAAGAGGCTGTCCTTGCCCCATTGTTTATTCTGGCAGGCAGATTCTTTACCACTGAGCCACCTGGGAAGCCTCACAGGGTTGGTCAGAGGCCTGTATACCTTTTACTTTCTGACCAGCCTTTTCCTGGACTTTCTCTCTTTGGGGCCTCCCTGCCCCCAGTTTTCAGGGAATGTTGCCCCTGGCATTTCTGACTTTTGGACTCACTCTTCCCCTCACACTGGTCACTCCGACAGCTCTCCAGTGACACAGCTCTCCAGTGACCAGCTCGGCCTCAGCCTGTGCTCCGCCCCACACCTACTCACCTCAGACCCCAGCTGCCTTGACTCCCATCTCCTTTTTTCCTTCAAAGGCAATCCTGGGTGTGTTTCCCCCCGGTTCAGCTCAGAAGCGTCTCAGAATGGTTCCTTACTATCCTGCTCGGCACAGGACATGGACATTCCCTTCTACAACTCCACCACCACCTGAGGTATCCAGGGCCATACTGTTGCTCTCTGTTTACACACAGCCTGAGTTGTCTAGGGGTGGTTATCCACAGGGCAAAGTCATGGAAGGGGTAGACAGAGTCTCAGGGCACAGATGGTTGTCATCCCAGGGGGACAGTCAGGGTCTGCCATCAAAGAGAGGTCCTCTCTGGAGCTATGACAAAATTCACCTGAGAATTAAGGAGATGATTTGTTCAGGCTACTGTATTAAGGAGAACATTCATTAATGAGAAAAATCTCAAAGAAAAGGAAGGGAACCTGGGGTTTTATAGAGGCAGGTAAACAAGGCAGTCAGCTTGGGGTCCTACGGGAGGAAGGATGGAGTTGAGACTTTCCTCGGAAACTCTGAAAGCAGCATGGTCCTTCGTGGTTAGCTGGTTTGTCATTTCTGAGGCACAAAGCGTAGGAGGAGTTTCTTAACCATCACTGCTGAAGTGGCACAGGGCACAGATAAAGATCGATATTGTCATTCCCGCCTTCCCTTTCAAGATGACTATCACTTATCACTGAACAACTCAGAGGCAAGCATAAACCTCCTGAGTGGCATGAGGCAGGGCCTAAGAAGGCGTATCTCCAGGATTCAGGCTGGTGTTGTTCTTATATAACTGGTGGCTCATCTGTTGAGTGGTGGGGGCAGAGGTCAGTTGTTTTATGGTCCTGGAGATCAGATATCTTAAAAGAGGGATGCCTAAAACAGAGAAATAATTCTTTGAAAGTTGTGTTAAAGAGCCGGGAGTTGAACCTTGAGAATTAACCAGTGGCTCTGCAGAGTCAACCTTAGTTCCTTAAAAGTGTCATTTCTGATTAAATGAACATCTTTCTCAACTATGGTATTCCAGGCAAAGCCTTGGGTTCATAACCAGTGTTTCTAATTATGCCTTGTTAATAAGGAAGACAGATTCTTATTAAAGTATGAAAATAATTATACTGCCATGAAATTAAGAATAGTCACCAGAGTTTCCAGAGAAGGCAATGGCAACCCACTCCGGTACTCTTGCCTGGATCCCATGGATGGAGGAGCCTGGTAGGCTGCAGTCCATGGGGTCGCAGAGTCGGACACGACTGAGCGACTTCACTTTCACTTTTCACTTTCATGCACTGGAGAAGGAAATGGCAACCCACTCCAGTGTTCTTGCCTGGAGAATCCCAGGGATGGGGGAGCCTGGTGGGCTGCTGTCTATGGGGTCGCACAGAGTCGGACACGACTGAAGCGACTTAGCAGCAGCAGCAGCAGCACCAGAGTTTCTCAATTTTGGAACCATCGAGGAGAGAAAATATGTATTTACACATGGCTTGTTTCTGGTTAGCTAAGTATAGTCCACTGAATTGTTACAAGTTATACATGACTCTGGGGCTTTCCAGGTGGCACTAGTGATAAAGAACCTTCTGCCGATGCAGGAAGACGTAAGAGATGTGGGTTCGATCCCTGGGTTAGGAAGATCCCCTAGAGAAGGAAATGGCAACCACTCCAGATTCTTGCCTGGAGAATCCTATGGACAGAGGAGCCTGACATGTTAGTCATAGTCCATAGCGTCACAAACAGTCAGACACGACTAAAGTGGCTTAGCATACACATACATGGCTTTAGAGAAAAGAGGATGGAGTTCCTTATATACCCAGAAATCAGAACATTAAAACAACATCAACAATATTCTAAACAAAACCCACCATCACCCCTCATCCTTTCATTCAGTCCTATGTAACTAACTCGCCTTTCACTGGGCTTTGGTTTTGTTGTTGTGGTTGTTGTTGTTCAGTCACCAAGTCATGTCCAGCTCTTTGTGACCCCATGGACTGCAGCACACCAGACTTCCCTGTCCCTCACCATCTCCTGGAGTTTGCTCAAGTTCATGTCCATGGAGTCAGTGATGCCATCCAACCATCTCATCCTCTGAATTCATCTGTGTCTCAACTAAAAATCTAGAAATCCTGAATCATCCCACTAGTATGGTCTCATAGTTGTCTAAATAAGGCCATCAGAAGACTGTACCCCAAAATGTCTAGCCCAGTCCTTTTCTACAGGTCTCTAAGACAGCCCTTCTTTGTCAAAGACAAGCTCTGTAGTCTGTAGCTGATTGTAATTTCTTTCAGGGGAAGCATAAGAGAAATCCCAAAACTATCTTTAGATGACAAAACAAGATGGCTGTGGTTAACCTATTACTGACACACTTCAAAAGTGAAAGATCTGCTGGAAGTTCCTAACAGGAATAGTACAGCTGACAAGGAAATTTAGTGATTTCTACGGCATACAAACCAAAACGACAAAGTCAACCCAGAAAACATTGTAGACAAAATATCTGTTAATGTAATGAGTAACTCTATTTTCAAAGAAGAGTGAATATCATATTTAATTTATAAAAATGGAGTAAGATAATCTTCAAAGGAAAAACTCTTCAGATATAACATATAGTAATCCTCACGTAACAATATTCCGTGAATTTACTGAACACATAGCTATAGTACACTAGGAATATATAAAGATTATAAAATAGACTCGGTAAATCTGGAACTGGTCCTAAACATCTGCATATTACTATAACCCCGTAGTTAAGTGATATGAGTTTCCAGCTGAAAACCACTACTCAGGTAGATGCTAGATTCAAATTAAAGCTATGACCAAGCTGCCATTTTAAAATAGCTGGAATTATGACTGACAGCACCTACTGTGGTGGTCAACAGTCTGCTCTGTGTCCATGGATTCTACATCTGTGGATTCCAACAACTGAAAATAGAAAATATTCTGGAAAAAAATTCCAGAAAGTTCCATAAACCAGAACTTGAACCCACAGCACATTAGCAACTGTTCAAATAGCATTTACTTTGTGTTTGCATAACATTTACAATGTATTAGGCAAAGTAATCTAAGGAATACGGTGGGGGGCACATAGTTTATATGCAAATACTTTGCCATTTTCTGTGAAAGACTTGAGCATCCACAGATGTGTTAGGAGATCCTAAAACCAAGTCCCTGTGAATACAGTCTTCCCTGGGATGACTATTGTACAGCAGCACCAAGACACAACAGGGCCAGTGAGAGCGTTGACAGTGCTCTAGGAATTTCCCTAGAGCATATAGTTCCTGAAATCCAAACTTAATCACGTTCTACCATATGATGTACCCGGGGACATGCTAAGGAGCATCTCTCCTGATTTAACAACTCTTTCCATGCAATTCATCAATATAAACTCCTTATTTCTGCCATTTCTCTTTTTACAATGAAAGATCAAATCATTTGTGTTTTTTCCTTTGGGAAATCTTAAAGACAGTCTAAGATGCAAAAGGAATCATTTAGGGTCAATTTGGGGAAAGGCAAAATATCAAAAGTTGTCAGGAAATTTGAACACCCGAATAAGGTAGGATCATGAGTCCCTGAGAAAGAATGCTTGGCTACTCCGCTTAAAGTGACAAGAAAGGATTTAAAAAATAAACATAGGCGCTAACATGATTGTAAAGAATCTTAGCTCTTTCCAGAGTAAGAAAACTTTGTTCTTTTAAACAACCAAGGACATAATAAAGTCAGCAGAAGCCATAGAAGGTTATTCTGGCAAAACACAGAATCTGTTACCTTGGCAAACTACACAGAAGGTAAAGAATAACCTTTTACAACCTCATATTCATGTCCGATGACTGCTCTAACAAATTTAGGAGCTTGAAACAACATAGATAAATTATCTTATAGTTCTAGAGATCGGAAGTCCAAAACCCAGTCTCACTGGGTTGAAGTTAAGGTGTCAGCAAAGCTGCTTCCTTCTGGGGGCACTGGGAGAGCATCCATTTCCTTTTCCAAAAGCTACAGTCTCTTTTCATTCCTGACTCAGGGCCCCTTCCTCCATCTTCAAAGCCAGCAATGAACTAGCTTTCTCTCTCTTTCAGCTTCTGCTGTCGTTTCACCTTTTTCTTATTCTGACTTCCTTCCTCCCTCCTATAAGGACACTTTTGACTACATTGAGCCCACCAGATGTCCAGAATAATCTCTCCGTCACAAGTCCTGAACTCAAATATTCACAGGTTCCAGAGATTGGGCCATGGCCACGTTTAAGGGGTCATTAGTCAGTCTGCCAAACCTCTTGCTAAGGGAGACCAATCATTTTCTCATCTTAACAGAGAGAAAACCAAATTTTAATTTTATGTCAGTGTATCTGATACTAAAACTTTTTTTGAAAATTTTATAAGTAAATCCATCAAACCTTAGCAAGCTTGGACAAATAAAATTTCATTTTCTAGAACCTTCTATTACTTTCTACATTCATCAGGTTGCGACCTACTCTTTCCTCTTTCTCATTCTGGAACAACCAGTCTTTTTACCTTAGGACAAAATGACTCTTTTTTTTTTTTTTTTCTTAACAAAAGACATCCTGCATATCTCAGCTCCCGGAAACATTCTCCTGATTTCACAGAGCCAGGATCTTCGTGGATCTCCATCCTCTTCTTTCTTTGCTCTTACAAAGAGGGAAACTTCTTCTTTCTCTTCTGTTCCCATGAAGCTTCCTCCATCCTTAGGGACCTCCAGACATCTGTGATGCCCTTCTCTTCCTTGTATCTTCAACTTGTTTAACCATTTCTTCCCACAAGCATTTAAACACGTGCAAGTCTCTGCTGTCTTCCAGAGCTCATCTGGACTAGGCCTTCCTCTCCACTTCCCTGTCTTGAAAGTACAAACTCTGCTTATATTTTCCCTTTCCAGAGCTGCCATTCACAATTTCAACACACTGCCGTACAAGCACCTCCTCACCCATCACTCCACTGGTATGGATCTCTCCAAGATCACCCAAATCCTCCTGTTGCCCCAGCCAACCACAACTTCCACACTTGTGTCACTTGGTCCAACTATAGCACTAGACTGCTGACTGTTCTGTTGTGGCAGTCCCAGAGCCGGTTGGAAACGAATTTCCAGAGACAGAGTATTTCAGAAAGGAGTGAGTTTATTAAGAACAAACAGCAGAGACGCGGTAGGAGCAGTGGGCAGGCTGATCTCCTGATAGACCAGGGAGAGCTGACGGGATGCTGTTAGGAGAGCGGGCCAGCTCAAGGGAGAGCTGACACTTTGGTAGTCGATTTTTATAGCCTTGAGATAAAGAAAATTTCTGCAGGAAGCACAGCATAAGGTGATTGGTTAGCACACTATAGGGTAAGTATTCGGGTGGGCGTTTTTGCCTAACTTGGAGTCAGGAAGCTCACCAGTAAGGATCAGGAAGGCTTTTGGCAATGGTCAGCTCTGGAGGTGACCTTGGTTCTGGGTTCTGCATCTGTGGCCTTAGTACAAAGCCTCACAACTGTGACCTTGGTGTGAAACTCCACATACTCTTTCTCTGGAAGTATGTCTGTGGGATATATGCTTTCCTGTCATGTGATGGTTCCCAGATGGTGTCCATCTAACTAGATAGCTCTATTATCCAACCAGTTGCCTGGTTTTCATCCTGTATTCTTGATTCTCTCTTACCATCTATATTCTTCAAATCACCAATTATGGCCTCTTGAGAAACCTATATGCAGGTCAGGAAGCAACAGTTAGAACTGGACATGGAAGAACAGACTGGTTCCAAATAGGAAAAGGAGTACGTCAAGGCTGTATATTGTCACCCTGCTTATTTAACTTCTATGCAGAGTACATCATGAGAAACACTGGACTGGAAGAAACACAAGCTGGAATCAAGATTGCCGGGAGAAATATCAATAACCTCAGATATGCAGATGACACCACCCTTATGGCAGAAAGTAAAGAGACCACCCTTATGGCAGAAAGTAAAGAGGAACTCAAAAGCCTCTTGATGAAAGTGAAAGTGGAGAGTGAAAAAGTTGGCTTAAAGCTCAACATTCAGAAAACTAAGATCATGGCATCTGGTCCCATCATTTCATGGGAAATAGATGGGGAAACAGGGGAAACAGTGGCAGACTTTATTTTTCTGGGCTCCAAAATCAATGCAGATGGTGACTGCAGCCATGAAATTAAAAGATGCTTACTCCTTGGAAGGAAAGTTATGATCAACCTAGGCAACATATTAAAAAGCAGAGACATTACTTTGCCAACAAAGGTTCGTCTAGTCAAGGCTATGGTTTTTCCTGTGGTCATGTATGGATGTGAGAGTAGGACTGTGAAGAAAGCTGAGCGCCAAAGAATTGATGCTTTTGAACTGTGGTGTTGGAGAAGACTCTTGAGAGTCCCTTGGACTGCAAGGAGATCCAATCAGTCCATCCTAAAGGAGATCAGTCCTGGGTGTTCATTGGAAGGACTGATGTTGAAGCTGAAACCCCAATACTTTGGCCACCTCATGTGAAGAGCTGACTCATTGGAAAAGACCCTGATGCTGGGAGGGATTGGGGGCAGGAGGAGAAGGGGACGACGGAGGATGAGATGGCTGAATGGCATCACCGACTCAATGGACATGAGTTTGAGTGAACTCCAGGAGTTGGTGATGGACAGGGAGGCCTGGCGTGCTATGATTCATGGGGTCACAAAGAGTCGGACATGACTGAGCAACTGAACTGAACGGAGATACTTTTTGTTCTAACTGATCCACTTTTCTCCATGCCGCCTAGATCAGGCCCCATTATCTCTCGTCAGAATGAGAACAACCTCCTACTAGTCTCACTACCTCTAACCTGGCCTTTTCCCACCCACAGTACCAGTAGGCTCAGAGTGATGTCTGTAAACCTAAAGAATGATGTGAATTGGTCACTCCACAGCTTAAAGTTTTGATACTCCCTCTACCCAACCTACCCCCTTTGTCTTCATGTTGAAACCCCGTCTCCTTAATACAGATGATGTGGGTCTTCATTCCTGGGACTTTGCTTATCCTCCAACGTTATCTGGTGCCAATTTCCCTCCATAAGTCCTGGACAACATGAGGGACCTTGAGGATATTCAGGTGTTCTACTAAGTGAAATAAGTCAGACAGAGAAAGACAAATGCTGTGTGTTCTCATTTATATACACAGAATCTAGAAAAGATGAACTCACAGAAATAGATAGTTGAATGATGGCTGCTAGGGGCTGCAGCTGGGGAAAATGATGTCCATACTATGTCTAACATAAATGTAATATGTATAATGTGCCTACACTATACATATGTCGCATGTATAATGCACACAGAGATGTACATATCTAATGTACAGCATGGTGACTACAACTAGCAGTACTCTATTTTAATGGAAGTTATTAGGAGAGTAGATCTTAAATGTTATCACTGCACAGTTCAGTTCAGTTCAGTCGCCAAGTCCTGTCCAAGTCTTTGCAACCCCATGGGCTGCAGCACGCCAGGCTTCCCTGTCCATCACCAACTCCCGGAGTTTACTCAAACTCATGCCCATCAGGTCAGTGGTGCCATCCAACCATCTCATCCTCTACCATCCCCTTCTCCTCCTGCCTTCAATCTTTCCCAGCATCAGGGTCTTTTCCAATGAATCCACACAAAATCATGTGAGGATTATGTGAGGGGATGCAGATTTGAACTAAACTCATTATGGTAATCCTTCTGCAATGCATATATGGACCTAGTCATCGTACTGCACACCTAAAACACATATGTTGCAAGTCAATAATATTTCAATAAAGCTTGGGAAAAAAGAAATAACAAATTAAAAAAAAAATAAAAGTCCCCTCCCCAAGCACTAAGCTCTATATAGCGAATTACTGGTATGCACTTCCCCAAACTCATTGTTCTTTCCTGTGTTGGGCGCTATTCACATGATCTTCCTTGATCATTTACCTCCATTTTCAGCTGGCTAAATCTTATTTACGCATCTTGTCTCACTCTCTGTAATTGCTGTTTCTTTGTGTGCCTTTCCTGGACTGCAGGCTGGCTGAAAGACATTGGGTCATGCCTTGGCCCAATGTCTCCTTCCCACTGTTTGTGCCCAGTAATTATGTGTTCTCAATATGTATTTGTTGAATACACAAAGTTTCAATGAGATTCAGAGCAGGTTTGGTGGGTATGAGGGTGTGGGAAGGGTGGATGGGTGGGAGGAGCAGTTCAACAGGAGAGTTACAGAGTTCAAGCTTCAAAGGTAGAAGCTTGGTAACTGCAGAGACCAGGGTGGGGCTAACCAAGTGGTTGCTGAGTGGAGTGGAAGTGAAGGTCACTGGGGCAGAGAACATGAGGGAATCATGACCTAATATGTTGGATGAGTGGCACTTACGTTGGCCTGGAGAAGTCAGGCACAGGGTGGGGCGGGCAGGGAAGCTGTGAGTCAGGCTTCAAAGTCCTTCACGAGTGGTGTGATTAAGGCAGGGAGGTGCCTTTATCCGATGGCCTGGCTTCAGCAGAGGAGAGGAAGGGAAATGAAAATGATGGAGGAATTACACAGGACCAACACAGACTCCAGCAGAATGTGACGTTGCCGTATGACCCTGAGGTCTGTGGACATGGCTTGAGAGAGTGAGGGGCCTCTGTTGAGATGGCCTCTACATGAAGAGGTTGAGGAATTTCCCAGAAAGAGATCATGCTTCATATAGTATAAATTATAGGATATATCATAAATGCATATGTAATACATTAAAAGAAAGGGGTTGGAGTCTAGTAGAAAGATTGAGAAGGATCTCCCCAAGTGCAAATTCAAGTGGTCAGATGGTCAACTGGTCAGATGCTACTGCTCCTTCCACTTTGGCTTCAGAATTTGTTACAAACCCCTTATCCAGAAATTTCTGCCATCTTGCTGCTACAATTCTTGGCTGTAGTGGACTTATCCCACTTTGAGAGATTAATCTGGAATCCTGCTCTGACCCTTAAATCAAAGGAATCAAAACTTGCATGTGGGATTATCCACCCCCATGCATTCTTTTATTCTGTGGGAAACTGGGTCCCAATTTGTTTTTGTGGTATGTCAGCACAATAAAGGCCACCCTTTGGGGGACTACAGTTAAAAAGAATTCTCTTCTTTAAAAAAGAAAAAGTTGTGGGGGTAAAGACCTCATTGAACAAAGTTTTAAAATTAGATAAAACTTGCATTCTGCTCACTGTAGAGGGCCAGGCGCCTCCCATCCATGGCAACTGGAGAGAAGCAGAGA
Organism: Bos indicus x Bos taurus; assembly: GCF_003369695.1. Lineage (NCBI taxonomy): Eukaryota > Metazoa > Chordata > Mammalia > Artiodactyla > Bovidae > Bos > Bos indicus x Bos taurus. The sequence continues at coordinate 118,407,369 of NC_040077.1, forward strand.
CAGCTCCGGGCATCTGCTTGCTCAGGGCTTTTCATCAGCTGATTTCTCCCTGAGCCTAGACAGCTATAGTTTTTCTAATAGTTTCTGATACGTTTGAGATCAATTGCCCTTGGTTGGAATGAACTTTACTTTTAGGGTGCTATTATTTTACTTGTATTCCATACTTTTTATTTAGGTTTTTCATATATACATGGGTGCATGCTAAACCACTTCAGTTGTGTCTGACTCTCTGCAACTCTCTGGCCTGTGTAGCCCGCCAGGCTCCCCTGTCCATGGGACTCCCCAGGCAGGAATATTGAAGTGGTTGCCATTTCCTCCTTCAGGGGATCTTCCCAACCCGGGGATCAAACCCTAGTCTCTAATGTTTCCTGCATTGGCAGGCAGGTTCTTTACGACTAGCACCATCTGGGAAGCCACATAAGTATATACACACACTAGCAAGATTAGTCTGGTTTTCTTGTGTGTGTGTTGCATTTACCAAGGTTTTGGTATCAAAACCATAACCAGAATAAGAAGAATCCTCCCTGCTTCCAGGCACAACTGTTAGAAATGCAGAATCCCAGGCTCCACTCTAGACCAATGGAATCAATATCTGCATTTCAACAAGACCCTCTGGTAACATACGTGGACATGAGTATGAGAAGCTGCCCCAGACCTTGTCATTTACCAGAAACTGCTTATTCCATGGGGGCTTCCCAGGTGGCACAGTGGTCAAGAATCTGCCTGCCAATGCAAGAGACCCAAGAGACATGGGTTCTATCCCTGGGTCGGGAAGATCCCCTGGAGGAGGAAATGGCAACCCACTCTAGTAGTCTTGCCTGGAGAATGCCATAGACAGAGAAGCCTGGCGGGCTACCATCCAAAGCGTCGCAGAGTCGGACAGACTGAGCAACTGAGCACGGCACAGCTTCTTCTGTACACTCAGTGCAAGCAGCCTGGCTCTCTACTTTTCCAGCTCACCTGGCCTGCTGTGCTGACCACACCATCCTTTCGCTTATCACTCCTTAGTTCCTGCCACCACCTTCGCAGGGTCTCTGTCCTCACATTGCCCCACCTCCTCCCCCATTTCCTCCCTCCCTCCTATCCAGCTTGGAGGCAGCAGTTAGGCATTATTATTACTTCCTTGCATACACCCTTCCCTTTCTTGCCCCTTCTTCTCCTCATGGAGTCATGCAGCAAAAATTAAAAAAAAAAAAAAAAACAACCAGAAAGTGAAAGTCAGTCAGTTGTGTCTGACTGTACAGTCCATGGAATTATCCAGGCCAGAATCCTGGAGTGGGTAGCCTTTCTCTTTTCCCGGGATCTTTCCATCCTTCCCAGGGATTGAACCCAGGTCTCCTGCATTGCAGGGGGATTCTTTACCTGCTGAGCAACAAGGGAAGCCCAAAATAACCCTGGTTGAATTCAGGTCCCCACCATCCTGTACTTGCACCTTTCTAGGAAATTGTGGCCCCCGAGAAACAGAATGATCCTACTGACCGGCCCTTCTGTAGACAGTCCCTTCTCCCCTCAAATGTCCAACTCCTCCTCCCCCTGCACGCTCTGAGCTGATGACCTTGCTTCCTATTGCCCTGAGAAAACAGAAACCCTCAAGGGAATGTCCATGCATTCTGGCTCCTCTTCTCCGGGGCTGCCTGCCCTCTGTTACTGTGAGTGAACTCCTGCCTTGTTGGTCTCCAAGGTCTGCCCGCTCCCCCCCAGTTCCAACTGTATGCTGTAACCTTCTCTTCTTGCTCACTCCAGGACAACTCTCCAGGAAATGCCACCCCACCCCAGTCATCATCAAATTTTCCCTTGTTACTGAATCATTCCTATCAGCACATAGGCTGTCTCTAACAGTTCCTATCCTCAAAACAAAACGAAATAAAACAAATGAACAAAAAAGTCTGTCTTGACTCCACATTCCTTTCTGGCTACCACCTCATTTTTCTGCCCTCCTTTAGAGCAAAGCTTCTTGAAAAAAATGTCTGCACCCATGGGCTCTTGTTCTAGAGCCCAATTCTTTCTAGAGATCTTTCTAGGTCTCATTCTTTCTAGAGGATGAAGCTTTCCCACCAACCTCTGCTGAAGCAGCTCTTCCCAACTTCCCACTAGTTGCCCCTGTGGCACAGACACCAACGGCCAATCACCAGGACTAACTGTACTTGAACTGCTAGCTACATTGGGAGGCATTCCTCCTCTATCCCAGCATGCAAAGCTCTCCTGGGCCTTCTCCTCCTGCCATGCTGGCTCCTCTCAGCATCCTTTGCTGGTTCTTGACCTCCCAATGTTGGGGCCTCGGCTCACCTTTGGCCAAGTCTTTTATTAACACTCTCTGCTTAAATGATCTCATTGAATGTTGAGATTTTACTTACTCTGTCAGTCACTCAGTCGTGTCTGACTCTTTGTGACCCTATGGACGGTAGCCCACCAGACTCCTCTGTCCATGGACTTCTCCAGGCAAGAATACTGGAGTGGGTTGTCATTTCCTTCTCCATACTTACTCAGAGGACTCCCCAAATTCCATATCCAGCCCAGACCTCTCCCCCAAACCCCAGATTTCTACATGGAGCTTCCTACTTGGGTACCTAATTGACAGCTCAAACTCAGTATGTTGTTGTTGTTCAGTTGCTCAGTCATGTCCAACTTTTTGAAACCCCATGGACTGCAGCACACCAGGCTCCCGTCCTTCACTATCTCCCAGAGTTTGCTCAAACTCATGTCCACTGAGTTGATGATGTCATCCAACCATCTCATCCTCAGTCGTCCCTTTCTCCTCCCGCCCTCAGCCTTTCCCAGCATCAGGGTCTTTCCCAATGAGTCAGCTCTTTGCATCAGGTGGCCAAAGTACTGGAGCTTCAGCATCAGTTTTTCCAATGAATATTCAGGGTTAATTACCTTTAGGATTGACTGGTTTGATTTCCTTGCTGACCAAGGGTCTCTTAATACACTTCTTCAGCACCACAGTTCAAAAGCATCAATTTTCAGCACTTAGCCTTCTTTATGGTCTAAATGTACTTCTAAGTTACTCACCTTCATATCTGTTTTGGGTTCTTGCCCATTTCACCAAATTGTATCTTCCAGTTGCTTGAGAAAACAAAAAACAAACAAAACTTAGAAATCAGCAAAATCACGTCAGCTCCTCTTTTTAAATGTGTCTAGAACAGGACCACTTCATTAGTCTTCCACTGGGCTGAGTCTGTCTTCTTGTCACTTGATTATTGCAAAAGCCTTCCAACTGGTCTCTTGGGTGAAACTCTCAGGCCCTTCAGGCTAGTCTTCACACCACAACCAGAGTAATTCTTTTGAAATGTCAGACCACGTCCTCTCTCTGCTCAAAACACTCCAAATAGCTCCCGCTCTCATTCAGTGTAAATACCAAAGTCCTCACTTTGGCCTATATGGCCTCCTCCTCTTCTCAACTCTCCCTTCTAAGCTCAGGGCTCTTGCCTTGGTGGGCTCCAAGGCATCTCCCCCTCAGGGTGTTGGTTTTTGCTGTTCCTTCTGCCATTCCATATACATAGCTCATAGCAGGCTCTTTCTTCAAATAGCTACCCTGGGCTTCCCAGGAGGCATTGTGGTAAAGAATCTGCCTGCCAATGCAGGAGATGCAAGAGACCTGGGTTCTGATCCCCCGGTTGGGAAGAGCCGTTGGAGTAGGAAATGGTAACCCACTTCAGTATTCTTGCCTGGAAAATTCCATGGACAGATGAAATTTCACGGGCTACAGTCCATGAGGGTTGCAAAGAGTCAGACACAACTGAGCAGGCACGCATGCACCCTTTGTGGGAGCACTGTAAATAACAATTCCCTGCACTCCCTCCCCTCCTTAGCCTGTGTGGTTTTCTCCACAGCACTGAAAGCCATCTGAAGTAATATATTCAATAAATCAATCAATCACATGCAAACTTTACAGGACACCCTGTATTCTCTATGGGTGGTGGGTGGTTTAGTTACTAAGTCGTATCGGACTCTTTGCCACCCCATGGACTGCAGCCGGCCAGCCTCCTCTGTCCGTGGGATTTTCCAGGCAAGAATACTGGAGTGGGTTGCCATTTCCTTCTCCAGGGGATCTTCCCGACCCAGGGATCCAACCCGGGTCTCCTGCACTGCAGGCAGATTCTTTACCGATTGAGCTACCAGGGAGATCCAAAGTCATATATATGTTGGTTTGTTTATTGTCTTCAGTTCAGTTCAGTCGCTCCCTCCTATCGGACTCTTTGTGACCCCCATGGACTGCAGCATGCCAGGCCTCCCTGTCCATCACCAACTCCCCTTTACTCAAACTCATGTCCATTGAGTCAGTGATGCCATCCAACCATCTCATCCTCTGTCGTCCCCTTCTCCTCCCGCCTTCAATCTTTTGGAGCAGGGAATGTTTTGTTCACTGCCCCACCACCTAGAATAGTGCCTGCCACACAGTCAGATCAGATCACATCAGATCAGTCGCTCAGTCGTGTCCGACTCTTTGCGACCCCATGAATTGCAGCACGCCAGGCCTCCCTGTCCATCACCAACTCCGGGAGTTCACTCAGACTCACGTCCATCGAGTCAGTGATGCCATCCAGCCATCTCATCCTCTGTCGTCCCCTTCTCCTCCTGCCCCCAATCCCTCCCAGCATCAGAGTCTTTTCCAATGAGTCAACTCTTCGCATGAGATGGCCAAAGTACTGGAGTTTCAGCTTTAGCATCATTCCTTCCAAAGAAATCCCAGGGCTGATCTCCTTCAGAATGGACTGGTTGGATCTCCTTGCAGTCCAAGGGACTCTCAAGAGTCTTCTCCAACACCACAGTTCAAAAGCATCAATTCTTCGGCGCTCAGCTTTCTTCACAGTCCAACTCTCACATCCATACATGACCACAGGAAAAACCATAGCAGTAGATGTCCCCAAATACCTGCTCGATTACAAAGTAAAGCAAAGCAACTGAAAGAAATGAAGATATACATGTATGGTAACAGATACAGAGTCTGTTGTCGGAGTTTGCAATGCATTATCTCGTTCATCCTCATTCAGTTCAGTTCAGTTCAGTCGCTCAGTCGTGTCCGACTCTTTGCGAGCCTATTATATATTATACTTTTGTGTGACTATGTGTGAAAGAACGTAGGAATAAGGACAGGAAATAGCCCATAAGGACTAAACGGTAAAGTGGAGACTGAAATCCAGGCTGTTCGATCACTTTCTACGCTCTTTCTCAGAGGATGCTAAAAATGAGAGTTCTCTCTCCCTCGGAAGTATAAAGGAGTCTACACAAGTCGGCGCCCGACCTTTTAGCAGAAATAAAGCTCTGTTAAGAGTTCGGGAAGTGATCGGAGAAAGTGGACGTAGGATTGCTCCGGGAAGAAGTGGTTGCACAGAAGAGATGGGGCTGAGCGCCAACGTTTAAGTGTCAGGTGAAAGGGGAGGAACCCTGGTCCTCGGCTTCCGCTTTTGTCTGCGTCCCTTCCCGCTTCGGCTCTGCGAGGACTCCTACGCGCCCCAGCCCTGAGTCCGCCCGTCCGCCTCGGGGCGCCCGAGGCCAAAGGCGTGGGGCGGGGGGCGGGGTGTTGCGGCGCCGCCCGACGTCGTGCCCTCCGCGGCTGCGCAGTTCGCACGTCAAAGCCGGGCTCGGGCCGGGAACGGGGGTTTCGGGGAGCAGCGCGGCCTGGGGAGCGTCTGAAGCTCCGGGAGCCGGGAGAACGCGAAGGCAACAGCGGGCCCCACCGCAAAGCCGCAACCCGAACGAGTGAGCGAGAGCAGCAGCAGCAGCAGCAGTGCGGCGGCCGCCGCGGGAGCCTCTGGGCCGCCGTCCTCCCGCGCAGCCGCCGCCGCCGCAGGATCCTGTCGCCGGGAGCAGGAGCGGGCGGAAGACAACGGAGGGGCCGAGCGCCCAAGCCGCGCCGCGGGGACCGAGCGAGCAGCCCGAGGCGGCGGCGGCCGCCGAAGACGGGGACGGCGACGACGCGGAGGCGGAGAGGGAGCCGCCCGGCCCAGCCCCGTGAGTGACCCGCCGGCCCGACCCCGCTCGCGGCGCGGACGCCAAGCCTGGCTTCCGCCTCCCTGCGGCCCCGGCCCGGCCCCGACCCCGAGGCTGCCTCCATTTTCTCCGGTTGGCGGTGGCGGGTTCCACACCCCCACCCCGGCCCAGGAGTCGGCGGGAGCGGCCCGGCCTGCCCGCTCTCCGCCCGGCCCGGGCCCCTCGCGGGAGCCTTCCCCGTTCCCCGTCCCTCCCCGCAACCTCGTCCTAGCCGGCGCGGCGCTCAGGGGTCTGCGGCCCGGGGCCCCGGGGACCCTATGCGCCCCTGCCCGCCCTCCGCGGTTCTTTGGCGGGGCTGTCGGCGCCCGGGTTTGTTGGGGGAGGGCGTCCGGGGCCCGGGCCGAGCCAACTGTCACTCCCACCGCACCAGGGCTCGGGGCCGCCGCGCTCCTCGCCCCCTGGTAAACTTACCTGTGACCCGGAGGCGGGCGAGCATCTTTGCGATCTTCCTCTCGGGAACACTGCCTAACCGATTTCTGGTTAGGGAATGGTGCGGTCGGAGCGTTCCCCCGGGTTCGGTTGGACCAACCTGCGCGCTGACCCCGCTTGCAGGCGCCACCCCCGCCCTCCGGTCGGTCGGCGCCGGAGGGATTCAAAAGGTGAACCCGGGCTCCGGGGCCCCCTTCCCACCCTCCCCCCACCCCGGGGGGTACCTTAGACGCTCTTGGTGGGGGAGATAAGGCACGATACCAGGAAGGAGGCGATAGTCCTGTGAAAGACCTACAAAATGCTAAGAAAGGTACCCGGGAAAGACCGGGACCGATCGATCACACCCTTCCGCTTAGTAGAAATTTGGAAGACTTCCTGGGCGAGGCGGTACACAGCCGATCTTGAAGGCTTGTGGGGATTTGGGAGAGAGGAGGGTTTGCAGAAGAGAACAGTGTGTGGAGGGGCAGCAAAGCTAGAGGAGGACAAAGGTAAAAAGGTACAGTCTAGGAATAGTAGATAATGCAGTTGGTTGCGTAAGGCCACGGTGAGGAGTGGTGTGGGGGCGGGGGGCGGTCGCCACAGTCGTTTGGGGTCCACATCCTGGAATACTGTAGAGGAGCTGTTTGAGTGGCATTCTAAGGAAAACTTAGAGCTCATTTCTCGGTGACTCATGGGCCTAGAAATGGAAGCTGGGGAATATTAAAGGCGTTCCTGTGAAAGAAAGAGAAGGAGGCCCAGTAGAGAGTTGACATTCTGTGCCTTGAATATAACGTACTTTGAGGTAGATTTTGACAGCTTTCTGGATGTTCAGATAAATCCATGTCCAGGCTAGGCCAAAGTACCTTTTGCAAAAAACTTCATTGGATGTCAGACTTTTAAGAAGTAATGGAAAGGTGTGTATAAAATGAAGTGTTTCTGTTGGTGCGGTTCACTAAAATGCATCAGAACTTCTCACACTGTGTATTAGATGCCTGCATTTTGGGACTGCTGAGCTGAACATAACTCACTTCTTTGAGATGGTGTTTGTGTAAGGCAGTATAAATGGATGTTTTAAAAAATCAGATTGTTACTAATAAAAAGTTGGACATAGAAACTTTTTGTAGGAATGTAAACATTTCTTTATTAGTTTTTTAGTTATGAAAATATAGGAGAACTAGAAGTGAAAGTCTTTGGCTTTATTTTGTTCCATTTTTCCAGATAACTAATGAATAAAGCCCCTGTATTTGAAGTCTAAGAAGTCTAAAAATTCTATGGAAGCAGCTTAGAACCAGTGTTGGTTTTGTGAGCACTTATTTGTTGTTTGCTTATATGACAAGTGAATGTCAATTTTTTTTCAGTTAAAAAGACAGACTTGTAAAATGCAGGAAGTATTGTAAAATTTTTAAAAATTATCTTCTGTAATCTTATCGCTTAGGTTTTGTTCTTGTGAACATTTTTGCATGTTTCCTTTTTATTCTTTTTTATATTTTTTCTTTACATAAGGAGATAAACTATATATATACATATATATAGTTTTTATTAGGCTTTTCCTTTTTGTCATTGAATATCTTCATATAAAAATATTTTTACCCAGATGTAAGGGAAATCTTAAGTATATTATTTTTTTTCTGTCAGGATTGCCTTATTTACCTCAGATAAAATGCAGTAGTCATGCTTAGTAATTATTGCTGAGACAGAACTTTTTGTTAAGCCTTCTTGTTCGAAGACTTTGTTAACTTTTCTGTAAGATTTGGATCCTGTTGCTTATTGAATAAAGAAAGGTTTTATCATTTGGAATGTGTGCTGTCATCAGGTACAGAAGAGATCGCATATTTCTGTTTTTTGAGTGGATGTAATTTTAAAAAGCCACTATAAAAAGAGTACTTTCATAACTGGTATAATATCTCCCATACACTGTGATGCACCTCCCCCACCCACCACATCCACCTCCCCTTACCCCTGAAAAAGTCTTTATACTAAGGCCATCCATGTAGGTTAACTACCTTTTGACCATGACATCACAAAGATTCAGGCTAGACGTATTTCATCTTTCTGTTGGTATATCTTTGTGAAATACAGAATTTGTTGTGAAATAATTTGCTGCTGTACCAAAATGGACTTTTTAAAGTTTCGTGGCAGATCACCGTAGTTCATTAGCAGGTTCTTGTTTAAACCCGTTTTTCCCTTGTGCTTTACAATCTGTAAAGACTGTTTATGTTTCTCATGGCATTTAAAGTGGGATACTGAGTTAGATTGTGTAAGTTTTCATAAGGTTAATATAAAAGAATAGCTGAGAAAGCCCAGTTTAATTATGGGGCTTGGTTTTATAATATGGTTTCACTTGTTTTATGTATGTATGTATTTATTTTTTGGCCACACTCTATGGCATGTGGGATCTTAGTTCCCAGGCCAGGGATTAAACCTGTGTCCCCTGGCAGAGTCTTAATTGCTGGACCTCAGGGAAGTGTGAATGTGGTTTTATTTGAATCTTTATTTGTATGTTGTAAATGTATACCACACGGCATCCTTTATTACTTTTGAATATTTGTTAAAGTATTTTTCTTCGGATAAACTTATTTAGGTTGTGTGTGTGTGTTAGTCACTTAGTCGTCCCTGACTCTTTGTGACCCCATAGACTGCAGCCCACCAGGCTCCTCTGTCCGTGGGATTCTCCAGGCACGAATATTGGAGTGGGTTGCCATTGCCTTTTGCATCTTGAGGTGTTAGATTTCTGCAGTAACTGCCATACTATACCAGAAGCCTTTTTTCCAGGAGAAGTTGATCATTCACAGTTGTACCATCTGCCATAAAAATACAGACACAAACCCAAATCCCCCCACTTTGGCAGGGAAGATTAAAATCCAGTATAGGGTAGGGCTTCATGTCAGATAGTGTCTTCTGGTTACCTTTCCAGTGGTATCTCTTTTAAAAATCAGTTTCCCTCCTTTCCATGGCTCCTTTTACTTAGAAATTTGATTATATGGGTGTTGTCTGGTGTTAGTAGAAATAGGAATCTGATAAGTGGATTAGTACAGATAATGGCAAAATGTTGGTAAAACTTAATGTGATGAAATTGTGGGAAAGATGATCAAATTAGATTGCTCGTGATTTCTTTTGTTATTATGAGGTTATAAAGATCTTGTATTTGTGTGAATGCATATCAAATCAAGTAGCCTAAATATTACATAATTTAGTCATCTGTCTATATTTTTTATTGAAAAGACTGGTTTTGGAGCCATCTTTAATTTAAAAAGGAATTGAGCTGTGTGAATTCTTACTTTGTCTTACCACTCAAGTGACTATCCAACTGGATCCTAATCACTACCTTTATCAGTCCATAGTGTGAGGGGAGAACAAAGTGAGGCAAATGTCTGTACCACCAGTATTTATAGAGTAGATCCGTCTGGAAGTAAACGCTAAATGTTCTTTATGTTTCTCAGGCCTTCCAAAGACTCTGAAAAGCTATTGTAAGACTGGACAGCAGATGATAAGATTGTGGTGGCTTATTGCAGTCAGCATTTTTGGGAGGAGGGGATGTGTGTGCATGCACATGTGTGTATATGTAAGTGTGTGTGTGTTCTTCAATGTACCATTTCTCCTCTGTTGAGCTTCCTGGCCGTACTGTGCTTTTAACTTTTCTCTTGAGATAGGGGTGAGGGGATGGCAGAATTGTGGTTTTTAGCAACTGTGATGTCAGGTTGGCGGAGGAAGGAAGAGTGGCATACGGAGAATTGCAGGAAATCAGTCAGGTGTGAAGTAGCTCCAAAGGAGAGAGGTCAAGCCTGCCCCGGTCATTTATGTTGGGCAGTGGCCGGCACATACCTGTTTTCATAACCCTTCATACATTGTGTCTAATTTGAGATTTCGATTCTCTGAATACAGCGTCTAGATTGTAGGTTTGTATGTGCTTCTTTATGTGTGTATGTGCATTTTCCTGTGTGCAGTCACAAAGGCAGAAAAATCTGGTTAACCAATATTTAGTGGCAGTCTGGTTTTATATGATAATTATTCCTTAGGAGCATTATCCGGCAGATAAATTTTTGATGACCAAGGAAGTATGATAATGTTAAAGCGGCATCTCAGCACTTTGATTATTTTGATAAAATGTTTGTCTGAGAAACAAAATACACATTTTGTAGCTTGATCTTAATTAAGTTGCTGCTTTATTACTTTGTTTAATGATCTTTAGCTTGTTCTTTTACAGGGTACTGTTAACAGGTTAGTCACTGTTCTCTCCTTCCACAGTAGATTATTTATCAGCTGTATTTAGGCACAAGGAAGAAATACCATAAACAGATTCCATTTACATGTCTATAGTTTAAGACCCACTCTGGGATTTATAGGATTCTGAGAGCCAGTGTTACTAGTAGTTAAAAGCACCGATGCAGCCAGACTCCTGCATTGTTGAACCCTCACCCCCTCCTATGGGCTCTGTAACTAGGTGAATTCCTTCACTTCTCTGTAGCTTAGAGTCCTTGGATAGGTATGGACCTGGGGTCCTCACCCTCCAGGTCATGGACCAGTACCTCCTGTCAGATCAGGAGCAGCCTTAGATTAGAAATAAAATACACAATAAATGTAATGTGTTTGAGTCATGTCGAAACCAGCCCCCTGCTTCCCAGTCCCTGGAAAAATTGTCTTCCCCGAAACCCGTCCCTCGTGCCAAAAAGGTTGAGACCGCTGCTCTAGACCATCTGAGAAGACCGTAGGGGGTTAAATGAGTTACTGTGTCTAGAGTGCTTAGAATACGGCCTGGCACACACCAAGTTTTGAGCTAGTATTTGAACCCAGATCCCCTCACTTCAAAATGTGGCACCCGGAAACAAGAGTATGACTGTCTCGTATGAAATAGTGTTGTTTCTCTCCTTAGGGTCTTGGTTTCTCGCTGACTGTTTTTGATTTAGTACTTTAGAATGAAGGTTTGTATGCGAACCCTACTGTGATGGTGCTGACGCTAGACTGTTTCTAGTAGAAGAAATGTGAGAGCTTTAGGAACCCTGTAGTCGGAATGGTTCTTTCCACACCATGGCTGGAGCAGCAGGTGGCTGACTTTGAGCTGTAACTGGCAGAGCTTTCTCAAAGTAGAGTCACTTGCTCAGGGTTGTGCTGCAGGGCTGATGTAGAACCTGATTCTCTGCTCTTTATCCAGTTTGCTTGAAAGTTAGTTTTATACTTTATGTAGCAGTGTCTTCTTAGAGCATTTGTTGTTGTTGTTGGGTCGCTAACTCGTGTCTGACTCTGTTGCAACCCTGTTGTGGACTGTAGCCTGCCAGGCTCCTCTGTCCATGAGACTCACTATGACTCTCTCATATGAAATAGTTTCAATTCCCTCCATAGGGTCTTAGTTTCTTGCTGACTTTTTTGATTCAATAACTTTAGAATGAAAGTTTGTAAATAGACCCTAATAGGGGCATTAATAGGTTTCTAGGCAGCAACCACATATGGTAACACAGAATGAGATGTTGTATTCTAAATGCTTTAGTTATATAAAGTCATAATTTGATGAGTGGTTTATAGGTTTATTTGGCCGGTAAGTAATGTTTATTTTCCATGTTAGTCTTATAGAGAAGATGGGAGACCTTGTGTTATAGTGGGCAAAGCAGAAACCTGGGCCGATTGAAAGGTTTCTGGGCTGGGTCCTGATTTGTTCACTAATCGTGTTACTCTGGGTGAGTCTTTCCACCTCTCTAGGCTTCAGTCATCCCATTATTATACTCAGGGGACCAGACTGAAAAGCCCTTTCAGTCTCTTGCTCTTATTTTCAGTGATCCTGTGTGTAAGCTTTCTGTAGGCTTTTTTCCCCCTCTCCTGGGCACCTCTCCTTTGCCTGTGGTCTTGAAGTCAAGTTTCTTGACATGAGCTTTGAGGCCATGCTCTAACTTTTTTTCTGCTGGTTGTGTTCTGATGCTTCGTATTATTTCACAATAATTCTGCTTCAGGTAAATCAAAATCTATTTTTTCCCCAAATTTTCTTTTTTTTGTACTTACAAATAAATGGTTGGGAACTAAGCTTATTAGCAAGTTAATGATAAACAAATCTTCAAGCCTCAACTAGTTTCATTTCTCAGCTTTTAAGCACTATATGTTGTAAAGTTCTGTGAGCTGTTGTTTTGGGGAAAGGGAAAATATTAACTGAAGGCAGTGTGAGTGGAAAAGAAAGGGCCAATAGTATAGAAACCAGTTGGAAGATGTGAAGAACATGCCTAAGATATTAATAGTGTTCTTTGGTTGTATTGGTACTAGTCCTCCACCTGTGAAAGGGTGGTAGGCTGGCTTAGATAGGATTGTTTCCAGCCCAGAGTTCTGTCACTGATAAGAGAGCAGTGTTCACCACCCCTGAGCACTTACAGCTTCTCAGACATCTATGATGCATGCGTTTGTTCCGCAGGCAGTTTTTATCGCCCGTTACGCTGGTCCTGTTCTGTATGCCAGTCTCAGAGTTTCCAGGTAAATAGCTCTTCCCCTCTTTGATGGCATGTTAAGAGCTAGTTTATGACTTTGGATTCTCCAACAGGGAGACAGAAACTCAGGTCACAGAATGATCCTTGCAGATCATTTGTGTGCATGCTTGCCAAGTCGCTTCAGTTGTATTGGACTCTTTGCAACCCTATGGACCGTAGCCCACCAGGCTCCTTTGTCCATGGGATTCTCCAGGCAAGAATATTGGAGTGGGTTGCCGTGCCCTCCTCCAGAGGATCTTCCCAACCCAGGGACCAAACCCCTGTCTCTTCCGTCCCCTGCACTAGCAGGCAGATTCTTTACCACTAGTGCCACCTGGGCAGCCCTACAGACGGTTTAGCTGTTTCTTTGCAGTATGGTTTATTCTCTATTCTGCCTGTGTGTGTGTGAGACACACATTTCTCCTGAGTATGTAGATTTTTGTATCAATAGATTTCCTATGTAAATTTTGTACAATAGATGGGAATATAGTTGAGTTGCTGGTTTTCATTTAAGCTTTTTGCATATCTATTTTCCCCTCTTCCCCCATATCCTGTTTTCAGAGTATGATACATTGTTTCTGTAAGTATTAAATGATTCAGTTATATAGTATTCTGATAAAACTACTCAGCAGAGATGAAATACTTAACCAAAACACAGGTTTCTGTGTATTTTATTTCTCTGCCATCTTTATACTTATTTGAATGAGGTTTCTTGCTGTAAAGCTGAAGCTTATTAGGATCTCCTTTGTCCTGATAAGTTCACATAAAGCAGTATTTCCTAAATTGTGTTTTGCAGAACACTAGTCTTAGAAGCTGAGAAGGCAATGGCAGCCCACTCCAGTACTCTTGCCTAGAAAATCCCATGGACGGAGGAGTCTGGTGGGCTGCAGTCCATGGGGTCGCACAGAGTCGGACGCAACTGAAACGACTTAGCAGCAGCAGCAGCAGTCTTAGAAAAGATTAATAGTTGGTGGGAGAGGTTCCAGAGAAATTTTTAAGTTTAGGAAAGCACTGGATTAAAAACAGTTAATCAGTTTTTATTTTTTGTTGATAGTTGTGTTACTGTGTTTCTGCAGAGCTTTTCAAAGTTTTAGTAATGTGCATTATGACTGTCCAGGAGGGACTGCAGTGTGCAGTATTTCACCATTTGTCAAGTGCATTTGGTCACAAGAACATCTCCTTTCCCCAGGAAATGACCACAGACACTTTGAAGGAGGGGTCTATTAGAGCATGATTTGGAAAACTCTCTTATTTTCATACTTACTAGTAAGGAATTCAGAGCATTTGCTTTTTAATTTGAATGATTACTTACAACAAGTTGGAATTTAACTAAGATTGGAGTAATTTATTTTCAGTTTTGTTTGGAAGAATGAACACCTTAGATGAGTGACTTTTCAAGCTTTTTTTTTTTTTTTTCTTTTTTTTTTAACTTCAGCCCGTAGTGAGAAATTACATTTTTGATCAATGACCTAGCACATATATAAACACACTGTCAAAACTGAAAAAGAAGTTTCATGAAATAATATTTAGGCCTTCCTATGTACAATGGGTGCGTTCTGATACTTTTTATTCTGTTCTGTTTTTAAATGTATGTTATTAGGTCCTAAAATAATTTGACATTCAATTTGAGAAACACTGTGAGATTACATGAATTTATAAACTCTTAAGATGTTAGGGTGAGAAGATACTGTCAAGATTGTTTTGTGAGTGGGAAAACTAGAGCTTAGCCTGCAAGAGGAAGGGCTCTGGCCTTAGAATTCCTGGATTTAGATTCTGGTTGTTTTCTTGGGCAGGGTGTTCAGTGCCCATTCTGCCTCAGCTCTCTCATCAGTAAAATAGCGAGAGTAGAACCTATGCATGGAGTAGTCCTGAGGATTCGGTAAGAAATGCTTTGCATAACGTCTGATAGATTCTAAGTGCCCCAAACCTTGTAGCTTTTATGATAACTGAAGTTCTAAAACTCTTTCCGCTGCACTGTATATACTTTCGAAAATATTTTAGGACTTTGGAAGTGTTAAAGTGGCCTTCAAGTGAACCTGAACTCTTTTTTGATGTGTAACTGGATATATCGTTTGTTCTGATGTTAGCCCTTTGGAATACTAAGCTTTAAAATAGCCATAAAGTGAAAGTTGCTTAGTTGTACCCCAACTCTTGGCAACCCGGTGCACTGTAGCCCGCCAGGCTCCTCTATCCGTGGGATTCTCCAGGCAAGAATACTGGAGTTGGTAGCCATTCCCTTCTCTAGGGATCTTCCTGACCCAAGGATTGAACCAGGATCTCCTGCATTGCAGGTGGATTCTTTACCATCTGAGCCACCAGGGAGGCTGTTAGGACCCACTTAAAGTTGATTTGCCTCATAATTGCTTCATGCCATATTCTTGTATTTTTTAAACTATTTGTAACAGTATCTTAAGTTTAGAATAATCTTTCTTTGTAACATGTAATTAAATACAAATAAGTGCATACCTGTATCAGTGATTACTTTAGTATTCTTACAGTTGTAGTTCACTGAAAGAAGGACAAGGTAAAGTTTGCTGTTTCCTGTTATATCTCTTTTTCTGCAGTTTTTAAAATCCCCCTCTTAATATTTTATAATACTATTGGGGGTTTAATTTTTGTGTCCTAACCTAAGAAAAGGAATATTTAGAGGGTGTTAACAATGGCAGAGGCCAAATCAGTTTGTAGACGACTCTCCATCGTCCTGAACTTAGCTGGCTACTGCAGACATTTTTGTCACTCACTGAGGCATTTTCATTGTCTGTCCCTGATTATATCTTTTCTTTTTGTTTCTTTACTTGTCCATTTGTCCTCAGTTCGACCTGAAATTGCTGAAATGAGAGGTTCTAATGAACATCATTGAGGCAGACCAATTCAGTATTAAGAGGCATTCTGTGCTTGCGTAAGCAAAAGGAGTGAGGTAAAAAGAATAAATACACTAATATGGCTCATGTGTGTTACCTGCTGGTATAAAGTTTAAGACCTCTTTATGTATCTGCCTCATTTAAACCTATAATCTATTTTCATCCCCTGTTTTCAGTTGAGAAAGAGAAGCTGAGTGATCGGCCTGAAGCCATCCACCTAGAAAGGGGCCCTAGGTGTGAAGCCCTGGCTGCAGAGGGCGCGCTCATGGCCCGCCATGCTCTGCTGCTTTCACCACAAGGTGTTGGAGTGCCGACTCGTCCCGGAACATAGGGAACTTCTGTGACAGAAACAGATAACATCAAGGTTTTCAGTCAGCACATGTGATCTCCCAGGATGCTGAGAGGACTTTTACATTGCCGGGTAGCTGTTGGTGGTTTTTGAGGAGCTGTGAAGAGAGGGAGCTGTGTAGGAAGAGGAGGGAAGCTCACGTACTGTTCTTCCAAAAAAGGAAAAGGTGGAATCCACCACTCATAGGCACTAAACTCGGTGTTGATTGCTGGACAGATTCCAGAAAGCGGTGCAGCCTTAGCAAAGTGCTGATTTCCAGCGGGTACTGTCCATTTATTAACTGTTTCTTTTCCTCCTAGGATTCTGTTAAGTTCTTGGATAATAAGCATGTAGCCAGAGTACAGATATGCAATTGTTCATAGTTTAATTCATATTTGAGATTGACTGAAAAAATGTTAAATCATACAATTTAAATTGAAATATCTTTTAGGACTTAGAAATCATTTTGATGTCTTTACAAGATCATCTTATTTAGGTTCACTGTATTATAATATAGCTTTATAATATTTGCTTTTCCTAAGCTGCATCTGGCAAGTCAGTCTCAGAAACAGTAGCCTTGTGCCTTGCCTTCTCAAGTAGGCGAGAAGGAACTAGAACTTGTCCCATCTTCCTGTATGTGCACACAACAAAGTAAATATTGATACTGCCTAGTTTCATGTTGTGCAAATCATTCATCCCTGTTCCCTGAGATTGGCTGTAACCATTTGTTTACTCAAGAGTTAGTTGTCTTGCTCCTGAAGACAGTCTAGTGAGTGATGGAAGTAGGTTGATGGGAAGAGGACTGGACACTAGGAGAGTGTACTCTACCCTCACAAGAGCTAGAAACCTACTGAGAGGGGGCCAAGGTGACAAATGTTAGCTCTTTTCTATTCTGTGAAAGCTCCCACACTTTTAAAATGAAATATAGTGAGGAGTGAGTGTCCTTATCCTAGGATATCATAGGTGTTGGGAAGGGCACAACTATCTTTTGCAGATGCTTCTTAAGAAGAGGAAGGAATAAGGAAGAGGAACAAGACATTGCAGTGCATCCAGAAGGAAGTGACCAGAGAGAGAGTCAGTGGCTCCAAATTTGTATGTCATGTGCAACTTTGAAAGAGCTGATGGTGAAAGCGGAACTGGTTGCTCTTGGGGATTGTTTTGAGCTGGAGCACTTGAATAGTGTGTTAATTATGAAGTATAGTAAATGTATGTTAAAGGCCATGGCCTCCCAACCAAAAAAGGAAGGGGAGCTTCAGACCTCTATAATATGGAAGTGATAAGTTCTTTTAAAAGTCTTGAAATACTTATCAATAATCTATCTTGATTATTCTAGATCTAGAAAAATACCAGAAGATGTAAAATTCATCTTTAAAAGTCAGCACGAACTCTTAAAAACATATTAAAATAGAAGAACGACAACCTGATAAGACATCACAAAAGAAGAAAACTGTTTCAATTTCACTTATCAAAATAGCCATGAAAATTCTCAATAAAACACCAGCAAATTTAATTAAGTAGGAAATTCTCTTAATTAAAGAAGACAAAGGACATGTAATGCTTGGTATTTCCTGTATGCCTTTATATTCTAATATATTATCTCAGTTCATAGTCCTCAAAACTACCAATGGCATTTTTCACAAAACTAGAAAAAAATTTCACAATTCATATGGAAACACAAAAGACCCTGAATAGCCAAAGCAGCCTTGAGAAAGAAGAATGGAGCTGGAGGAATCAACCTTCCTGACTTCAAATTATACTACAAAGCTACAGTCATCAAGACAGTATGGTAATGGGACAAAAACAGAAATATAGACCAATGAAACAAGATAGAAAGCCCAGAAATAAACCCATGCACCTATGGATACCTTATTTTTGACAAAGGAGGCAAGTATACAATGGGGCAAAACAGCCTCTTCAATAAATGGTGCTGGGAAAACTGGACAGCTACAAGTAAGAGAATGAAATTAAAACACTTCCTAGCACCATACACAATGATAAACTTAATGGATTAAAGACCTAAATGTAAGACCAGAAACTGTAAAACTCTTAGAGGAAAACATAAAACGCTGAATGACATAAATCAAAGCAAGATCCTCTATGACCCACCTCCTAGAGTAATGGAAATAAAAACAAAAGTAAACAAGTGGGACCTGATTAAACTTAAAAGCTTTTGCACAGCGAAGGAAGCTGTAAGCAAGGTGAAAAGACAACCCTCAGAATGGGAGAAAATAATAGCAAATGAAAAACTGATACAGGATTAATTTCCAAAATATACAGGCAGCTCATACAATTCAATACCAGAAAAACAACCCAATCAAAAAGTGGGGAAAAGACCTAAACAGACATTTCTCCAAAGAAGACATACAGATGGCTAACAAACACATGAAAAGGTGTTCAACATCACTCATTATTAGAGAAATGCAAATCAAAACTACAATGAGATAACACCTCATACCAGTCAGAATGGCCATCCTCAAAAAGTCTACAAACAGTAAATGCTGGAGAGGGTGTGGAGAAAAGGGAATGCTCTCGCACTGTTGGTGGGAATGTAAATTGATACAGCTACTGTGGAAGACAGTATGGAGAGTCCTTAAAAAACTAGGAATAAAACTACCATATGACCCAGCAATTCCACTCCTAGGCATATACCCTGAATATGCCTGGCATATGGCTGAATATGCCTAAAACTGAAAAAGACACATGTATCCCATTGTTCTTTGCATCACTGTTTACAATAGCTAGAATGTGGAAGCAACCTAGATGTCCATCGACAGATGAATGGATAAAGAAGTTGTGGTACATATACACGACGGAATATTACTCGGCCATAAAAAGGAACACATTTGAGTCAGTTCTAATGAGGTGGTTGAACCTAGAGCCTATTATACAAAGTAAAGTAAGTCAAAAAGAGAAAGATAAATATCATAGTCTAAGACATATATACAGAATCTAGAAAAATGGTACTGAAGAATTTATTTACAGGGCAGCAGTGGAGAAACAGAACAGACTATGGACATGGAGAGAGGGGAGGAGAGGGTGAGATATATGGAAAGAGTAACATGGAAACTACAAAAAAAAAAGACAAAGGACATGTAATTTTGGTACTTACTGTATGCCTTTGTTCTAATATATTATCTCAGTTCACAGTCCTCAAAACAACTCAAAAAGGAGGTTGTTGTTATTACCCTCATTTTACGAGTGACAGAATTTAGGCCAAGAAGTTGAATAATCTGCTCCTGGATAAATTGCCAATAAGTCACAGAGCCTAGTTTTTGAACCCTTGCAGTCTGGTAGGGCTCAGACTGGGCGGAGGAGCCTGGTAGGCTGCAGTCCATGGGGTCGCTAAGAGTTGGACATCACTGAGCAACTTCACTTTCACTTTTCACTTCGATGCATTGGAGAAGGCAATGGCAACCCACTTCAGTGTTCTCGCCTGGAGAATCCCAGGGACGGGGGAGCCTGGTGGGCTGCCGTCTGTGGGGTCGCACAGAGTCAGACATGACTGAAGCAACTTAGCAGTAGCAGTCTGGTACCAGCATACATTGAACATGCTGTATCATATTAATATAGCCAAGATAACAATGTTAGTTCAACAGTTCTTGTTGATTATGAACTCTTTAAAAGCTGGTAGAAGATAAAAGAATATCTTAAACCAACAGCAAACAACCTACTAATTGGTAAACACTAGTAGAATTCCCCTTGAAATCAGAAAATGAAACAAGCCTGCCCTACACCTTTAGCATTATCCTGGGCAATGCAAGATACATCAAATAAAAGGTACAACTGTTTGAAAAAAATGGTGCAGCTATATTTGTAGATGTTGCAGTCTTAAACCTAGGAAAACCAACAGAATCAATTGAAAGACTAAAAGTAAGAGTTCAATAAGGTAGCTGTATACCACATAAAAACACTTAAAAGTTGGTAGCATTTTTCTTGCTAGCAATATCCAGTTCTAAAAATACTGGGAGAACAATCTCATTATAGCAACCAAAAATCAAATTCATAAGTTGAGGGGATTGCTGAGAAATGTTTGGAATCTCTGAAGAAAACTAGTATAAATTTCATTGAGTGAAAAAAAGACTTAAAGATGGAGAGTTACCATGTTTTTGAATGTGAATACTGAATGTTATGAAGAAATAAAATCTCCCAAATTAAATTAGTGTATCTTGGCCAGAGAGTATAGCCAGATTTTTAAGAAGTCACCTTAGGGAGTTTAGTGAAAGATAAAAATAAATGTACCTGCTACATAAGTGAAATCATACATCACTGGGAAGGAAGAAGGATTATTTAGCAAAAGAGTTTTAGATAATTGGTTATTGTTCTTTGGGAGAATCAATTTTGATAACTAAGCTACCCCTTTATGAAAATAAACCTGATGGGAGAATGAATTAAAAAACATAACTTAGGAAGGACATTTATATGAGTATTTATCAGACCTTTGAATAAGAAGCAGGCTTATTTCC
Organism: Bos indicus x Bos taurus; assembly: GCF_003369695.1. NCBI lineage: Eukaryota > Metazoa > Chordata > Mammalia > Artiodactyla > Bovidae > Bos > Bos indicus x Bos taurus. The sequence continues at coordinate 118,427,863 of NC_040077.1, forward strand.
ATTGCTATCAAGTGATTGAAAGGGGGGAAAAAACTAAGGTTAAATATGTGAAAAAACATTACATGATGACAGAAGGTTAATCTTTACTTCAGTATAGTAAAGGCTCATGCAGACTGATAACTGCCATTTATTAGTAAGCTGTCCCTATGTTTTAAATGCAATCCTGGGTGTTTTATTCATGTTAAAAATTTAATAGTCATCCTAGCATTTGTAAATAATCAAGACTCAGAAGGTAAATGTTTTGTCCAAGAGTTCTTGTGTATACTTCTACTAAGTGGTGGAACTTGGATCTGAACGTGGGTCTGATAAGAGCGTATGCTATCAACTCTTAAAAGGGTTGTTTTCCAAACAGGTTGCTAGCCCTTGCTCTCAGTGGAGAGTGCTTTACCCTTGCTTGATCAGGGTAAATGTTGCCTGGTCATAGGGGAGGCAGTTTAGTAGGGATAACCAAATATCTTGGTTTGCCAGGAAAAGTCCAGGTTTATGACTGTTGTCCTCACATAATTATTCATTGCATCCCCATTTATTCCCCGCAGCTTCCTGGTTTAGATGGTAAATTATGTCATCTAACATTCAGCACCTGCAAAACTAGCTGTTCTTTGACCACTACGATCCTGTTTTTGATGCTTAAGGAGCAAGGTTGTCTCTCGAATCCCAAGGTGTCTCCTCCTAAAGTAGCTTGATTTTTGAGGCATCAATTGTGGAGTCATGGCAGCTATCTGATCCTTCTTTGGAACTGAAAGGGTTTTCTGTACATTGAAACAAAAAGACTTTTTTGTCTGGGAACTGTGATGTTCTAACTCTAAAATGTTCTGCTTTTCTTCAGGTCAGACACTTGAAAGGAGAGGTTCTAAATGCAAACATCTTATTTTTGCCCACATTCGCTCTTTCACTCCTTGTCCACTCACATATGCAGCTTCTCAGGAACTATTGAAGAAAGAAGTTATGGAGTTCCAGTTTTTAAATGGTTGTTGTTTGATGCCATGCAGCTCTGAAAGAGACTTAAATTTTTGTCTGAGTTACAGTTGATTTACAGTGTTGTGTTAGTTTCTGATGTACAGTAGAGTGATTCCTTTTTCAGATTCTTTTCCCATATAGGTTATTACAGAATGTTGAGTAGTTTCTTGTGCTAAACAGTGGGTCTGTTTTGATTATGTTTTATATATAGAAGTGTGTATATATTAATCCCAACTCCTAATACATCTCCCCTCCAACTTTCCTCTTCAGCAACCGTAAGTTTGTTTTCTGTGTCTGTGAGTCTGTTTCTGTTTCGTAAGTAAGTTCGTTTGTGTCATATTTTAGATTCCACATGGAAGTGACTTCATTATGTTTGTCTTTCTCTTTCTGACTAACCTCACTTCGTGTAATAATATCTGTAAAGCCTCATAGATAATAGGGGCTTGAAAAATATGTGGAATAAACTTGGAAGTATTTTTTAATTTATCCTTACTGAATGGCTGGGACTGAACAGGAGTTGCATGCTGGAGTCAGGGCTCTTTGAGAGATGGAGGAGCTGTGACAATAATCTCTCACTTTAGAGAGGAGGCCTGGGCTGTGGGTTAGTCACAGAAATTATTTGACTCTAAAGAAAAGTAATTAGTTCAGTTCAGTTACTCAGTCGTGTCCGACTCTTTGGGACCCCATGGACTGCAGCATGCCAGGCCTCCCTCTCCATCACCAACTCCCGGAACTTGCTCAGATTCACGTCCATCGAGTTGGTGATGCCATCCAACCATCTCCTCCTCTGTCATCTCCTTATCCTGCCTTCAATCTTTCCCGGCATTGGGGTCTTTTCCAATGAGTCAGTTCTTTGTGTCAGATGGCCAAACTCTTGGAGTTTCAGCTTCACCGTTAGTCCTTCCAGTGAATACTCAGGACTGATATTCAGAAAATCAGTGAAGATGATGGAAGCACTTTATTTCGTTGTACACTGTGCATGTTGATTGCTTTGATACACTTTCCCTGTTTGACTTAATCTAGTCATCTCTTCCCCAGATGGGATGTTCCCTCAGCAGTGTTACCTGTTTCTACCTGAGCAAGAAAACTGCCGCACTAGATCTTGCGGTTTTTAACAAATTTATCATGGTGGTAAGGTTAAAAGCCACACCCTTATGTTAAAACTAGCTAGTTATTTTTTTTCTTGTTCCTTGCCTTCCGTTTTAGGGAAATGAAAAAAAAAAAAGTATGTGTCCTTCTCTTTTCTCCTTTCTGTCCCATTCTCTTCCTCATTCCAAAGAATTAGATAAGCAAAGGAAAAATAAAGAAAGACAAAATGATTCTTGGGGCAACCTTAGGACACAAATAAATGTACGTGTTTTATACTAGCTTGTTGGGGACCACACATTTGGCTTTGAGTTTAGAAGCCAGAACACAGAAGAAAAGATCAGTTGCAAGGCTGTGTTCATGAGATAAAAGATAAACCAGCCACTTAGGAGAGGCATAATTTTTCCAGGAATTGAGACCCTGTGGATGCTTTATTAATGCAGGCGCTGGGTCCTTGGTACACTTCTCTCTGTTCTCTACAGTGTCTATAAAAGTATCCTGTTGAAGTTTAAGGCATCTTAGTACAAGGCATAGGAATAGTGTTAGACTGGAGTGCAGTTTAATTAAACCACCACTTTTCTGATGCTCTTTAGCTATGGAAATAACCCTCTACAGTCATTCATGCCATTGAACTTTTGATGAAAATCAAGTGCCATAGAGTCCAAGGTTATAGTTTTCTGCTTTAACATGAGCTGAGGGGACCAGCAGCACTAATCATCTGCCTTGGTACATTGAAGACCTTCACCAGGACTTGATTTCGAATCTACTTTAAGTTGACTTGGAAGCCAGGTGATTGTTTTCCTCAGAAAATAGCTCTGTGTCCACCATACAGATATGTTTAATGAACAATATTTTATGTCATGAATTAGTAGTTTTTTTTAAATATGTCAAATTTCTGACACAGAAGCCCAACATAAAAAAAACACAAAAAACGATAAGAGTGAGGTGACTCTCACCTGCTCTAGACCTTAGGGCAGGGTTTAAAAGCCACTGTCAGATTTATGGTGAATGGCGTTTTAGTTTGGAAAAACTTCAAAGCCTGGATCGCCAGACTCCTACTTTTATGGAACAAACTCACCCGGTGTGCCACCTACCCCTAGAATACCTGTAAAAAGCCTGATTTTAACATTAACTCATTCACTTCCCGTTTAAACCACTATGATTCTGATAGGTCGACAATATGGTTAGCAATAACCCAGACATTTGGGAAAACAAAAACCACGAAGGTAGATTTTTGAGGCCTAGTAATCATATTAACTTTAGTTGGTAGCATTGTTCTGCTGAGAATCCCATGTTCAAAATTGTTGTAGAGGGAAGTAAGTTTTTAATGTAAGTAAGTACATGTATCCATTGTAGCTTTTCCTGAATGTTTGAGGTCTCTACCTAAAACTCAACTTTCATACTCCCTTGGATATAAAATGTCTCTGTTGTACATTTTCAGTACAGCTTTCAGATTAAAAAGCAAATCTTCCATTGTGACTGTATTATGAGTGTCAACACTCACCTGAAAAGAACTGCTCCATAAAGTGTGGAATGTTCCTTGAGCAATAAAAGGGACCATGTGGTTATTCTGTAAACAGCACTTAAGTTTACAGTGAGTTCTGTAAACATACTGCTTTCTGCCTTCCTTTTCATTCGACACTTTTTTACCCCCCTAAAACTTGATGAAATTACAAAAAGTAATTTTTGTTTCCTTATTGTAGCTCAGATTGTTTCATAAAGCTCTCTGATCAATTGTAATACATTTTCTTTTATACAAATTTATTGTGTCTACAAAATGCAGCTCAAGAAGCGTCTTCTCTGTTGAGATGTGAGACCTTCAGCACACAACGCCCTGTCTGTTCTCTGAGCTTGCCTCTCATCTCCTCTGTTACTTGGGTTTTGCCATGCAGGGTCTGGTGGCATGAATTAGTCTTCCATAGATTGCACACTTCCTGTGTGCGCGTTGTCTCCCTCGCTGTATTCTAAGTCCTGAAAGAACTCCTAGTGAGTGTATACCACCAGATGTGGTATGACCACATCTTTTGGTCCATGAGTTTTAGCTATAGGATTGGGAACCTTTTCCCTCCAAAAACACAAAAATTTTATATATGATCATGCCAGTCAGTTGAGAGATGAATTCAGTCACTTCCTCAGAAATAAAATGTTTTCAGCCTCATTATTTCATCTAGAGTTTTTCTTTCAATCTGAGATCAAACCTCCATATACCAGTTAGTGTGCTGATTTGGAAGGGTAAAAGAATTCTCAGAGAAATCACCATTGGGTAATATGTTCTAAATGATCCTCTAAAGGGCCGTGCAGTTCTGTGACTCTAAATATTTCTGCTGGAAAAAGTCTTATTTACACTGAATACCACCATACGGTGGCCTTTGAGCCGTTTAAAAAGGAAACAAACTGAATCTCCAACTATGGTGCTTCGGCTCAGGCTGGTTTTGTGGCGTGTTTGTGCTTTTTTGGGCATTTAGCCAGAGCAGAAATAGCGGTGCTGGACCTTGAAGGAGAGTGATTTTCCAGGTTTAGATCTGATCTTCTAGAAATAGTTTTTAAGGTTATAAATTTTTAAAAGGATTTTTTTCCCAAAATTTAGTCCTTCACTGGAATAACTAAAAGGGGGAAAAATCATTTCAACACTCTCAGGTGTAACATTTTAGAACCACAGTATTTGCTTACTTTTTCTATCTAAATTCTTGACCCAAAAAAATAATTTTCTAAAAGGGTTCTATTTTTCATATTTGAATCTTGTTTCAAATTTTCCTCACTTATTTATTTGAAATACACATTCTTTTTAAGGAATTACCATCTTTTAAAAAGAACAGGATTGGCTGTTTGCTTTTCTTATTTACCAAGCATGGGCCAGACTGTGATGTTTGATCATGATCGTATGGACGATGCTTCCACAACCTTGTGGCAAAGTGAGTAGTAAATTTAACCAGAGGAAAAATGGATTTATAATTTTACCCTTGAAGATTGATGGCTTCATATTTTTAAATGTGGACACTGATTAACCTTTCATATTACTAAGTTCAGTGCTGGTTTGTCAAGAAATAGTTGAAGTTCGTGTTTTCTGAAACTAATTCTTAAACTGATAACGTAACTTAATTCCTTAGAATCTCTGTGAATGAATCAGTGTTGTTTTACTGTTCAGTTGCTAAGTTGTGCCCCACTCTTTGAGACCCCATGATGAATTCAGCATTGTGAATACAATAGCTTCCATTAATAAGTGAACTACTCAGGTTGATTATAAATCTCTTTTACAAACTGCAGGTCCCATTCTATCAGTTGGTTATGAAATCAACTTAGTGGGCTATGACTAGCATTTTTCAAAGAGAAGGAAGGAAGCAGGAGGCTAGGAGAGAATAAAATAGGGTGGAGAAGCTCACTGTAGTGTACATAGTGAGGGAAATGCTCTTCAGTGATACTGTGTGTGTATGTGACATGAAGTGAAGTGAAAGTTGCTCAGTTGTGTCCAACTCTTTATGACCCCATGGACTATAGAGTCCATGGAATTCTCCAGGACAGAATACTGGAGTGGGTAGCCTTTCCCTTCTCCAGGGGATCTTCCCAACCCAGGGATCGAACCCCAGGTCTCCCACATTGCAGGCGGATTCTTTATCAGCTGAGCCACAAGGGAAGCCCAAGAATACTGGAGTAGGTAGCCCATCCCTTCTCCACCCAGGAGAAATCTTCCCGACCCAGAAATCGAACCAGAGTCTCCTGCATTGCAGGTGGATTCTTTACCAACTGAGCTATCAAGGAAGCCCCATGTATGTGATGATTATTTTTTGTGTATGAGCACATGTTGTTGTTGTGTAGTCACTAAGTTGTGTCCAGCTCTTTGTGACCACACGGACTACAGCATGCCAGGCTCGCCTGTCCTTCACTGTCTCCTGGAGTTTGCTCAGATTCATGTCCTTTGAGTTTTGGTGTTGCTGTCAAACCATTTCATCCTCTGCCATCTCCTTCTCCTTTTGCCTTCAGTCTTTCCCATCATCACAGTCTTTTCCAGTGAGTCGGCTCTCTGTATCAGATGGCCAGAGTATTGGAGCTTCAGTATCAGATGGCCAAAGTATTGGAGCTTCAGCTTCAGCATCAGTCCTTCCAGTGAATATTCAGGGTTGATTTCCTTTAGGATTGACTGGTTGGATCTCCTTGCTGTCCGATGGACTCTTGCGTCTTCTCCAGCACCACATTTCAAAAGCATCATTTCTTTGGTGCTCAGCCTTCTGCTATGGGCTTCCCTGGTGGCTCAGACAGTAAATAATCTGCCTGCAGTGCAGAACACCTGGGTTCAGTCCCTGGGTCGGAAAGATCCCTTGGCAGAGGAAATGACAACCCACTCTAGTATTCTTGCTGGAGAATTCCATGGACAGAGGAGCCTGGAGGGCCACAGTCACGGTGTTGCAAAGAGTTGGACACGACTGAGCGACTAACACTTTGACTTTCATTCTTTTTTATGGTCTAATGCTCACGTCCATACATGACTACTGGAAAAACCATGGCTTTGACTAGATGGACGTTTGTCAGCAGAGTGATGTCTCTGGTTTTTAATATACTGTCTAGGTTTGTCATAGCTTTCCTTCCAAGGAGCAAGCATCTTTTAATTTCACAGCTGTGGTCACCATCCACAGTGATTTTGGAGCCCAGGAATATAAAACCTGTCACTGCTTTCATTTTTTTCCTCTTCTGTTTGCTGTTAAGTGATGGGCCTGGATGCCATGATCTTAGTATCTTGGTATCAGAGAAATTTGTAAGCTATCACTACTAGGGGTAATACAGTTAGGTGGTTCCTTGTGGTTGTTTAAATGACTGTACATACAATACAGACTGATGGCCAGCTTTAATTGGGAAGTTCCAGTATTGGTACTTTTAACAGGGAATAAAGGAAGAACTTTGCTGGTCAGGTTTGTAGTTGACGGGAATCTGGTACGGAAAGCTAGTACTGCTCTGGATAACAAACTCAGGAAAAATTTTGAAATGTCAGAAGTATATTGAATCTAAATCAGAAGCAATTTGATAGGAATAATTATTCAGCCCAGCAGGAATGTCCCAAAAGGCAGTAGTAAACAATAGAGGAAGATGTGGTTCACTACAGAACAGACAGGTCAGTTAAGTCACTCGGTAGAGAACTGCCATGTAACGTATCAAAACTATGAATGGAGTTTAAGACTGTATTATGAAATCTGTGGATAGATGGTCTTGCCTGGTTAGATCATATGTGGAGTATAGGGTCTGGCTTGAAATACCACACTTTTCTTTAAAAAGGATGAGACAAGCTGGACTCCTGGAGAATTAACTGAGGGGAATCTTCTGACTGAGTCAACTCTCCCAAGTTTTATCTTCTTTATAACAAAAGCACAACTGGATACTATTGACAGGAATTTGGTTACCAACAATGCTAAAGATAATGCAGACTGAATGTGAATATTATGGCCTTTTTTTTTTTGATTGGGCTAAGTGGCTTTATTAGAGAGAGCCAAGATTAGAGGATTTAAGAGTTGGCATTGGGGTCTTTCTTCTTACCAAAGGTGGGTTTGACATTGATTAAGCGCCAGTTGTATAGCATACACCTCTTGGCCCAGTCTTTTTTTTTCTCTTGTTTGGCCACTTTGGAAGTCTGACCTCTTACTTTCCCAGCATGGGCCAGGGAATAGTTCACAGGCTAGCATGGTGATGATAATTTATATATTGTTAATAATATGTCTGATTAGACTTTTCAAAGTACTTTGAGTTCTTCTTTCTACATGACATCTGAAAATATTCTCAAGTCACGGAACTATACTTTTAAAAATATATCATATTTAAATGTTTATTTAACATCATCCTTATTTAACATGGGCTTCCCAGGTGGCTCTGTGGTAAAGAAACTGCCTGCCAAGCAGGAGACCTGGGTTGGGAAGATCCCCTGGAGAAGGGACTGACTAGCCACTCCAGTATTTTGGCCTGGAGAATTCCATGGACTGTATAGTCCATGGGGTTGCAAAGAGTCGGACACAACTGAGCAACTTTCACTTCTTTATTTTACATATATTTTAGTATAATAACCATTTATAAAGAACACTTTCTGCACACACACACACACCCCATAATGTAATTGGGTGGCTACTGGAGAAAGGTCATGAATTCATGTTATAGTGGATTTCTTGATTAATTTTCCCCCTCAATTCAGCAGTGCTAGTGTGAAAGTTGCCTCACTGTCAGACTGATTAAAATAGTGAGGTTTGTTAGGTTAGATTCTACTAGAACTAATTTCAAAGAAGAATGTGCTGTTTAATTGTAAATAATGTCTGCATCATATTCAATATGCAGTTACAAGCCTGATAGGATATCCAGAATTTGTGAAGAAAAAGATTATAGATAAAGCTATAAGAAAATGAAAACTTTGTACATTGACAAAAAGTCGAAATGCAAACAGCAAATTAGGGAAACATATTTGGAAAAAAGATACAGCCAAAGGGATAATGGGATTCCCTGGTGGCTCAGATGGTAAAGAGTCTGCCTGCAATGCGGGAGACCAGGGTTCGATCCTTGGGTGGGGGAAGATCCCCTGGAGAAGGAAATGGCAAAACACTCCAGTATTCTTGCCTAGAAAATCCTATGGATGGAGGAGCCTGGCAGTCCATGGGATCGCAGAGTCAGATATGACTGAGCGGCTTCACCTGCACCTACCCAAGTATCCTTTAAATCAGGAAGAAAAAGACCCCAAACCCGGTGTAATAATAAGCATTAGAGATGTACAGTTTTGCTAAGGAAGTCCAGATGGATAATAGAAAGAAATGTGTTTATTGTCATTAGTGATCAGGAATTCAAATCAAAGGAGTCAAATTGATGGTTCGGTGGGTAGAGAAGGAGGTCAAGAAAATAGTGTTTTTATTCTGACAGATTGGCAAAAATCACAAGGATTAGTAGGGCTGGTGTTGGTTGGCTGGTGAGGAAATCACTGCCTTCTAGTACTGTTGATGACAGTGTAAACTGGCAGAAGCTTTTGGTGCAGGTTGTAATCTTTGTGTTTTGAGCCCCCAGGCACTCAGAATCTCCTTGGCTTCTTTTATTCTGGCATCTGGTATACAGAACATTGTGTGGTCTTTCTGTGGCCAGAACAGCCCTTTACTTAGTCATTCTTCATAGAAAATTGCTTCCTAAGGTGGGAAGGTCAGGAATCATTTCTTTGGTTTTTATAAAGCTGAACTGACACATACGCAGTGACTCTGCTGAGTGAGATAGATCTGGCTAGCAGAGAAAAAGACAAGGGCTTTCTTTACTCTCACTCATTTTATATGACTTGCAGGAGAGAGTAAAGCTGGGCAGGCTGGTTGGACACAGAAGAGAAATACAGTAGCACATTAGAAATAAGACCCAAAGCCTATGACCTAGTATTTTTGCTGAAAGAGTTACAGAACAACTTGTCCTTTGGAGAAATGCTGCAGTGACCCCTGCTGACTCAGAAGAGAGCTGTGTTGGTCCAACAGGTTCAGCTATGAAGAAAGTATATGTTTACTTTTATAATGAATTTAAAAGACATTGTTAAAAGTATATTTTGTGTGGAATTATTGATATAAAATATTATACATTTTGCTAAGCTGTGCTCATACAGAAATTTGAAAATAGAAGGACCCAGATCAAACATGTGTAAGTGTAGTCTCATTCATGGCACTTATTTTAGTGAGCAAACTACCTTTCATTTAACAACAAAAGATGTTTGAAAACTGTTATCGGGCTAGTATTCAACTGAAGCAAAAATCAGATATGTATAGAGCAAACTTTTCTGCAGAAGTAAGATTCAAGTTAGGTGTGTATGCATGTATGTCTATTTTTAATGTAATTTAAAGTTACAAGAAAAGTCAAAGAGCTCTGAAACATGATACTGTCTTAGCGCTTAAGAATTATTTAGCTAATTACAGTTTGACTAAAATACTTGCAACCATATGTTTAAGTGAATTCTAGAACTGTTTAAGTGATTGTTCATCCATGCCCCACCTTATTCCAGAGAGGATTTAAGGCAGCTTGAAGTATTCTATTGTACTTAATTATCATAATTTTAGTCTTGAAAATCCATAATGACTGCATGGTTCACTGAGATTACCACAGTAAAACTTGACACTAGTCGTATGGTTCTCTCAAAAAGTGTTTGAGGTTTAACTATGAGGTTCCTATTTGTAAAACTAATACACAGATTTTTTTTTTTTTTTTGGTGATGCTTTTAAAAATCCTTGTAAAATTACTTTTCTCTGAAAATTGCTTTGTTTGAAGCAAAGATCTCTCCTATAAGAAGATGTCTTTTGATTTCTTGTTGAAATAATGAATGTTATCATTAGAGCATATTTCATAAACATTCATAATTTGACACTCATAGTGTGAGTAAAAGAAACTTTCAAGGATTAACAAAAAGCCTATCTTAGAACACAAAAGTGAAATTATTTCTGACAGCACATTTACTAAGTCTATTTCATTAAGTTCTTGTTCTGTAATTCGTTCATAACAAAAAGTGTGAATTTGAAATAGAAATTTTTTCTAGAAATTTAAACTTGTGGGAATATTATTAAAGATTGATTTACCTATAATGATTATTTGCTACTTTTGATTACACCCCAAAAAATTGAATTAATGGTTCATATGACATATGCAGTTGGGGTCATGGAGAATGTTCCACCAAGAATAGTCTACCCTAACCTATACCTCTAAATTCTGAAAATGTGAAAGAGATTAAAAGTCCCCAACAGTCTCTCTTTTAAAAAACATTAAGTGTGTGCCTAACAGAGTTTTAATTAGTCTGAACTTAATCGACTCATCACTTTGACATTATGTCGTGATGTGTATTCTCTAAATCCAAGGTCTGTGAACACTTTCTATCCATGAAACCACCCCTTCCTGCTTTCCCCAGTTCCTGCGGTGAATACTTCCTGTACTTCCACAAGCTAGAGAACTCATGGTCACTCAGACCTATACCCATATTTGGAACTAGACTTGATTAGAAGTAAAAAGTAGTTCCCTATGCAATGCATTCCTGATATTTAATAGAAAAGAAGCTTGGGTTGTCAATGATGAGCAATAAAAATCCTTTCTAAAGCATATGGAACAGAGGTATGGGCCAATTTTTGTTTTTTGATATTTTGGTGGATTTTTTTGAGGGAGGGAGGGAACAGTCAAAGGTATCTTTTTCATATTTAACTCGTAATAGTTTTAGAAATTGCTCTTTGTTTATTTGATCAGAATTTAAAAATGAGTATTTTTTAAAAAAAGTATTATTAGTGAACGTTTATTTTTGGTTACTTTTTCATAATTAAGTCATACTTTTATGTTGTACATTTTTGTAATAGTTGATCTGTGTATAAGATGACAGGACAAATAAATACAAGAGAATTTGAAGATAAGAGACTTACCTTGAATTCTGATGGACATACTCACCATGGGATCTCAGGGCTGGTCTTTTATATGAGCCTAAGCACAGCCTTGTCTAACTCAATGAAACTAAGCCATGCCGTGTGGGGTCACCCAAGACGGACGGGTCATGGTGGAGAGGTGTGACAGAATGTGGTCCACCGGAGAAGGGAATGGCAAACCACTTCAGTATTCTTGCCTTGAGGACTCCATGAACAGTATGAAAAGGCAGAATGATAGGATGCTGAAAGAGGAATTCCCCAGGTCGGTAGGTGCCCAGTATGCTACTGGAGATCAGTGGAGAAATAACTCCAGAAAGAATGAAGGGATGGAGCCAAAGCAAAAACAATACCCAGTTGTGGATGTGACTGATGATAGAAGCAAGGTCCGATGCTATAAAGAGCAATATTGCATAGGAACTTGGAATGTCAGGTCCATGAATCAAGGCAAATTGGAAGTGGTCAAACAGGAAATGGCAAGAGTGAATGTCGACATTTTAGGAATCAGCAAACTAAAATGGACTGGAATGGGTGAATTTAACTCAGATGACCATTATATCTACTACTGTGGGCAGGAATCCGTTAGAAGAAATGGAGTGGCCATCATGGTCAACAAAAGAGTCCAAAATGCGGTACTTGGATGCAATCTCAAAAACGACAGAATGATCTCTGTTCGTTTCTAAGGCAAACCATTCAATCACGGTGATCCAAGCCTATGCCCCAACCAGTAACACTGAAGAAGCTGAAGTTGAAAGGTTCTATGAAGACCTACAAGACCTTTTAGAACTAACACCCAAAAAAGATGTCCTTTTCAATATAGAGGACTGGAATGCAAAAGTAGGAAGTCAAGAAACACCTGGAGTAACAGGCAAATTTGGCCTTGGAATACGGAATGAAGCAAGGCAAAGGCTAATAGAGTTTTGCCAAGAGAACACACTGGTCATAGCAAACACCCTCTTTGAACAACACAAGAGAAGACTCTACACATGGACATCACCAGATGGTCAACACCGAAATCCGATTGATTATATTTTTTGCAGCCAAAGATGGAGAAGCTCTATGCACTCAGCAAAAACAAGACCGGGAGCTGACTGTAGCTCAGAGCATGAACTCCTTATTGCCAAATTCAGACTGAAATTGAAGAAAGTAGGGAAAACCACTGGACCATTCAGGTATGCCCTAAATCAAATCCCTGATGATTATACAGTGGAAGTGAGAAATAGATTTAAGGGCCTAGATCTGATAGAGTACCTGCTGACTATGGATGGAGGTTCATTACATTATACAGAAGACAGGGATCAAGACCATCCCCATGGAAAAGAAATGCAAAAAAGCAAAATGACTGAGGAGGCCTTACAAGTAGCTGTGAAAAGAAGAGAAGCGAAAAGCAAAGGAGAAAAGGAAAGATACAAGCATCTGAGTGCAGAGTTCCAAGAATAGCAAGGAGAGATAAGAAAGCCTTCCTCAGCGATCAGTGCAAAAAAATAGAGGAAAACAACAGAAAGGGAAAGACTAGAGATCTCTTCAAGAAAATTAGAGATACCAGGGGAACATTTCACGCAAAGATGGGCTTGGTAAAGGACAGAAATGGTATGGACCTAACAAAGGCAAAAGATATTAAGAAGAGGTGGCAAGAATACACAGAAGAACTGTACAAAAAAGATCTTCATGACCCAGATAATCACGATGGTGTGATCACTCACCTAGAGCCAGATATCCTGGAATGTGAAGTCAAGTGGGCCTTAGAAAGCACCACTACGAACAAAGCTAGTGGAGGTGATGGAATTCCAGTTGAGCTATTTGAAATCCTGAAAGATGATGCTGTGAAAGTGCTGCACTCAATATGCCAGCACATTTGGAAAACTCAGCAGTGGCCACAGGACTGGAAAGGGTCAGTGTTCATTCCAATCCCAAAGAAAGGCAATGCCAAAGAATGCTCACACTACCGCACAATTGCACTCATCTCACACGCTAGTAAAGTAATGCTCAAAATTCTCCAAGCTAGGCTTCAGCAATACGTGAACCATGAACTTCCAGATGTTCAAGCTGGTTTTAGAAAAGGCAGAGGAACCAGAGATCAAATTGCCAACATCCGCTGGATCATCAAAAAAGCAAGAGAGTTCCAGAAAAACATCTATTTCTACTTTATTGACTATGCCAAAGCCTTTGACTGTGTGGATCACAATAAACTGTGGAAAATTCTGAAAGAGATGGAAATACCAGACCACCTGACCTGCCTCTTGAGAAACCTATATGCAGGTCAGGAAGCAATAATTAGAACTGGACATGGAACAACAGACTGCTTCCAAATAGGAAAAGGAATACGTCAAGGCTGTATGTTGTCACCCTGTTTATTTAACTTATATGCAGAGTACATCATGAGAAATGCAGGGCTGGAAGAAGCACAAGCTGGAATCAAGATTGCTGGGAGAAATATCAGTAACCTCAGATATGCAGATGACACCACCCTTATGGCAGAAAGTGAAGAGGAACTCAAAAGCCTCTTGATGAAAGTGAAAGTGGAGAGTGAAAAAGTTGGCTTAAAGCTCAACATTCAGAAAACTAAGTTGGTCCCATCACTTCCTGGGAAATAGATGGGCAAACTGTGGAAACAGTTGTAGACTTTATTTTGGGGGGCTCCAAAATCACTGCAGATGGTGACTGCAGCCATGAAATTAAAAGACGCTTACTCCTTGGAAGGAAAATTATAACCAACCTAGATAGCATATTCAAAAGCAGAGACATTACTTTGCCAACAAAGGTCCGTCTAGTCAAGGCTATGGTTTTTCCATGGTCATGTATGGATGTGAGAGTTGGACTGTGAAGAAAGCTGAGTGCCAAAGAATTGATGCTTTTGAACTGTGGTGTTGGAGAAGACTCTTGAGAGTCCCTTGGACTGCAGGGAGATCCAACCAGTCCATTCTGAAGGAGATTAGCCCTGGGATTTCTTTGGAAGGAATGATGCTAAAGCTGAAACTCCAGTACTTTGGCCACCTCGTGTGAAGAGTTGACTCATTGGAAAAGACCCTGACGGTGGGAGGGATTGGGGACAGGAGAAGGGGACGACAAAGGATGAGATGGCTGGATGGCATCACCAACCCAATGCACGTGAGTTTGGGTGAACTCCGGGAGTTGGTGATGGACAGGGAGGCCTGGCGTGCTGCGATTCATGGGGTCACAAAGAGTTGGATATGACTGAGCAACTGAACTGAACTGAAAGATGTACTAGTTGGGAAAGACCTTCATGCTGGGAAAGATTGAAGGCAAAGGGAGAGAAGCACAGCAGAAGATGAGATGGTTGGGTAGCAAGCATCACTGACTCAGTGGACATCAATTTGAGCAAACTCAGGGAGATCCTGAAGGACAAGGGAATCTTGACATGCTGCAGTCCATGGGGTCACAAAGAGTTGGGCATTTTGGTGACTGAACAACCACAATGATGTACAGGATGTATTTACCTTACCATAGGAATTGGGAAAAGTGGGAAGGGGTAGTTTCATGGATAGAAGATGTTCGTAGACCTTGAATTTAGAGAATACACATCACCATATAATGTTCAAGTGGTCAGTTCGTTAAGTACATTCTAATTTAACATTAATTTAAAAAAATCAATGCAAAAATGTTGTGAAGATCCCAAACAGGATGGTTCTACAAATCATGCCTCAGTCTTTGGAACCCAGATCCACCTTTTCAGTGTTCCATCTTGGTTAATTACATGTGTACATTACACTTTAGTTAGAATTGTGCCATGTTGCTCTTCATGGCACAAACAACATACAAGTGGCAGCACATATGTATTAGGAAACTTAAGCGAGCAGGTGTGGGTCCAACTTTGTACATAGTAACATCTAGATTGTAGGTGCTTTCCTGGATTTCGTGCTCACCCTCCAAGAACCTCCACAACAAGCCAGGTGGTGGCACCTGGCCCTGTACTGCCTGGGTTTCAGATTAAAACTTTCTAGTTAACTCCTGCTTGCTTATGTATCAAGTCCTTTCTGTGGCCTTCTTTTACTTTCAGAACTGTTTTTTGGGTTCCAGTCAAAACGTGTATCTGGAGTCTTACACAAAGTAGCATGCCAAATGTCATGAGCGTGCAACAAGCTGGCTAGTATTCAGTTCTGCCACATTGGGTTTGGGGACTTCCTGACTTGTTGAGGGTTATACATATGTTAATTTTAAAAGCACACTATAATCAACATTTTGAAACTTCAGGAGTGTGAGGAGAAAGATTACTTTTACTGTGGGGGCCTTCATGGAGGAGCTGTTATTTAAAAGTGGAGTTAAAGATGGGCAGGATTTGGGACAAGTGGAGAAGGTGGGGGCATTCCCAAAGAGCTACTCACGCTGGCATTGCTGCAGTTGTCTATGAATTTCAGGGAGGGTCACTGTAAGTCAACTGTTGAAGGCATTGCCTGAGCACCTGTTTCTTCGGTAGACATTTTTTTTCTTTTTATGTGCCATCAACAGGTAAGTTTATTTATTGAATTTGTAGTGGACAGAATGACAACACGTATACATTGGAACTGTTAAGTAAGAGCTGTGAGTCCAGAGAGAAGAAGGAGTTGTTTTTATGGTTTAAGGTGATCATTTTGCATTTGCACATAAATTTAACTTTGACAATTTAGGCAAATGGGAAAAAAGCAAAGCACAATAGGCATGTCAATTATAGGAAACATAATTCTTCAGAATAAAAAATTTTCCCAATTTCTAATTTTTAAAAATTACGAAAATGTTCAAGTATATACAGATACTGTAGTATAGTGAAGTTCTAGCCACAACAGCAGTTATTAATATTTTAGCCTTGTTTGATCTATTCCCTCCACCTTACTCTTAAGGAAGAGTGTACTATAGTATTTTAAATCAAATCCCAAATCACCCATATTTCAGTACATATGTCTAATTGATAAGGATATTTTTACATACTATATTATAATACATAACAAAATTATCAGTAATTTGTTAATTATCCTACCTAGTATATAATTTTTCTGATTTGCCCATATATCTTTTGTATAGTTGGTTTATTTGAATCAGGCGCCAGAGAAGATCCATGTATTTGACTCTGTCTAGTGAGTTTGTTTTATTAAACATTTGCCACTGCCTTTCCTGTCCCCCATCTGCTAATGCTTTTTGATTTGCTGCAGAAACCCAAATTTGTCTTGTTGAGTGGCCCTGGTTCTGGGTTTGACTTAGTGCTTCCTTATTATGTTGTTTAACTTGTTCCTTCATCCCCTGTGTTTCCTATAGACTGATAGTTCTAGGAACTTGATTAGATTCAGTTGATTTTTTAAGTGAGGGAAAGGAGGTAAATATTTTTATAGATAGAGCTTTGTACTTCCTGTACATCCTACCATGAGTCACACTGATGTTTGATTTTCCTAGTCACATTGATGCCTGATTTTCTTATTTTAAAAACACTGATAGATCAGTGTTCTAAGTTATCAGCTCCAGTATACCTGCTATGAAGTTCTCGATCATCCTTTCACCTTTAATTTTAATGGCCATTGATAATTGTTGCCTATATCCCATATTTCATCAAAATTGCACAATGTTAATTTTCTATTTTTCTTTCTGCATTTATTAACTATGTGAATCTTCCGTAAAGAAGATTCTTTGCGTTTCAACTATTTGGTTACTCTCAAATGCAGGCTATACAGAAAAGACAGGATAAAAGTGCCATTCTCTTATTTACCAATTTTGCGGGTATTGAGTTATTGTTCTCACAGATTTTAATGTGACCAATGAATTTTCTTTTTTGATATTATAATCTTCATGAGTTTTAATCTTTTATATTAACTATGGTATAGTTTACTTATACTACTGTCAAATATATAATTTATATATTATATATGCAAATTTTAATTTTCATGTCAGTTCATTGCAGTAAATTTTTTATGCCCGAGTTGTATTATCTTCGGCTTGTGGGAGGGCTTCTCAGCGGGCACAGGAAGAATCTGCGTGCCAGTGCAGGAGATGCAAGAGATGCAGGTTCAGTCTCTAGGTTTGGAGGGTCCCCTGGAATAGGAAATGGCAACCCACTCCACTATTCTTGTTTGGAAAATCCCACAGACAGAGGAACCTGGCAGCTACAGTCCATACAGTTAGAGTCAGACACAACTGAGTGCACACGCACATACACACACACATGCACACACGTGCCTGTGGGAACCTTTCACATTGGGTCCTGTGTCTTTTTTGGCATGACATCACCCATCTTTGCTTTCTGAGGTAGCATGTCCCATTATCATCTTATATATTTTCCAGCTCCTTCACGGGGCCCTGGTTCCTTTACCTGGGAATGATCTTATACTAATTTTTTAAATCAGATCAGATCAGTCGCTCAGTCGTGTCCGACTCTTTGCGACCCCATGAATCGCAGCACACCAGGCCTCCCTGTCCCTCACCAACTCCCGGAGTTCACTCAGACTCAAGTCCATTGAGTCAGTGATGCCATCCAGCCATCTCATCCTCTGTCGTCCCCTTCTCCTCCTGCCACCAATCCCTCCCAGCATCAGAGTCTTTTCCAATGAGTCAACTCTTCGCATCAGGTGGCCAAAGTACTGGAGTTTCAGCTTTAGCATCATTCCTTCCAAAGAAATCCCAGGGCTGATCTCTTTCAGAATGGACTGGTTGGATCTCCTTGCAGTCCAAGGGACTCTCAAGAGTCTTCTCCAACACCACAGTTCAAAAGCATCAATTCTTCGGCGCTCAGCCTTCTTCACAGTCCAACTCTCACATCCATACATGACCATGGAAAAACCATAGCCTTGACTAGACGAACCTTTGTTGGCAAAGTAATGTCTCTGCTTTTGAATATGCTGTCTAGGTTGGTCATAACTTTACTTCCAAGGAGTAAGCTTCTTTTAATTTCATGGCTGCAGTCACCATCTGTAGTGATTTTGGAGCCCAGAAAAATAAAGCCTGTTTCCACTGTTTCCCCATCTATTTCCCATGAAGTGGTGGGACCGGATGCCATGATCTTCGTTTTCTGAATGTTGAGCTTTAAGCCAACTTTTTCACTCTCCACTTTCACTTTCATCAAGAGGCTTTTGAGTTCCTCTTCACTTTCTGCCATAAGGGTGGTGTCATCTGCATATCTGAGGTTATTGATATTTCTCCCTGCAATCTTGATTCCAGCTTGTGTTTCTTCCAGTCCAGCGTTTCTCATGATGTACTCTGCATATAAGTTAAATAAACAGGGTGACAATATACAGCCTTGACGTATTCCTTTTCCTATTTGGAACCAGTCTGTTGTTCCATGTCCAGTTCTAACTGTTGCTTCCTGACCTGCATACAAATTTCTCAGGAGACAGATCAGGTGGTCTGGTATTCCCATCTCTTTCACAATTTTCCACAGTTTATTGTGACCCACACAGTCAAAGGCTTTGGCATAGTCAATAAAGCAGAAATAGATGTTTTTCTGGAACTCTCTTGCTTTTTCCATGATCCAGCGGATGTTGGCAATTTGATCTCTGGTTCCTCTGCCTTTTCTAAAACCAGCTTGAACATCAGGAAGTTCACAGTTCACATATTGCTGAAGCCTGGCTTGGAGAATTTTGAGCATTACTTTACTAGCGTGTGAGATGAGTGCAATTGTGCGGTAGTTTGAGCATTCTTTGGCATTGCCTTTCTTTGGGATTGGAATGAACACTGACCTTTTCCAGTCCTGTGGCCACTGCTGAGTTCCAAATTTGCTGGCATATTGAGTGCAGCACTTTCACAGCATCATCTTCCAGGATTTCAAATAGCTCTACTGGAATTCCATCACCTCCACTAGCTTTGTTCGTAGTGGTGCTTTCTAAGGCCCACTTGACTTCACATTCCAGGATGTCTGGCTCTAGGTGAGTGATCACACCATCGTGATTATCTGGGTCATGAAGCTCTTTTTTGTACAGTTCTTCTGTGTATTCTTGCCATCTCTTCTTAATATCTTCTACTTCTATTAGGTCCATACCATTTCTGTCGTTTATTGAGCCCATCTTTGCATGAAATGTTCCTTTGGTATCTCTGATTTTTTTGAAGAGATCCCTAGTCTTTCCCATTCTGTTGTTTTCCTCTATTTCTTTGCATTGATCGCTGAAGAAGGCTTTCTTATCTCTTCTTGCTATTCTTTGGAACTCTGCATTCAGATGTTTATATCTTTCCTTTTCTCCTTTGCTTTTTGCTTCTGTTCTTTTCACAGCTATTTGTAAGGCCTCCCCAGACAGCCATTTTGCTTTTTTGCATTTCTTTCCTATGGGAATGGTCTTGATCCCTGTCTCCTGCACAATGTCATGAACCTCATTCCATAGTTCATCAGGCACTCTATCTATCAGATCTAGGCCCTTAAATCTATGTCTCACTTCCACGGTATAATCATCAGGGATTTGATTTAGGTCATACCTGAATGGTCTAGTGGTTTTCCCTACTTTCTTCAATTTAAGTTCGAATTTGGCAATAAGGAGTTCATGATCTGAGCCACAGTCAGCTCCTGGTCTTGTTTTTGCTGACTGTATAGAGCTTCTCCATTTTTGGCTGCAAAGAATATAATCAATCTGATTTTGGTGTTGACCATCTGGTGATGTCCATGTATAGAGTCTTCTCTTGTGTTGTTGGAAGAGGGTGTGTGTTATGACCAGTGCATTTTCTTGGCAAAACTGTATTAGTCTTTGCCCTGCTTCATTCCGTATTCCCAGGCCAAATTTGCCTGTTACTCCAGGTGTTTCTTGACTTCCTACTTTTGCATTCCAGTCCCCTATAATGAAAAGGACATCTTTTCTGGGTGTTAGTTCTAAAAGGTTTTGTAGGTCTTCATAGAACCGTTCAACTTCAGCTTCTTCAGCGTTACTGGTTGGGGCATAGGCTTGGATTACTGTGATATTGAATGGTTTGCCTTGGAAACGAACAGAAATCATTCTGTCGTTTTTGAGATTGCATCCAAGTACTGCATTTCAGACTCTTTTGTTGACCATGATGGTCACTCCATTTTTTCTGAGGGATTCCTGCCCACAGTAGTAGATATAATGGTCATCTGAGTTAAATTCACCCATTCCAGTCCATTTCAGTTCGCTGATTCCTAGAATGTCGACATTCACTCTTGCCATCTCTTGTTTGACCACTTCCAATTTGCCTTGATTCATGGACCTGACATTCCAGGTTCCTATGCAATATTGCTCTTTACAGCATTGGACCTTGCTTCTATGACCAGTCACATCCACAGCTGAGTATTGTTTTTGCTTTGGCTCCATCCCTTCATTCTTTCTGGAGTTATTTCTCCACTGATCTCCAGTAGCATATTGAGCACCTACCGACCTGAGGAGTTTCTCTTTCAGTATCCTATCATTTTGCCTTTTCATACTGTTCATGGGGTTCTCAAGGCAAGAATACTGAAGTGGTTTGCCATTCCCTTCTCCAGTGGACCACATTCTGTCAAATCTCTCCACCATGATCCGCCCGTCTTGGGCTGCCCCACGGGCATGGCTTAGTTTCATTGAGTTAGACAAGGCTGTGGTCCTAGTGTGATTAGATTGACTAGTTTTCTGTGAGTATGGTTTCACTGTGTTTGCCCTCTGATGCCCTCTTGCAACACCTACCATCTTACTTGGGTTTCTCTTACTTTGGGCGTGGGGTATCTCTTCACGGCTGCTCCACCAAAGCGCAGCCATTGCTCCTTAGTTTGGACGAGGGGTATCTCCTCACCACCACCCTTCCTGACCTTCAATGTGGGATAGCTCCTCTAGGCCCTCCTGCGAATTTTTTAAATAACACTTCTATAATCAGGAAAAAGTATCACATGTACATTATAAATATTTGTCCTTAAGAAAAACAATATACAATACACATTCTCAGTGCCCATTGTTAAGCTTTGATTTTTTTCTTAGTCAACATATGTGTTTGCATATATAGAACACACAGGTTTATTTTATATACGTATACATATATATGTACATATGGGGCATATAAATATGTGTATGTACCTTTCTATCTAAAGTGTTTTCAGTTAAAAGGGATTGTGGGCATTTTTTTCAGGTCAGTAGAAATCTTCAGAGTTTTTTTTGTTAATTGTATTTACTTATGCCTGTGCTGGGTCTTTATTGCTCTTCTCTCGTTGTGGCGAGCAGCGGGGCCCCTCTCCAGTTGTGGTGCATGGGCTTCTCATTACGGTGCCTTCTCGTTGTAGAGCACGGGCTTTAGTAGTTGTGGCACATGGGCTCAGTTGCGCAGCTTTGGGGCTCTGAGCACAGGCTCACTAGTTGTGGTTCATGGGCTCAGTTGCTCTGCAGCATGTGGGATCCTCACGGATCAAGGATCTAACCTGTGTCTCCTATATCGGTAGTTGGATTCTTTACCACTGAGCCCACAAGCCCCAGAGCATTGGTTTTTAAATGATTTCACAGTGTTCAGTTACATTTCCTGGGAGTTTTTCTCTTTTTCACCTGTCTTTAAGTAATGATTCATCTGCCATCTTGGGACATAAATCTGAGAGAAACAGGTTTACCGGAGAAGCAGTTTTAAGTCTACTGATACACAATGGACATATTCATTATCATACGAGAGACACTGAACTCGTACCTGGTGCAAAGTTGGAGTCCTTAGAAGTCTTACCCCTTGCACTTTACTAAGTATTAATAGCTTCATGGTGTTTGAACAGATTATTCAATATTTTTGTGCCTTAGTTTACTCATCTTATTTAGAACAGAAAAAAAATAACTTCTCTTAGGAGTGAAGAATCAAAAAGTGTTTCTGCTCTTTCCTTGAGAATCAAAAGAAATAGTTTGGTCCTTCTACATATTTTCTACAGGTATGTTCTAGGGTTCAGGTATAAAACAGTGAATGAGTGGAATCAGCAGAGCACTCTTTGTGGGACTTATTTTATCTGCTCCTGCTGCTCCTGTCTCTATTAATATATCTCAGGTAATGGTGACAAGTACTGGAAGAGCAATGAAGCAGGGTAAGGAGATGAGAGTAGGGGAGAAGTCCTCTGCGGGAAGGCTTGGTCAGGAGGGCCCTGTGGGTAAAATGAGGAAGAGAGCCATGATGATCTGCGCTATGAGCTCTCCATGAACAACATGGAAAATGTTCTTGGGCCTGGCCAGGAGTGTCAAGCCAGACACTGTGGCAGAAGCCTAGAAGGTAAGAGATGAGGACAGAGAAGAGTAAATCACAAGGAGCCTTGCAGGCTGCAGTCAGGAGTGTGGATTTTATTCTCAGGGAAATGGGAAGGATTAAACAGAGAAGTGACAGGGCTTTGTGAACTGTGAAGTGTTGTGCTATAGAAGAGATCCTATATTATTTTAAATACTGCTACTGTTACCACCATGATAACCACCTGGTTTACTCGCTAAGCTGTAAAAAATGTCAGTTTGCTTCCTGCATAGTATCCAGTGTTGCACATCATTGGCCCCTGAAAGTCTGATCAAGATATTAGTTTGGCTAAAAAGTTCATTTGGGTTTCCCTGTCGCTGTTATTAAAAAACCCTAACAACCTTATTGGCCAATGCAATATATTAATTGCAAAGAACACTTCACAAGTCTTCTTGTGTGCTCTTGAACAATTAATTTTGGTTTTACATATCTGATGATGAGCTATGTGAATGGCAGCTTTTTTAATTAACCAGAGGTTAATTTAACCTTCTTTAAGCTACTGCTTCTTTAAGCTAGTCACGGGTTATTTTAATGAAGCTGCTGAATCATTGCATCTTATTTGCAGCTTAGAAGAGCATATAGCCTATCCTTCCAAAAACGAAATCAGAACTTTTAGATGCAGTTTTAAAAAGGAGAAAATCACTCATTTTGCATTGCTGTATAGTCTGTGTGGACACCTTTTTTTTAAACCCATTTGGCTCTGAAAATTGTAGCCATGAATCAGATGTTAGAAGGAAAAAAACCCACAGAACTATCTTTTTCTACTATTTATTCAGATTTTACCACATGCGGATGCTCTTCTAAGAACTTGTTGTTTAGTCGCTCAGTCGTGTCCTGCTCTTTGCAACCTATGGACTGAAGCATGCCAGGCTTCCCTGTCCGTCACCGTCTCCCAGAGTTTGCTCAAACTCATGTCCATTAAGTCAGTGACGCTATCCAACCATCTAGTCCTCTGTCACCCCCTTCTCCTCCTGCCTTCAATTGTTCCCAGCATCAGGGTCTTTTCCAGTGAGTCAGTTCTTCACATCAGGTGGCCAGAATATTAGAGCTTCAGCTTCAGCATCAGTCCTTCCAATGAATATTCAGGGTTGGTTTCCTTTAGGAGTGACTGGTTTGATCTTGCAGTCCAAGAGTCTTCCCTGGCACCACAGTGTGAAAGCAGCAGTCCTTCGGCGCTCACTCTTCTTTATGGTCCAGCTCTCACACCCATACATGACTACTGAAAAAAACCATAGCTTTGACTAGACAGACCTTTGTCAGCAAAGTGATGACTTTGCTTTTTAATATGCTGTCTAGGTTTGTCATAGCTTCTCTTCCAAGGAGCAAGCATCTTTGAATCTTGTGGCAGGAGTCACACAACCCACAGTGATTTTGGAGCCCAAGAAAATAAAGTCTGTCACTGTTTCCATTGTTTCCCCATCTATTTGCCATGAAGTGATGGGAATGGATGCCATGATCTTAGTTTTTTGAATATTGAGTTTTAAGCCAGCCTTTTCACTCTCCTCTTTCACCTTCATCAAGAGGCTCTTTAGTTCCTCTTTGCTTTCTGCCATTAGGTTGGTGTCATCTGCGTATCTGAGGTTATTGATATTTCTCCCGGCAGTCTTGATTCCAGCTTGTGCTTCTTCCAGCCCAGCATTTCTCATGATGTACTCTGCATATAAGTTAAATAAGCAAGGTGTCAGTAAACAGCCTTGGCATACTCCTTTCCCAGTTTTCAACCAGTCCATTGTTCCACATCTGGTTCTAACTGTTGCTTCTTGACCTGCATACAGGTTTCTCAGGAGGCAGGTAAGGTGGTCTGGTATCCCATTTCTTTGAGAATCTTCCACAGTTTGTTGTGATCCATATAGTCAAAGGCTTTAGTGTAGTCAATGAAGCAGAAGTAGGTGTTTTTCTAGAATTTTCTTGCCTTTTCTATGATCCAACGGATGTTGGCAGTTTGATCCCTGTGCCTTTTCTAAATCCAGCTTAAACATCTGGAAGTTCTTGGTTCACATGCTGTTGAAGCCTAGCTTGGAGAATTTTGAGCATTGCTTTGCTAGTGTGTAAAATGAGTGTAATTGTGCAGTAGTTTGCGCATTCTTTGGCATTGCCTTTCTTTGGGATTGGAACGAAAACTGACCTTTCCCAGTCCTGTGGCCACTGCTGAATTTTCCAAATTTGCTGGCATATCGAGTGCAGCACTTTTAACAGCATAGTTTTTCAAAGCTAGACGTTTTAACTCTCAGTGGTAAACATAGGTTCAGACTTCATTTATTCTGACTCCCAGTCTAGCCCTCTTCTCCCTACCTCACAGATATAGAAGCTGGCTGAGGGCTATGCTTTTGTGAACAGTGACACAAAAAGCAATCTCCTCCTCCTTTTTAAAGTGATTTCAGTGGGTCAGTAAGTGTCCCAGTCATCTTGACAACCAGATTTTCCAGGACACCTCCTAGGGGTGATATTGGCCCCTTTGACAACTACAACCCTTCGTGGAGAATAGTGAGAGTCTCCACTTGGTGTCCGTAGGGGTAGAGAGATTTAGAAAATTGAATTTACTAAAGTTGTGAACTTTAATAATTTCCTGATTATATGAAAGAGTTAACAAATGGAAAGAGTCTGCTCAGACAACCAAAGTTTTGTGATTGGGTGAACAGTGGATCCATTCACTGTGAAGGGGAATTTAGAAGAATAAGAAGAACTTGGGGGTGAGATTTGAGGCGCCTGGAGGGCATCTGTAGCGAGCAGCAGTTAGAAATGTAGGCTGATGGGTTGGAGCTAGAGATGGACTTCAGGTGGGTAGATGAGATCACTCAGAGAATACAGGGTAAGAAGACAGCCAAGATAGAGCCTTGAAGGACGTCAACGTTGGAATAAATATGAGTCATTGAATTAAAGGCGGAAAGAAAGGGCATTTGGAAAGACAGGAAAACAAATGTGTGAAAGCTAAGAGGTGTGAAGTGCTAAATGTTTGTGTAAATTCCTTTCTTGCAGATTTAGCATGTTATTTTATAAATATTAATTTTAGTATAAAGGCATACTAAATTATTCCCCACCCCGTCCTCCCAGTTTTCATGTTAAATTTCCCCTCTGAGTCGTCTTTGGGATTTGGGCATGTCCCACTAATTTACCATCAGGAACAAGCTTACCCTCAGTTTGAGAGACGCAGAGATGGGTCTCCACAGCCCTCTGTAATGCTGACAGTGGCTGGCTTTCTCCCAGTGGCATTAGTAATTTTGACTCAGCCCAAGGAATCCTATTGAGATTTATTATGAACCAGGTATTTTTTTTTGAAGAGACAGGGAAAAGAGTATTTAAAAACTAAAATTTTTTCAACTACAGTATACATTTTTGTCCATTTCCTTCATGAACTCCGGTTATGTCTAAAACATAGCTTAGGCAAAACATAGTTTAAGAAAAACTTTGAACATATGCAGTAGTTGAGAAACAGTGAAAACACATAAATCCATCTAGATTTTAAAGATTTTTTTACCATATTTTCAAGTGTGTTACTCTGGCTTAGAGGTAGTTGGCATATTTAGGGAACCAAAAGGACCTCAGTGTGGCTGGACTCCCGTAATTAGAGGCTAGAGGGCTGTGTGAACTGGAGATGGGTAAAGCCATGGTAGACAGTTTGGATTTTACCAAAAAGGCAATGAAAAGTTATTGAAGGTCCTTACTCAGGGAACTCTTGCTGTTATTGTTCCCTAGAATTCTCTCAAATCCTTATGGTAAAGGAAGAAAGGGGGAAGTGAGAGCAAGGCAGGTGAGGGATGTCTTATAACCATCTAGAAGTGAAGTGAAGTAAGTCGTTCAGTTGTGTCTGACTCTGTGACCCTATAGACTATACTCTCCAGGAATTCTCCAGGCCAGAATACTGGAGTGGGTAGTTGTCCTCTTCTCCAGGGGATCTTTCCAACCCAGGGATCGAATCCGGGTCTCCTGCATTGCGGGCATATTCTTTACCGGCTGAGCCACAAAGGAAAGCCCTTTAACCATTGCTACTGCAATACTTCAGCTTGGGCATCTCCATACTCTTGGAGACGTGTGCCTGGGTGTTTCACATCCTTCACGGACACAGAAGCCTGTGAATAGTTCAGCTTGATGGTGGACCAGGCCCCTTGGAAAGCACCGTCTCCATTCCTGGGAGGAAGCAGAGTGGGCTGGAGAGTTGATTGTCAGTGCTGCATTTGCTATCATTTGGGCATTGTTGGAAGGTCATGAGTTGTTCTGTGAAGGGATTAACCTCTGTTGCTTGTAAGGACTGGGCTTCCCTGGTGGCTTAGATGGTAAAGAAGCTGCCTGCAGTGTGGGGGACCTGGGTTTGATCCCTGGGTTGGAAAGATCCCCTGGAGAAGGAACTGGCAACCCACTCCAATATTTCTGCTTTGAGAACCCCACAGACAGAGGAGCTTGGAGGGCTAAAGTCCACGGGGTTGCAGAGTCAGACACGACTGAGCTAACAGCGCATACACATACACCATAGACGCACAAGCAAACTGAAGCCTCACGCTCGACTCAAACTCAGTTTGTATTTGGTTCCAAATCTTCAGGTAGATTTCAGATAGTTCTTTGTTGCTAAAATGAATTTAAGTGATTTATGAAATCTAGTTTAGTCGTATTTCTTTTAGCTGTGTGTGTGTGTGTGTGTGCACGCACGTGTGTGTACTATTACATATTTTAGAAACTTTAGTTTTCTTACATACAGATCATGGTCAAAGTCTGCTGGTTCTGTTGGTTCTTCTGACTTGGTGGATTAGTAAGGTTAGTAAATTGGCAGCCTTACTTTTCTGTCATTCAGCCTTCCATGGAAATATTTTATTAATAGTACTTTTTATGTATTAAGGATAGTTTTATATATCCATTGATTTCTTTAAATTCAGTTTTGTGTTTACCAGAATTATACATGTCAAATTGAAGGAGGCAAATAGTTATAGAAAGAGTTTGTAAGAAAAATAACAATCCTCCACACTTTTCCTGCTCTCTAGAGGTACATCCTCTTTTGATCAATTGTTTTGGAATCTTTCTCCACATCTTTAATGAACATACTAATACTTCCATGACAAATCCATAATTTCACCATGTTACTTACAACATTGCCTCAATAGCTGCTTTTATTTTCTTTACTCATCGTAAAGTCAGTAACAAAAAATATGTACTCAGTAATTCTAAACACGTTAAGCTAACGTGT
The DNA here is from genome assembly GCF_003369695.1 of Bos indicus x Bos taurus. Taxonomy (NCBI): domain Eukaryota; kingdom Metazoa; phylum Chordata; class Mammalia; order Artiodactyla; family Bovidae; genus Bos; species Bos indicus x Bos taurus. The sequence goes on from NC_040077.1 coordinate 118,455,577, forward strand.
TTATAAGACTTTTTATTTCTCGAAGTATTTCTCTTAGCCTTTTAGCAATGTTCTAGGCACATGTATTGTCTGCCTGCTCAGTCATGACTTAGAAGCCATTCACAAATTTTAATTTGTGAATTAATTCTCTACATTTTCAATTAATTGTTTAAAAAGTTGTATCACAAGTGACATACAGTAGTATAAGGATAATTAAGCTTAATACAAAGCAAATTTAGCCATAAGAAGTTCTAATGCAGAAGTTTTAAGGGATACTATTTCCTTGTTTTTGATCCCCCAAATCTTGGTTGTATTAAATAAGAATTGGTGAATTTGAGGGTGTAAATGAAAGAAATAAAAGGATTTTTATTATTGCACTTAGGCTTTAAAATAAGAACTGTGTGATAAAGTTTTTATTTATACATTTGTAATGTTATTTAAATAGTTCTTATTTATTCTTTTACTTAATAATTATACTTAACTGTATTTTTAAAATAATAAATCAAAAGAATATTTAAAGTGTGTGTATGAGAGATGGGGAGGGAGGGCAGAGAGAAAACACAAGCATGTCCTGAAGACCTTCAGCACTGGGACTGGATTAGAGCTTGCTGAGGAATGTCCGCCATGTGTTACTGACTGTATTCCTCTAAGTATGGTTTATTAGTTTATATGTTCAGCAGAATCCTGTCTGCCTGGTGTATTAATTAAGAGAAATGATTGTGGCATGCTTCCCCTTGCCCTCACAAAAGCAATTTGTATATGTATTCTCTTCAGCAGCTGTGTTTTTTCTTCTGTGACCAGTATTTCACGTGTAGTAGCTGGAAAGTCACTTCTTCCACCACTGAGCCAGAGCTGAAAATAATCTCTGTTGCATAGCACCCTAATATTTCCTGCAAAATAGCCATTAAACATTCCCAGGCTTTACCCAGCATAGACTTGTTTTATCGCTGCTATTATTTGTGGAATACAAATAGGAAGATTATATATTCATAGGATTTATTGTGAGTGTGAATTCACTGTTTACAGAGAAGCAGTCTGCATTGCCCTCTACCCTTCTTAAAAATAAATAAAAGAAAAAAGTAATGGAAAGGAATGATCCAGAATTTGGGTCCCATCTTGCCAGGTAATCAAAGAGAAAATGTAACCACCACCTGGGGTAACTCACCTGTAGTTGATCCAAACTTCTTATTGTAGAAAAGATATTTAGAAGTAAATTTATGCATCTTTGAATTTTGAGAACCTGTGTTTGAGGGCATTTCTCTTTGATTAAAGAAGATGTGGTTTTAATGTGATCAAAAGAAGATTTACAAGCTGACAGAGGTGAACTGAGTAGGTGACTGATTCGGGTATAGAGATTGATCAAAACAGATCATATCAAACCATGTCAAGAAGTAACATACCTGTTCATGGTTTGTCGGCTTCTTGTTAGAAGTCATTTACATGTTCTTTCCCCCTAAATGTTTATTTGTAAACAGACATGCGGCTCTCTGTATCTCAAACTTTAGAGAAGAAACATTCCAACACTTTCTTCAGTGAAGTCTTAGGTGAAGGTCAAAGGAAGTGTTATGATGCTGTGCAGAGAGATTTTATGTTGATCAGAAAAAATACAGAGTAGGGTTGGGGTGTCTGAGACCTACTTCCACCTGGGCAGTGGGTGCCAGGGGCAGTTAACTATAGGAGTTTGGAACTCCTGGGTTGAAAGTCACTGAACTAAGTGATCTTTAAGGTTCTTCTCAAAAGTGTTAATCTTTTGGTATCTTATATGAGGTTGTTTAGTGAGGGTGGGTGTAACTTCTTTTAGTTTATTTAGTGAGAGAAATTGTAACTTCTGACCTGTTCTCGTTCCTTCCATCATTTATCTTGTTAACTGTGTTTATTCATGGTGACTTCTTTGAATAGTTGATAGCCTCCTTTTGCCTGATGTAATTGAAACATTGTCTTTTGCTTCCCACAAAAAATTAAGAACTTCCAGAAGTTCATTGTCTCCAGAATTTATCAAGTGAGTTCCTTCATAGAGAATAGCCATATCCAGGCAGAAAAAGTACACCTTGAAACCATCACTTAAAGAATTTGCAGATCTGATGGGGAGATGTGCCCAAGGCTCTCTCCAAGGTTCCTCCAGCCCTGAGCCCTTGGGCCTCACTGAGGAGGAGGAGGATGGGTGTGCCTGCGGGACGCTTAGCAACAAGCAGCATGAACCTGGAAAAAGCGCATCTGGTGAGACCTAGAGAGTGGGCCTGTTGCCATTGTTTTTTGGCTAAGCCCCTTACTAACTTTTTACCTCAGTTTCCTCAACTGTAAGATAGAGGTGTCTATTAACTGGAGGTATAGTGTGGTGATTAAGGACACTTTGGATCAACCTGAGCCTGAGCTGGTTTTACCCTTTAGTACCTTGAACCAGTTTCTTTAAGTCGTTCAGCTTTACCTGTAAATGGAAGTAATATAATGTCCTTGGAGAATTGTTTGAAAAGATCCCATAGATGACGGATTCCGTTGCTTAGGAGGGGCCCTGGCAGCACTAGCAGGCCACCAGCATCGGCACCATCATGTTCCTCTTCACATGGGGGTTAGGAGAGCAGGGGATTAAAAAAGTGTTTTGAAAAGTACAAAGTGCTCTATAATTCTACAGTCATTTCTCATGTATTTGTGGATTTCCTAGGACTGATTTTGAAACTGATGTGAAGTAACTTGCTCAAGCCTGGCTGTCTTCTCAGATGAGGGTTTAGAAAGCATGTCTTCTGTCTGCCTCCCTTTTCCTCACTGGTACCTTGTGCTGTGTCCACAGGTAGAGCAGGCGGAGCGCAGTGAGGCGCCTGTCGCTGCCGCCATGCCGTTCCCATTCGGGAAGTCTCACAAGTCCCCTGCAGACATCGTGAAGAACCTGAAGGAGAGCATGGCTGTGCTGGAGAAGCAAGACATTTCTGACAAAAAGGCAGAAAAGGTATGTATTTGGCTTTATTTTATATTTTTAATCTTTGGATTAGGAGCACATGTAAGACAAATTATGAGGTGATTCCTAAAAAGCAGTAAATTCAGTTTGTGTTTATTTAAGGTTTTTAAAATATAGTCCGACTAAGTAGCGCTTGCTGGTGCTATTTAAATTCCACATGTTTTCACCTGTTCTGCCATCTAACACATATCTAACTTTTTTCTCAAGTTTTTCATTTGAGGTTTCCAATTTTATTTTAACTTTTGGGGTTTTTGTTGTTGATGTGGTTTATCTGATTTCTAAAATCAGTGTTTCCACTGGTAGTCTGCCATGGGAGAAACCTCTCCTGATTTTGTGTTTCCTGTATCCCTGACAAGTATCTTCTACCCAGTCATCACAGTCTAAAACGTGACTTTCATCCCAGTTTGTCCACCACCCCCTCCCCACCAAGAAGCATCAACTTTCAAGAAATAGCACGAACCTCTACTGCTTCCTGAGAGGTTTAGGAATTGATCCCGACTTCCATTCCTACTTGACAAAAATTCTCACGACCTTGTGGACCGTAGCAGTAGTCTCCTTAGGGCTCTTTCTGAAATATCTCCCCTCCTTTAACCCTTCAGTTCAGCCTTCTCGCATGGTACATGAGACCCTTTGTGACCTGGCCTGTACGGCTCTCGGTGAATTTTAACCCGTTTCTTCCTTATTCTGTGTGCTCAACCAATCTCAGCTTCTCTCTGTTTATGGAAAGCAGTTAATAGCAGTCAGCCAGCTGTACTCTTTGTCTTGTTTCACTGCCTCCACACCAGTTTCCCTTAGCCCTCATTTGTTTTTCAGAACCAACCTCTTCATCTGATTTTCCCAAATGGCTTTCCAGAATACTCCCTCTCCTGACCTTATCCTTACCCACTAAAACAAATAGCCACCATTTGGCCACCTCCTTTGGAAATAGCCGGACTGCTGCTATCTTCAACATGGTTTTATTTGCATCATATTTTTGTCTTACTTTCTAGACTTTGAGCTCTTTGACCCATGTGTCATTTCTGGCCCACCTTTGCCCTCCGTGGTACCTGTCTCCCCATGGGCTGAACACCTGATGATTCATTGGATGAGTGCTTGAGTGGAACATTTTCCATCGTATCTTTTATTTTAGGAAGTTGTTTCTGTTTTGAGTTGACAGTTAAATTGCATCATTTCTACCATCTTTTTAAGTTTGAGATTCTGTGGTTTACCTGTATTCTTATAAAGAAAAGAATATCACAGTCATGGGATTAAGATTTGTAATTATAGGCTATTTAGTTATATAACTTCCTGTCATTGGAAGCAGTGTACAGTTAGTGAAGTTTGGTATAATTCAGCTTTTCTTTAGATCTTCCATAGAAAGTCTGTAGACAATTTCTTGTATACCTTAGTAAGATATGTAGGTAACTGTTAATAATATGATGAAGTGAACTTCTTTTAAAAATGGCTCTTATGTTATTTTGGTTGAAATATATAAAGAAAATCTGGCCTCATACAGATGCATAATTGGGAAAGAGGAGTATTTTAATAGCCCTTCAGATTTTTGAAGTTTCTGATACCACACCAATATTCACCAGTTGATAGTTTCTTGGTTGTAATAGACTCAAAATGTATAAATGAACTTCTCATACTCCCTACTTTGAAGAGGTCCTTTATCCATACACAACTTTGTTACAGGCATTGGTCATTTAGAAAGCATTGGATCATTGACTTATATCTTCCAAATGTTGACACATTATTCAGTATCAAAAATTCACACTTTAAAATTACACTACTGTGATCTCAGAAAAGTAAAACTTTTGGAAAGTGGTCAAACTTCCTCGTGTTGTATTCAAGTTTCAAAATTCAAGTTTGGCAACAAATACTATTTGTTGGTTGTTTTTCTTAAGGTGACAGGTTCACTTTGTTTATTTTGAAAAAATATCTGCCAAGGATACAAGCCTGAATAATTTGTCAGTTTTTCTTTCAAGGAAAAGTGATATTGCATGAAGAAAACTGTTTAGCTCATAGCCCAAGCATTATCATACAAATACTTTCTTCAAGACAAGCAGCCATACTTCTGGAAGGGGCAGAAGGTGCTTTGTGTGTACTTCCCATTCAGTTCAGTTCAGTCCAGCCTCTCAGTCATGTCCAACTCCTTGTGACTGCATGAACTTTGGCATACCAGGCCTCCCTGTCCCTCACCAACTCCTGGAGCCTACCCAAACTCAGGTCCATTGAGTTGGTGATGCCATCCAACCATCTCATCCTCTGTCATCCCCTTCTCCTCCTGCCCTCAATCTTTCCCAGCATCAGGGTCTTTTCACATGAGTCAGCTCTTTGCATCAGGTGGAGATGTATTGGAGTTTCAGCTTCAACATCAGTCCTTCCAGTTAACATCCAGGACTGATCTCCTTTAGGATGGACTGGTTAGATCTTGCAGTCCAAGGGCCTCTCAAGAGTCTTCTCCAACACCACAGTTCAAAAGCATCAGTTCTTCGGCACTCAGCTTTCTTCACAGTCCAACTCTCACATCCATACATGACTATTGGAAAAACCATAGCTTTGACTAGAAGGACCTTTGTTGGGAAAGTAATGCCTCTGCTTTTTAATATGCTGTCTAGGTTGGTCATAACTTTCCTTCCAAGGAGTAAGCATCTTTTAATTTGATGGCTACAATCACCATGTGCAGTGATTTTAGAGCCCCCAAAAATAAAGTCACCCACTTTTCCATGTTTCCCCATCTATTTGCCATGAAGTGATAGGACTGGATGCCATGATCTTAGTTTTCTGAATGTTGAGCTTTAAGCCAATCACATCAAATGTTCCTGCTTGCGTATACTCAGAGGTCAAAATTTAATGAATTATTTTTCTGCTTCCTCATACTACTCTTAAGTGAAACAGTTTTTTAAACTGAGTACGTGAGGATGAAAAAACTACAATGATAGCTGTTGTAACTCGGACAAGAGGTCAGCACCATCAGTGAAAATGGCAGCAGTGGAAAAAGGCAAATTATGTATTTACATTGATATGAAAACAGTTTTGACCTCATTGACCCCTTGAAAGGGTGTCAGGGAACCTTTTTCAGTAACACAGAGGTTGAGAATTCCTGCTCTAAACCTAACCAAGAATAGACCTCCTGCTATTAGGATAAACAAAGCAAAGAGAATTAGTTGAACTTTTGAAAAATAAGTTTTGTTTCAAAGAAAGGGGACAACTCTGAAGACCACTTGATACAAATTACTTATTCTGGAATAGATTATTAATAGAGAGGAAGACCCTGAACTTTGTGGTTTCACTTTCTTGTCAAGATTCAGGAGACATCGCTGATACAAATGGTAAAAGGAAGTGAAACCTGAAAACAATGGAAAGATAAAATATTACCACTAAATTAAACAACATGAAAAATGACTTTGATATCATATTTAAAACTGAAAACTTGAAGGTTAGGATGCTTTGTATGATTTGTTATCTAGCATTGTTCTGGAAATTCTAGGCAATGCATAAAGAAATGGTGTAGAAATTAAAAATACATCTATTTCAAATAAAGAAGGGAAATTACAGTGTTGACATATTTGTGTATCTTTACAAAACACAGAGGAATCAACGTAAATATGAGAGTTCACTAGGGCAGCTAAATACAAAATCCATAGCTTCCCTAAATATCAATCAAAATGATCTAGAAATTATAATTTTTTAAGAAGTATTTTATTTGTAGTAACAACAAATAAATAGGGATCTGGGAATACTTTTATCAGGAGGTGTGCAGAACCTGTCCATGTCATTGGACAATATAGTTAAGATATCTTATCAAATCAGTTCTTAAGCTTAAAGCTATTCCATTCACATCACAGCAGGATCTTTTTGTATCTTGACAAAAAATGATTATGAAGTTCTGGAAGAATAAAGAGCTGTAAAGTGCTGGAATTTAAGGAATATGAATTCTCCTTTGTTTTGAAGAAAAGCACACATTTCATACATCCACTCTCAGTCTTCTCGATCATGATTAGTGAGACACCATCCTTCTAGTTGTTCAGGCCAAAAGACTTGAGTCATCCATGACTCCTTTCATACTTCCCAAATCCAATTCATGAGCAAATTCATCCACTTTATTGGGGTGGAGAGTGTTAAAAAGCCAGAATCTAATGACCCCTTCACCCCATTTTCCTGGTTCCCACTCTGGCCTAAGCTATTGTTATGTTTGCTCTGCATTGCTGCAGTGTTCTTCTAACTGGTCCCCCACAACCATAATGATTCTTTCAAAACATGCGTCAAATAATATTTCCCTTAGAGTAAAAGTCAAAATCCTTACAGGAGCTGAACTAAGTTCTACAGGTCAAATCCTGCCTAGGCCCGTTTTTGTAAGGCTCATGAGATAAGAATGATTTTTACGTTTCTAAAGGATTGGTTTTAAAAGCAAACTATGCAACAGAGACTCTGTGTGGCCTGTAAAGCTTAAAATATTTTCTGTTTGGTGTTTTTACCTAAAAATAAATGCCCATCCTTGCTCTGGTCAGTCAGGCCTGTCCCTTTGCCTAGTACTCCGGCTGTGTTGGCTTGCTCTTCCTCATGCATTCCGGTCCACCCCTGCCTCGAGGCTTTTGCACTGGGTTGTTGCCTTTGCCTGGAATGTTCTTCCCCCAACTCTCTGCTTGGTTTGCCCCATTGTTGCCTTCAAGTCTTTGCTCAAATATTGCTTTCACCCAACCCTCTATTTAAAAGTGCCACCTAGTCCCCGGCATTCCTGTTTACCCGATCTTGCTGTTTTCTGTGTATCACTTAACATCTTTAATATACTTAATGATTTTTTTAAATTAGTTCTTCCCTCTGTTAGAACATAAGCCTTCCAAAGACAGAACCATAATTATTTTTTATTTATTGAAAATGAAATTCAGAGTTAACATGAGACACTGTCAGCTTGTACCTCTTCTAAACTCTTAGTGTCTACTGAATAGGATAAAACATGTATTAATGAGGATGTTGTAATAATTTGTATGTTGAGTTTATGACCAATAAGAGAGTATCCCAACCAGGTATCCTCTGAATTTTATGATGGTGGCCAAGTATCACTTTCCTTACAGTACTGCCACCCACACAAATAGATAAATGACCCTTCTCAAGAGGTCTACCCTTGTTAATCCTAGTATCTTCCATATTGTTTTGTGTTTATTATCTTCCTATGTAGTTCAGGATGCTCAGTGGACACTTTTCATGATTGGATGAATAATTATACCCAGTGGATCTAATTAATGGATAACCAAGCACCTAGGCCTGGTGGGCTACAGTCCATGGGGTCTCTAAGAGTCGGACACGACTGAGCGACTTCATTTTCACTTTTCACTTTCATGCATTGGAGAAGGAAATGGCAACCCAATCCAGTGTTCTTGCCTGGAGAATCCCAGGGATGGGGGAGCCTGGTGGGCTGCCGTCTATGGGGTCGCACAGAGTCGGACATGACTGAAGCGACTTAGCAGCAAGCACCTCAGCAGGTTTTTGGTGACCTGTTGCAGGATACTGTCCCCAACTCTAAACTTTTGATAACATTTATTATCACTGAGGAAGGGCTTAATCAACAGAGCTTGTGAATGACAGAAATTGGAGAAGAATAGAAGACTCTGTAGGTGACTAAATCAGGCACCACAGAAGGGTTAATTAGCTGGGAGAAGGAGGGCAGGAGGAAGGATATGATTGTAACTGATAAAGTGCAGCACAGATACAAGTATCACTCTGTATAAGGGTCTGAAAAAGCAGATGGGATACCAAAGGAGAAAATAAAATATAATCACTAAAAGTATTTGATTAAACCAAAAGAAGGCAGAAAAAGAGGAAAGAACAACATTATAGAATGGGTAGAACGAATGGAAAACAGATACCAAGAGATTAGACTCAAGTGTACTGTATCAGCACTCAGCGTTTAATATAAATGTCTGAGTACTCCAGTTAGAAGGCAGTGCTTGTCAGGTGGGATATGAGAGTCCTAACTGGATAAATTCAGAGATTATCATATTAAGGGAAGTATGTCAGAAAGAGAAAGACAAATACCATACGACATCACTCCTATGTGGAATTTTTAAAAAATGATATAAATGAACTAATTTACGAAATAGGAGTAGACTCACAGACATAGAAAACAAACTTGTGATCTCCAGAAAGTATAGCAAGGATAAATTTGGAGTTTGGGATTAACATACACATTACCATATATAAAAGAGATCAACAACAAAGACGTGCTGTACAGCACAGGAAGCTATATTCAGTGTCTTATAATAACCAAAAAAAGAATGTTACATATGTAACTGAAATCATTTTCCTATATAATTGAAATCACTTTGCTGTACACCTGAAACTAGCATACTATTACAAATTAACTTACTTCAGTTTTTAAAAATGGTTAAAAAGAAGAAAAGTCCTAAGTGTATGTGCCTACGAGAAATGCACTTTGAAGACAAGTAAAAAGATGGAGAAAGATATACCATGTTAACACTTGTCAAAAGAAAACTGAAATAGCTTTATTAATATCAGACAAAAATAGTTTTCAGAGAAAATAGTATCAGGGATAGTTATTTCATGATAAAATAGGGATCAGTTAATCCAAGGGACATTACAACCTTAAATGTTTATGCACCTAATAACAGCTTTAAAACAAAGCAAAAACCGATAAAACTATGAAGTGAAACAATTAAATCCACAATTAAAATTGAGATTTTGATTCCCCAATCTCAGTGATTGATAAAAGTCTGTTAGGCACACCAATAGATCAGTGGGACAGAAGAGAGAATCCAGAAATAAAACCTACATGTGTATGGAAATTTTTTGCCAAAGATGAAAATGCAGTTCAGTGGAGCAAGGATAGTAGTTTTAATAACTGGTGCTGAAACAACCTAATAGCCACATGTACAAAAAATATGTTGGACGCATGCCTCATGTCATATACAAAAATTCATTCAAAACGGATCACACAACTGAATGTAAAACCTAAAATTTTAAAGCACCTGGGAAACAGGAGAAAAATCTTCATAACCTTGGGATAGGCAAAGAATTCTTAGATGTGATACCAGAAGCATACTCTATAAAACAAAAAAATAATAAATTGGAATTCATCAGCACTAGAACCTTCAAGTCTTCTAAAGACACTGTTAAAAGAATGAAAAGACAAACCACAGACTGAGAAAATCTTTGCAAAGTATATATTTGATGAAAGATTGCATCAAGAATACTTAAAGAACTCTTAAAACTTTATAAGAAAACAATTTAATAAAATGGATTCCATATACACTTCACCAAAGATGATATTACAGATTTCAGATACCAATACAATATTGTGAAGTAATTAGCCTCCAATTAAAATAAATAAATTTAAATTAAAAAATAAAAATAAAAGGTAATACAGATTTCAGATAAACACTTGCAAAGATGTTCATCATAGGAAATTGCAAAGTAAAGCTATGATGAGATAACCACTACACACCTATCACGATGGCAAGTATTGAAAATACCAGCTATATCAAATGTTAGTGGTTATGGTGAGCAGTTAAAACTGCTGGTAGGAATGTAAGATAATATAGCTACTTTGGAAAACAGTTCGTCGGTTTCTGGAAAAGCTGAACTTACATCTAGCCATTTCACTCCCAAGTATTTACCCAAGAGAGTGAGAAGCATATGTCCATACAAAGACTCAACATAAATGTTCATTGCAACTGTATTTGGAAGAGTCCAAAACAGGAAGTAGCCCAAGTATGTGAATAAACCAGTATGACACATCCATAGAATGGAATACTAGTCAGCAATAAAAAGGAACAAACTCTTGCTATATACAGCAGCATGAGTGAATCTCAAAATAATGTGTTAAGTGAAGGAAGCCAGGCTATAAAGAATACGTAATGTATGATTTTGTTTATATTACAGAACTGTGAATAGCCGCAGTGACAGAAGGTAGATAAGTGGTGGGCAGGTTAGAGTGGGGTTGGTGGAATGAGGGGATTATAGCAGGATCATGGTAGTCATGGATATGTTCACTTGTCTTAGAGCTGTGGACCTAAGTCCAGAGTTATCAGCTTGTACACTTTAAATAGGGCTTCCCTTGTGGCTCAGCTGGCAAAGATTCTGCCTGCAATGCAGGAGACCTGGGTTCAGTCCCTGGGTTGAGAAGATCCCCTGGAGAAGGGAAAGGGTACCCACTCCAGTATTCTGGCCTAGAGAATTCCATGGACTATATAAATATGGACACTTTAAATATGTGTGTTTTATGTTAACTGTAACTCAATTAGAAGGGAAAAGGACTCTCCATGTAGCAACTGAGGTATAGGTAACTTAGAACCATAGATGTTTACCCTAAGAAGGAATAGACCATGTAATAAAGCATACAGAGAGACTATTGAAAGCCTAGGTTGCAATAGTAGAGAAACAGCTGCCTCAGAGTGACCATCTTCTGCTCTGTGTAGACAAGTCCATACAGAGTTTGTGGAGAAGCTCGAGTGTTGAGAGGGGAGTGACCAGGTTAGCACCGAAATTCAGAGTCCTGCCATGAGAAACAGTTGAAGGAACTGGAGATGTAGAGAGAGAATCAAATTTGAGTCCTAGTGCTCTTAGTAAAATGTTTTTAGGGGATCATTTTATGTTAGAGAAGCTTCTAGACTGACAGAAGATAGACTTAAGACCTGTGAGTGGAGATAAAACAGGGAGTCCAGTTTCATCTCGATATTCAGGAAAATAAGTGGAAGTTAGCTTCCAGAGGAGATAGTAGGTTTCTTGTCTCAGGGTTTGTGTTGGTGTGGGTTAGGTGATCACTTAGGTCTTGTAGAAGGAATTCAAGCTTTGTATGATTGGCACATCCTTACATTGATACAACACCATTACTTTGCAAGGTGCCTTTGTAGCAAATAGGCCCCCATATTATTTAGAGGTAAAATAGTTATTATTCTCATGATCCACGTGAAGAAAGCTTGTTTCCAAGGACATTCATTATAGTAGAATCAGAGGTGGTATTCACTCCTAGCTCTGCTAAACCTGTGGTAAAATTTTGTCTTTATCTCCTTTGTTCTTGATATCCATGGGCATTTTCTCATTCATTTCTTGTGATCTTATAAACAAAATGATAAATATAACATTTGAATGTTTCTTTTTTTATAGTATGTTGATATTTTTCTTTATTCTGTATGGTACACAGTTGCCATATTAAGAATTGTCTGTAATGGAAATAGATTACTCCCTTAGGAACTGGGTCATACCTTTTAAAGAGAATTTGAAAACTACTTTCCTTATACCTTTAGAAAAAAGTGGTTTATCTTGCCATCTTTATTTTTAGGTAACTGGAGCATGGGAGTTGGGTGGAATGGAATTTGTTCTCTCATTGCTCACAGCCACAGAGATCTGGTATACATAATGACTGTTTACACACTCTTTGCCACTGCATGCTATATAAAGAAGGTATAGCTGCCTTGCTCAGCTTATACTTGGTTTCCTTCTTCACTGTGAATGCATGTGTTCACAGGATTGAATAGCTATATTCACTCATTTCATGAGAGGACTAAGTTTGCTGGCATATTTAAGGAGGGGGAAGGGAGTAGTCTTTTCATAGCATAGCCATTTAACAGTGACTCATGGTTACTAAACTTGTTTAGAGTAATCTTTGACACCAGAAGGTTATTAATAGGCTTTTCTTAGCCCATGATCTTTCAGTTTAGTATACTCAGATATTTTCTTTAGTAGAGAGACACATATATGTATAGGATTTTTTTAATTTAGAAATTAATTCGATAATAAAATTGGTCTTATTTGAGTATTTAGTGCCAGCAATGTTCCTCAGTTTACTTTTAGATTCCATCTCACATCTTTTATCTTAATTTACTTTAAGAACTTCCTCTTTTAAATGAGGTCATCTAATAAATCGCTTTTTGAGAATGAATTGATATTTGAGGCAATAAATACAGGCTGGAAATATTAAGAGGACTTTTGTTTAAAATTATTCTTTTGCATAAGAGTGGGTATAAAGAAACTCAAAAATGTATAATACAAAATAATAAATGATATGAGCCCCCTCCTCCTCAAAAAATCTGGGATTTTTGAGGAATTTCTCAATAATAACAATTAGTTGCATGTAAATTAGAATAAACTTGATTGTATAAACCAGTAGTGAACAGAAGAATGGAAAATTCTGCTTAATAGATCACTTCAAAATTTTTTCTAAAAAGAGGACTTTATAAATAACAATTCCCATGTGATTATGTTACCTTCTGTGGAGTTCCATACAGTAATTGGCAGGACAGGTTTTTATTTTTGTTGTTTGCTTTCAAAAGATGACAATAGAAGTAATTACTGTCATCAGTTCCATTGTCACCTTTTGCAAAAGATTCCCAACTTGATTGAATCCATAGACATTTTAGTGCCCTTCCATATAGGGCAGACAGATGGGCACATGGATCAAATTTTGTCTTTGTTCTTAAGGAATTTATAATCTAATAGAAGGGCTTCCCTGGTAGCCCAGATGGTAAAGAGTCTACCTGCAATGCAGGAGACCTGGGTTTGATCCCTGGGTCAGGAAGATCCCCTGGAGAAGGGAATGGCACCCACTGTAGTCTTCTTGCCTGGAGAATTCCAAGGACAGAGGAGCCTGGCGGGCTACAGTCCACAGGCTCACAAAGAGTCAGACACGACTGAGTGACTAACACACATACAGAGGAAATAGACATGTCAAATAATATAATACAGTATAGAGATACTTGGAGGTATGAGTGAAATTCTGTGGGAACCCAGAGAATAAAGCAGTTACTACCTCTGTCAGAGACAGGTACAGAGATAGCGTGCAGTGACATTTGAACTGGTTTAAAAGTGTTTGGCAAGTTGAGAGTGAAAGGGAACGAAATGTGAAACATCTTAAAGTATGGCATGGCCAGAAAACAGTGACAAGTTTAGGGTGATTTTGTAGGAGTGATTAGAGGAGAATGTGGTAGATTGAAAAGGGCCTTTTGTACAACCTAAAGATAGACTGAGGGAGCTAAAGAAATCTATTGTTGTTTTTCTGCTTTGTTTTAAATCTTCAAATAATTTTTAATTCACAGGAAGTTGCAAAAAAGTATACAGGAAGATCCCATGTACCTTATACTCAGCTTCCCCCAGTGGTAACGTCTTACTGAACTATATACAAAATCAAGACAAGGAAATTGACATCGGTACAGTCCGCAGGCTTCATTCACCTTTTCCCAGTTTTACAGTTTTTGAGTGTATGTGTCTCTGCAGTTTCATCACATGTCTGACCACTACCACAACCAAGATACAGAACTTCTCCATCACCACAGGCCCCCTCTTGCTGTTCCTTTATAGCCATCTCCTCTCCCCTATCCATAACCGCTGCTGGCAATCACTGATCTGTTCTTGGAACCTGTAATTTTGTTACTTCAAGAATGCCTTATAAATAGAATCATATAGTATGTAACCTTTTGAGACTGGCTTTTTTTCTCCCCACCCAGCTTAATTTCCCAAGAGATCTGTGCAAGTGGTTATTAGTATCACTAATTCCTTTTGATTGCTGAGTGGTATTTCATTCCATGAATATACCATAGTGTGTACATAGGGTGAATGTTTAAGTAGAATGTTTCCAGCTGGGGCTATCACAAATAAAGCTACTGTGAATATTTTCATAAACATATTTTGTGTGAACATAAATTTTCTTTCCTCTAGAGTAGATGGCCAAGAGTATAGTTCTTGGCTTGTACAGTAAGAGCAGGTTTAATTTTATAAGAAACCAGCAGCCTCTTTCCCACTACATTCCACTAGTAATGTTTCACAGTCATAGATGGGATGAGATTTGAAGTGTTGAACTGCTGGACTTAATGGCAGAAGATCAACTTGGTATGAGGACTCTGATGACAAGGAAGTCTTAAGAGTAAAGAGGAGAGGTAAGATGTGAGACTAAATTTCTGAGGGAGAATTGAAAGGATTTGATGGGTATCCAGAAGGGGGTGACAGAGAATGAGATGGTTGGATGGCATCACCGACTCAATGGACATGAGTTTGAGCAAACTTGGGGACATAGTGAAGGACAAGGGAAGCCTGGTATGTCGAGGTCCATGGAGTTGCAAAGAATTGGACACAACTGAGCCACTGAATGACGACAACAATGTAATTAACTATAGATTCATATATCCTTTGGCCTATCCTTCTACCCACCAGATATTTTCAGAGCATGAGTCATTAAACTATGTCCCAGGTTAGCCGAGTACTGGTTTTGTAAATAAAGTTTTATTGGAACTCAGCATACCCATTCGTTGATACATTGACTATGGCTGCTTTCCTGCTGCAATGGCAGAGTTGAACAGTTGTGACAAAGACCATGTGACCCACAGAAAGACAGCTGCATCCTTATCGAAAGAAACTTGATAAGATGCTTTTTGATGAGGTAGATTATAACAAGGTGCTTATTTTAGTTAGAAATTGGAGGTAGGGATGAGGTGCAGGAAAAGTATGTTTGTTTTGCTTTTTTTTAAGGTTTTTATTTAACCATTAAAAAATTGAAGTATAGTTACTTTACAATGTTATGTTAGTTTCAGGTGTATAGCAAAGTGATTCAGTTAGTATATGTGTGTGTGTGTGTATTCATATATATTTTTTCAGATTCTTTTCCTTTATAGGTTATTACAAGATCTTAAATATAGCTACCTGTGATATACAGTAGGTCCTTGTTGTTCATTTTATATATAGTGGTGTATGTATGTTCATCCCAACTCCTACTAATTTATCCCTCCCCACTCCTTTCCCATTCGGTAACCATAAGTTTGACTTCTATGTCTGTGAGTCTATTTCTATTTTGTAAATAAGTTCATTTATATTATTTTTTTCCTGTTCCCCATTGAAGTGATATCATGTATTTGTCTTTCTTTGTCTGACTTACTTTACTTAATGTGATCATCTGTAGGCCCATCCATGTTGCTGCAGATGGCATCATTTCATTCTTTTTTTTATGGCTGAGTAATATTAATATTTTTGTTTTGCTTGTAAACTTAAATGTTCTGCAAACATGCAAAGGGTGCTCTGAAAAAGCAAGTTAGCCATGGTTTCGGTGCCCTTTCTACCTTCATCGACTTTTTCAGTTTCACCCTATCCTTATTTGTCTGTTGGGTCTCTATACAAGATCTTTAATTTGAGAAGTGATGGCATAAGGATTAGGAAGTATGTTATCAGTGCCCCCAAAACATTTAAAAACCACGGGTTTGATGACCTCTGATATCTCTTTCAACATTTAAGATACTGTGATTCCATATTGAGGCATCCCTTCAAACTTAACATATTCAACTCAGAATTCATCTTCTCTGTTCCAGAACTGGTCTCTCTTCCTGATCGCCTAGCTTAAGAAATGTTGGCTTTCTGGGTCAAAACCTTAGAGCATCAGATTCTTTCTCTTTACTTCAGTATCTGCCAAAGTTCTGTTCATTTGAAATCATTTGATGAGGAGAGATGAGGCTGAAATTTGCAACCTCTCCCTCTTTGCCTTTTTGTAAGCACTCTGTAGGTAATGTGGGAGTGTGGGTGTTTGGGTACATATGTGTGTGCTAGTATGTGTTCATTCCAAAAATTAAGGAAGTTCAGCAGAGCATAAAAGAAAAACTAAAGCTCATCCCCAGTCCACTCCTGCATGCAGTGACTACTGTTAATGTAGTGGGACAGCCTCTCGGATTCTCATTCATATTCTCAGTCTCTCTCTGTTTCTGGGGCAGGTAAGTTACTCAACCCGAGGTCATGTTATTTTAGGTCCTGGTTTGTTTGTTAATTTTAAATCTTTGCATGTCAGTATAGATCTACTTAATTGTTTTCAAAGCTTGTCATAATCTTCCATTTTTATGGGTATATCATTATTTAACTAGTTCCATTCAGGTTTGTTTTTTTTTTTTTTTTGCTGCATCTTGCAGTCTTGCAGCACACGTGGGATCTAAGTTCCCTGATAGAACTCATGTGCCCTGCAGGGAAGTACAGAATCCTAACCCCTGGCCTCCAGGGAATTCCCAGAGGTAACTTTTACTTCTGATCTTTCACTGCAGTAAATGACCCTGCTAGTACTTATATTTCTGTGTAATTATCTGTTTCCCCAGGGTAAATTCCTTAGATGTATAATGGGTGACTCAGAGGGATTGCACCTTTTAAAATTTTTTGGGTTTTTTGTTATATTTTACTAAATGGCCGTCCAATAAAGTTGTACCAATTTATTTTTCCACTACCAATGTATCTTCCAGAAGTCTTTGCTTCTGATAGGTGGGGGAAAATATTTTATCATTTTCAATTCAGTCCAGTTACTCAGTCGTGTCTGACTCTTTGCGACCCCATAGACTGCAGCACGCCAGGCCCTGTCCATCACCAACTCCCAGAGTTTACTCGAACTCATGTCCATTGAGTCAGTGATGCCATCCAACCATCTCATCCTCTGTTATCCCCTTCTCCTCCTGCCTTCAATCTTTCCCAGCATCACAGTCTTTTCAAATGAGTCAGTTCTTTGCAGTTTATCATTTTAAGCTAATATTATTATATTAGCTTATATTATAAAGTAGTATATCTTCTTTAAGATATCTATTTGTCAAGAATATCTTCTTGTCTTTTAGTTTCTGAATTAGATATATCTGTACTTCAGCATTTTACTCTTGCTCTGCTTAAGTGTGCTGTGAATTAGTATGTTAGGCTTAACTTTTATCCGTTAAAACTTGGGGCAAAGGGGAGAGCATACCCAGTCTTGTACTCCACCAGATAAACCCTGTACCTCCATCTGTGAGTAGACACCTTGTCACCTTTCACCTCCTACCATGAGGCCACTTTGGAGTCTTCTGAGTAGTTGGGCTTTGTTGGGACCAGAAGAGGTGTGGGTGATAAGGACTGTGAGCACTGCAGGGATGTGGTCTGCAAGCCCTAGTGGGAGAGTGAGGAATGCCTCTGGTGTGAAAATGTTTCTTGCATCACAGCTTTGTGTCTGAGTGGTTGCCACTGATGGTGGTAAAATGGTACAGGCCTGGGTAGTGTGGGAACATGGGGTTCAGGGGAAGAGAGTTAATGTGACCCCTGAAGTTTTGGAAGTCTTGAACTAGGCCACTGATGTTAGGCTTTCTAGTTGCTTTTTTCCTACCTCTTTGTATTTTTGATGAGAAAGCAGGCAGCAGGAAAGTCTCACAGCCTTAGTTCTAATTGGGGGAGTTATTATGGGCACAACCCTTAAAAATTTGAAGTATTTACTTGTCTCCTCACCCTGGTAGGTAAAGAAGTATAGTTCTGATATTGTCACTGCCAAGTCGCTTCAGTCGTGTCCGACTCTCCGCGACCCCATAGACCGCAGCCCACCAGGCTCCTCCATCCCTGGGATTCTCCAGGCAAGAATACTGGAGTGGGTTGCCATTTCCTTCTCCAGATATTGTCACTAGTGAGGTGAATAGTTGGTATGAACTTTAGAGTATTGGTTGCTACTTAAGTAGATCCTGTACCTTACATTGTTTGATGTAAAAATAATTTTTAAGATACTGATTAGAAATAAAGTTGTCTCCAACTGGTTATTTGTGGAAGTCAATGAGGCTTCATGGCATGAGATTAATATGCCTGCCCCCAACCCACCCTACCCAGGCCTTGCCTCTGAGAAGCTCTGCCAAGCCTTAGAACTTCTCCTCTGTGACTCTGGTCAACAGAGGTGTCCCCGAACTCCCACTATATGGCCACTTAGTAGAATCACACAGGGTAAACCACTTCCCTGAAGCTGCAAGACAAGTCAGCTGCGAGTGAGTGAGGCACAATCCACATTTTCCAGTCAAGTGAGTGGGCTTATCACGGGCGTAGGGGTAGAGGGCAGTTCTCTCACATGTTTTTCTTCATGACCAGGTATTTATAAAGCAGTTGGCCACTGTTAGTAGTCTATACCCATGAAGCATATTAATACTCTGAGGCTCACTGGCCACTGGCATCTGTGTCTCAAAACACCACATTTTACTGACAAAATGTCCCAGCCGGTTAGTTCAGTGTTAACAACATCATGGAAGTTAGACTGTGTGTTAGTCACTGTCTCATTCACAGTGGAGGGAGGAGGGTAAGCATGCCGTTTCTGAAGCCCTTGAGTGTTAGGGAAATGAGAGGTGTGGAGGAGAGGCTAGAGCATTCAAGGTGGCAACTGCTGCAGCAGGAGGAGAATGGCGGGAGCCAGGACGGGCTCTGGAGGGGAGAGGAGGAGTGTGGGCATCCAGGCCACTGGAGCAGAGACAGCCTCCAGGGCAAGAGGGCAAGAGTAGAGGAGAACTGGGAGGACCTTTGCTGGGGATCTGACATCATAAGAAAAGAGTACCCTTCCCCAAATGTTAACATTTTATGTAGCCGCAGTACAGTGATCTAATCAGGAATCGAACATTGATATGCTATACTGCTACTACTAACTAATCCACAGGCCTTTTTCACATTTCCACTGTTGTCCTGCTAATGTGTTTTTTTCTGGGCCAGGATCCCATTCAGGATCACACAGTTGCATTTAGCTGTAACATCTCCTTAGTCTCCATTAATCAGGAACAGTTTCTCAGTCTTTGACTTTTATGACCTTGGCACTTTTGAAAAACACTGGCCAGTTATTTTGTAGACTGTCGCTTAATTTGGGTTTGGCTGATATTCCTCATGAGTCAACGTAGGTGATGCCTTTTTTGGCAAGAAAAAAACAGAAGTGATGTGCGCTTTCCAGTGTGTCCTTTCAGGAGGCACACGAGGTCAGTAGTCTCAGTGCTGTTCACAGGTGAGCACATGGTTAAAGGGCATCTCCATGTAAAAAGAATGTTTTTGTTACTAGTAAGTCTCTTAGGGAAGTGAGCATCTTTGTTTAAAAGTCCCCCAAGTGATTTTGGTGTATCTCCAGGGTTGAGACAAAGAATGGCAGAAATAAATCAGGGTGGATTGAGGAAGTCAAAGATGTTTTCAAGTCTTGTCTTGGTATGGGGGAAGTGAAGCTAGCTGTTCAGATATGGACCAGAGAAAGAGAGCTAAGGTCTCTGGAGGAAAGTGGAACAGTTTTGGAATATTTGTTGCTGGGAGTGGCCGGTCGGGAAATCCATCCAGTTTGAAGGAATGTTTCTGGCTGAGTGAAGGTAGTTGAACAACATGAATTTTCTTGAACCAGGTGTACACAGATTCCATCACCTTCTCTACCCTGCGGCTGAAGCAGAGAAAGTTTTCAGTAAAGAACATCTGATGTTGTTTAGGGAAGAGAACTGGAACTGTGAGCACGGGCAGCCCTGAAACTTGCAGGCTTAGCAGGACAGGTATAACATGACCAGTAAGGAGCCCAGGAGATGAGGTGTCATGGTGATCTCAGCAGCTTGACGAGGGTACAGTTGTGAGGAGCTGTAAGTGTGAATAGCTTACTGAGTAGGTGTGAGGGGACAAGCTGGGAGGTGGCAGATAAGGTGGATGTGGTCAGAGGCAGAGAACATGTGGACAGAATGCAGGCTGGCCAGACAGTGGGCACTGGGCAGGGTCCCTAATGTGAACGCTGATGAAGGGAACCATGTGAAATCTAAATGAGAACAGCTAAGTTTATTTATTCTGTACATGGCATCTTCATTCAGTAAATTCTTGCTGCATCGCCTTTTCTGGTGAAACACTACATAAGCTTTTCAGATCATGTTTAGTTTAATATATGGTCATTTTTATTTCTTTTTTAAGCTTTTTTTAAAAAATCAACTTGTAATTTATATAATGGGGAACAGAAATTACACAAATGGTTGAAATATGCATAAAATTAAAAGTCATCAATTGAGATATGAACTTGATTATTCTTATATATCAGGCCTGTTAATAAACAATAAAGTTGATGAATTTTAGGGAATTCCCTGATGGTCCAGTGGTCAGGACTCAATGCTTTCACTGCTGAGGGCACAGATTTGATTGCTGGTTGGGAGCGAGGCCAAAAAAATAAAACTTTAAAAGTTGATGATTTTTAGTTTTTCTTTTATATCATGCTGCTGATTATCCTATGTGGGTGGTGACTAACCATGGAAGTACTCAGGTTTGGAAGTGTCTTATTCCCAGTGCCATTCTCTACTTCGGAGTAGTTTGAGTCAACCTTTTATCTGTTAAGCCCTATTCTAGTCTTCAGCTTTTTATTTGGCAGTTTTTCAAGGTGTGATTGGTAGACCTGTTTACATATGTCGAGCTATATACTTAGTTATTTGTTAGAAATCTTAAAAATTTAGGGAGGGGTATCATGTGGGGAGGAGTGAAAAAGAGAGAAGCAAAAATAAGACAGTTGTTAGAAGTATAGTGAATACTTTGATCTATTTCTCTCATTCCCTTTGTTATTTTGCTCTTTAAAAATTAAAATGTGAATTGTAAACCATTCAAACATATCTGAAATACAGCAGGTGCACAGTGAGAGTATTGTTACCTTCCCCCTAGGTAGGCGGTGCTCACTCTGGTATGTATTCTCCCAGACTACTTGGAGGAAACAGGGAGCTGGGTTCCTTGCTCACCACTGTCACTCTGCCGGGTAGGTTCCCTTCACTTTTCTTGGTGAGATGCTGCAAAGTGTCCTTCCTTCAGGTCCCTGTATCTGCACTTCTTTTTAAGAGGAATTCCTTGATTTTTATGGTGTAAGAACAGCACGTTTCCCTACATCCAGTGTCCATCTGCATTTTATATCCAGCAATCACGTGCACTCATGTTCAGTCAGGTATGTACAGAGCCTCTGCAAGCATGGGGCTTCTGATGGGGCAGGAGGAAGCGGACGTGAGCTGAAAATCACAGGGGAGAGCAGGGTTGCTTGTAGCTGTGAGAGACTCTGAAGAAGAGGCAGGAGGACGGAGTTGCCTCAGAAAGACTTCTCTGAGGCGCTGACCAGAGCCAAGCCGTGAAGGGAGTGGGAGTTGGCCAGCAGGTGGGGCACCATGTGGGCACAGAGAACATTGTGGGCTCAGGAAGCCACGTGCACAGGGGCCCGAAAGGGGCCCAGTGTGACCAGCGCTTTGGTGTGTGGATAGTGGGGAGGAATTGCAGCGCAGGGTCAGGTCAGAGGGGACACATCCACCATACAGGGTTTTATGGGCCACGTCAAAAGGGAATTTTCTGCACTCTAAGAGCAATAGGTAATTGAAGTATTTTAAGCACAAAGATTTAAGCATTTTAAGATTTAGTCAGAAATTGTCATCATTTTGTGTTGTGAAAAGATCGTCCTGGTTGTGATGTGGAGAACAGACTGTAGGGAATTCAAGTCAGTAGGCTGCTTAGTAGTCCAGACAGGAGTTATGGGGACTCCAATTGAATGGTGATGTGGGGTCTAAATGGATGGATTTTAGAGATTTTGTGATAAATGAGATGTTGAGGCAGGGTGCTGAAGAGGGAAGAGTCAAGGATGAATCTTAAATTTCTCGCATGTTATAAGAATATCATTAGTGGTATATCATTCCCTGAAATAGGGAACAAGGGAAGAACACCAGGCTTTGGGGCAAGACCGTGAGTTCTGCTCTAGACACGTTAGATCTGAGGTACTTTGAGACATCCAAGTAGAGACACTTCAAGTAGTAGACACTGTGAATAAACTGCTTAATACACTAGGAAGAGAACAAAATTAGAGATAAGAATCTGAGGCATTGCATTTAGGTGTTAATTAAAGTTGTGGGTGTGGATGAGGTCACTTTTGAAGAGATGATAGAATGAGAAGAAGACCTTGTACTCTGCTTGGAGATAGTCCCAGTATTTAAATGACCCACTCAAGAAGGATGAGCCAAAAAGGAGACAGAAAGAGCAACCAGGAAGACAAAAAAAGAGGGTGTTGGTAAGTCACAGAGTACAGGGAGAAGCAGTTTTAAAAGAAGGGTGTAATCAACAGCTTCAAATGCTGCCAAGAGCTCACATGTAATGAAGACTAAAAATTGTATTTAATGGCAGGCAGGTCCTTGGTGGCTGTCTAAAACCTGTGAAGTACTAACTATAGAAGCCACATGGGATTGGCCCGAAGAGTGAATAGGAAAGAGAGAAAGAGATGTGGACTGTAACAGACACAAGATGTTTTGAGAGATTTAATTATGGGTGGGCAGTAGCCGGAGGGGCGGGGGCTTATGGGATCAAAGGAGAGCTTCTTTAATTTTGTTAATGGGAATCTAGATCATATTTAAAGTTGAGTTTGGGAGAATCAAGTAAGAGGGGGGTTGACTATATGAGCCGATAAGATAACAGACAGGATGGAGGAGATCCTGAGAAGGGAGGAGGTGAGTGGAATTCAGAAGCCAGGAAGGTTAGTATAGGTAGATGAGTATAATGGTTAGCAGAGGAGAGAATTGGATGGTGTTTTCCTCCCTTTGTGATTAGGTGACAGTGTCGTCTGCTGAAAGGGAAGAAGCGGGCTTTATGTGTGAATCCAAGGGTGTTTCATCATAGAAGCATGTTACCTTGCTTCTCTCTTCTGTTTTTTAAAAACAGCTTTGTTCAGATATAACTTGCACATCACACAGTTCACCCATCTAAAGTATACAGTTCAGTAGTTCTTAGTTTATTCACAGGTGATATGCAACCGCAAACAACCACAGTCAATTTTAGAAATTTCATTACCTCAAAAAGAAACCCCATACCTTTAACTATTCACTCCCCCTTCCCCCACCTTAGTGAATACTTCATTTTTGCTATTGGAAAGCAGAGAGTACAGTCTGAATTCAGATTTAAAATCATATCATGGTTTCAAAGCAAAGTATAAACTGAGACATATGAAGGGTTATTAAGAGCCTCAAAACTTTGATCTAGTCAGAGAAGCAGAGAAGGCTAAGCTCTACTTCTTGTTTGTTTGTTTGCTCAGTCGTGTCTGACTCCTGGCGACCCCATGGACTGTAGCCTACCAGGCTCCTCTGTCCATGGGATTTTCCAGGCAAGAGTATTGGAGTGGGCTGCCATTTCCTTCGCTAGAGGATCTTCCCGACCCAGGATCGAACCTGGGTCTCCTGCATTGCAGGCAGATTCTTTTACCAGCTGAGCCACCAGGGAAGCCCAGAGATGATTAGTAGATCATTACTGAAAGGAGCGTGACGATTCAAAGGCATACTGTTAGTCTCCATTCAGTTACTTCCATTTCAGCATTTTGGTTAATGATAAGGCCGTGGGAGGCACGCCTACCTGTCAGATTTTCAAGTGGTACAAATATGAGAGCAATAGCTGACATTTTGGATGTCCTTCACAGTCTGGAACACAGTGTTGACTGATGGGCTGTTAATGAAATTAAATAGTGAGAA
The DNA here is from genome assembly GCF_003369695.1 of Bos indicus x Bos taurus. Taxonomy (NCBI): domain Eukaryota; kingdom Metazoa; phylum Chordata; class Mammalia; order Artiodactyla; family Bovidae; genus Bos; species Bos indicus x Bos taurus. Next base: position 118,479,691 of record NC_040077.1, read on the forward strand.
GAGTTAAAGCTATCATTGCAGTGTTATTCAAAGAACCAGCTTGGAATGAGTAATTGCAAAAATCCTTAAAGGAGCCCTGAGCTACAGTACATTTGCCACATTTGCAGGGAAGTGGTGGCCTGGTGTCACCATCCATCAGGATGGATTTGGAGCATCAGTCCTGCCTTTCTGAGAAGGATAGTTAAAGAAGTTGAGAGGAGGTTTTTCTGGAGATTTTCTATTTAGGAGAGACAGGCAAGCTGTTCTCAGTGAGTAGTCTTCATGTGGAAGAGAAGTTTGGGTACTACCGTATCTGCCTTGCAGACCCAGGACCAGCAGATGCTATAGTAAGGCAGTGTTTGTCTCAACTATAAAATTTTCAAACAGTTTTCTGTCTAAAGTCTACTATTACTGCATTTCTAGATGCTGGAAATACTTAAGGTGAAGCAGTGTGATCATTTGGTAAGATTAGAAGGTTGTAAAAGGGAGCACCATGGACACAGATGATTCTTTAAGTACTATGAAGTGCTGATGCCCTCTGAATCTGTGCTAAGTAATCTCCCTAAAATATATTTCTGGTCATAAATATTTGTTTATTTAGCTTTTTATAGCCTTTATGGTTTTCCACATAACTTGAATATTCTACTTTGTTGGCTTATTAGCTTTGACAGTTTTGGTTTTCCTCACTGTGTGTGTTTTTTGGGTGTCTTTTTTAGGACTGAGAGTGTATGCTTTTATCACTTGTGGTTTGTCTTCAAGAAGCACTATACTGCTTCGTGTACCTCTTTGAGCTGCCATTACCACATATTCTTGTTCTATATTTATGTCATAACCCCAGAATACAATTGTGGTGTTGTGTTAGTCGCTCAGTCATGTCCAACTGTTTGTGACCCCATGGACTGTAGCCCACCAGACTCCTCTGTCCCTGGAATTCTCCAGGCAAGAATACTAGAGTGGGTAGCTATTCCCTTTTTTAGGGGAACTTCCTGACCCAGGGATCGGACCCAGGTCCCCTGCATTACAGCGAGATTCTTTACTGTCTGAGCCACCAGGGAAGGCCCTTACATATGTCATAAACCCAGAATACAGTTGTTTATACTTTAAACAAATGATACTTTAAGTATAATTTTTTAAGTTATCTTTTAAAGACTTTTTTAATAATGGAAAAATCTTTAAATCTATCCATATCTCTATTTCCAGTGCTCTTCATTCTTTTCTGTATACACAGATTCTCATCTTGAGTCTCCAATATTTCCTGTAATGCAGGACTGCTGGTGACAAAATCTGCCAGCTTTTCCGTGTCTTAAAAACTCATTTCCCCTTCACTTTTGGATAATATTTTTACTAGGTATAGAATTCTGCAGTGACAGTTTAGTAACTTTAATGACGTTCCTCCGCTCTCTTTTGACTTGCATCATTTTTGTCAAGTCTGTTGTCAGTTTTTGATTCTTTGTCCGTAATGTTTTTTCCCCTCTGGTTGCTTTTAAGATTTTTTTCTTCACTGAATTTAAGCAGTTTGATTGTTTTCTCTGTTTCTTGTGCTTAGGATTTTTTTTTTTTTTAACTTCTTGGCTCCATGGGATTATAGTTTTCGTCAAATTGGGAAAATTTTTCAGCCATTGTGTGTTCACGTTTTGTCTGACCCTCCCCCTCCCCTGGGGACTATAGCTACACATGTATTGGGTAGGCCAAAAAGTTCATTGGGTGTTCCTGAAACTTCTCACAGAAAAATCTGAACAAACTTTTGGCCAACCCAGTATTAGACTGCCTGCAGTCATCCTGTAGCTCACTGATGTGCTTTTTTCCTCCCTCTCTTTATGTTTCATTGTGGATAGCTTTTATTGCTCTGTCTTCGTATTTACTAACCATTTCTTCCTCACTGTGTAATCTGCTATTAATCCCATCTAGTGTAATTTTTATTTCAGAAATTGTAGTTTTTAAGTGTTTGATTTTGGTCTTTTTTTTTCCCTAATGCCTTCTATATCTTTACTTAACATGCTCATTTTTTTCCTGAACATGCTGTCTGTAGTTCTGGTAACTTTTAATGTCCTTGTTTAATTTCTACCATCTGGGTCACTTTGCAGAGCTGTTACTATTGACTGGTTGTTGTCCCCATTATTGGTTGTATTTTCCATTTTGGATTCTTTGCAGGCTGGCTTTTAAGTTTTGTTGGAGAGCAGAGTTTAGTCCCTGGCTAGTTTTTTATAACTGCAGAGACAAAACCCTTGGAGAGCTCTGCTTGATGCCTGTGAACATGAGGTTTTTCCATCACGTTGATGGGAGCCTTGCGTGAGCTCCATGGCTCTGTTCCCTGGCCTTGGGTACTTTCCTCACATGCATGTGTTCACCAGCGCTCAGCTGGAGAAGCAGGCAAGCCTTCTGCAGGTCTCTAACACTCTGCAGTGGAGCTCTCCTCTCTTGTCTTTGCCCTGAAAAAGGACCAAGGCTCCCCACAGATTCCCAGCTCTGTCTCCTCACGTGGAGCTTGTCCTCCCTGTGTTGTGGTCTGGCAATGAGCTAGGGCAGTCATGAGGCTCACTTCATTTGTTTCCCTTCTCTCAGGGATCGCTGTCCTGTGCTGCCCGAAGTTCAGTGTTTAAAACTAATTATGTGATAGATTTTCTCCCATTTTTTTATCTTTTTCAGGGGGATAGGTAAATCTGACCCTTGTTTTGATCTTGGCCAAAGTAGAAGCTTTTTAGCAACTTGTAATATATTGCTGACATTTTAGCTTTGCATTCAGAGCTTCTTTCGGCTTCGTCTCTTCAACCACTCCCTCCACAACTGTTCTCTGCCTGTCCCTCACCCCCAGTTCATGCCATTCCCCCTCAGTCTGCTTCTCCCCAGCTGGTCCTTGCTTGTCAGGGTGTCTCCATTCTCAGGGGCAGCTCAGCTGGCTCTTCCATGTGGTTTCCCTCCCATTTGAGCAGAACTGAACCCATTCTCCCTGTTCTCTTTCTACTCTAACAGCCTGTTTTCAGTTGGGGTGTACAGGTTGGGCAGCTGCTGGCCTTCCCTGTTGAGCACACACATCAGTCCCCACCTGTGCAGTGTTTTACCGCCGAGGGCAGGGACGGGGCCTGCCCACCTTTGTGTCCCTTCTGTGGGTATGTAATATGTAGAGAAGGTATTGAGCAAATGTAGGTGTGTTATTTATGTTTATTAAAATGAGTTGTTCTTCTCTTCTTCCCCCAAAATCAGGCTACAGAAGAAGTTTCCAAGAATCTGGTTGCCATGAAGGAAATTCTGTATGGCACAAACGAGAAGGAGCCGCAGACAGAGGCAGTGGCACAGCTCGCCCAAGAACTGTATAACAGTGGGCTCCTCAGCACCCTGGTAGCTGATTTGCAGCTCATTGACTTTGAGGTAAGAAATAAGTTTTTTATTTTTCCAAAACACTAACTTCTTCATAGTCCTTTTCCTATGCTCTCTCTTCTGAAATGTTTTAAGATTCTTGTTGGGCTCTTGGCTCCAGGGTACTGACCAGTAAGCATGCCTGGGCTGCCTGCCTAATTAGCGGTGCTAGGTCAGGAACTTAAGCGTATCACAGACTTAGGCCATGTCTTTCCCCCTTCTTTGACGACATCGTATATGAAGTTTTTTAGGTATTTGTTATACCCTTTAATTCAGGTATATTTATTAAATAGATGCTGTTTTACATAATTCACTGGTCCTTGGCTCTCAAAGAGTAAATAATCTAAAGAAGACCATAGAATGTTAGAATTTTTGAGGTAGATAAGCTCTTGTGTGCACGCTAAGTCGCTTCAATTGTGTCTGAATCTGCTACCCTGTGGACCGTGCCCCGCCAGGCTCCTCTGTCCATGGGGTTCTCTAGGCAAGAATACTGGAATGGATTGCTGTGCCCTCCTCCAGGGATCTTCTACAGGGATTGAATCTGGGTCTCTTAAACATCTCCTGCATTGGCAGGCGGGTTCTTCATCACTAGGCCACGTGGGAGTCCCTGGATAAGATCTTAGAGAACATCTAGTTTTTTTGTTTATTTGTTTCTTTAACTTGCTGAAAACTCATTGCAGTAGAGATTATGTATGTTTTGTTTGCATGGCACTGCTTTTAAATATTTAAATTAGGATACCATTAAAACAGCAGGAGATTTTATACACAATTTGGAATTTCTGGCTTCCCTTGAAAAATCTGGCAGCATGGGGCCTGTAGCCCTGGATGGCCCCTCAGCCTGGACATGCATGGGCATCCATACTTGGGTATGCCCCGGACGGCGCAGCTTGCTTTTCTACTGCAGGCCTGCTGCACTCGTTTATATTTCCTGGTCAGCACTTGTTATTGTTGGCCAGGTTTATACAGCCAAATCACGCCATGCTAGATATTTAGTGTATTTATTAGTGAGAAGAATGGCCCTTGATAACAGTCTTGAGTAAACTAGTCTGAGAAGCATATAATGAAGGGCTCTGGCATGGTCATGAGCAGTCCCCCTCTTTGATGCTCTGTTATGGATGTGCTTTGTTTAAACCCCAATATTTATCATCCTGAGGGTGATAAATCTGTGCCAGTTCAGTTCAGTCGCTCAGTCATGTCCAACTCTTTGTGACCCTGTGGACTGCAGGACACCAGGCCTCCCTGTCCATCACCAACTCCCGGAATTTACTCATACTCATGTCCATTGAGTTGGTGATGCCATCCAACCATTTCATCCTCTGTCGTCCCCTTCTCTTCCCGCCTTCAATTTTTCCTAGCATCAGGGTCTTTTCAAATGAGTCAGTTCTTCGAATCAGGTGGCCAAAGTATTGAGGTTTCAGGCTCAGCATCAGTCCTTCCAGTGAATATTCAGGATTGATTTCCTTTAGGATGGACTGGTTGGATCTCCTTGCAACTCAAGGGACTCTCAAGAGTCTTCTCCAACACCACAGTTCAAAAGCATCAGTTCTTCGGCGCTCAGCTTTCTTTATAGTCCAATTCTCACATCCATACATGACTACTGGAAAAACCATAGCTTTGACCAGACGGACCTTTGTCTGTTTAGGTACTTGGAAAACCAGGGGAGAAAATGACAAACATCTATAGCCAGGTTCAGGCTTCCCAGGTGGCACTAGTGGTAAAGACGCTGTCTGCCAACGCAAGAGACATAGAGGCATGGGTTTAATCCCTGTGTCAGAAAGATCCCCTGGAGGAGGGCATGGCAACCTACTCCAGTATTCTTGCCTGGAGAATCCCGAGGACAGAGGAGCCTGGTGGGCTACAGTCCATAGGATTGCAAAGAGTCAGACACTACTGAAGTGACTTAGCGTGCACATATAGCCCACATTCAGTTTTGGAGAAGGTTGAAGAAAGTGTGGTTCATAGGTTACTTGAATGTACTATCAGTAGATAATTAAAAGAGAACAAAATTTATTTCTATCTTTTAGAACAGAAGAACTTCCCTGGTGGTTCAGTGGTTAAGGCTTTGCCTTCCAATTCAGGGACTGTGGGTTCAATCCCTGGTTAGGGAGCTAAGATCTCTCACATGCCTGGCAGCCAAAAAACCAAAACATAAAACAGAAGCAATAATATAACAAACCCAGAGTTTTTTTAATGGACCACATCAAAAAACTCTTTACTAAAAAAAAGAACAGAACTATGAGAGTTTCATTTGTGTAGTTGATTTCATATATTTTTCATAGAATGTCAAATTCCAGCAACGATTTTTATTTCCACTGCAAAGGTGGGGATGCATTGGGACCATCCAGTTCCTCCTCCTTTGTCTGCCCATCCTATTCCCCAGCCTGGACCCAGATCTTAATATTCATTTGGGACTTTAGAGACATAAATTTAAAAGAAATGTGTGCCCTTGAGACTGGTTTTTGAGATTGCTGTTACTACCCCTAACCTAGCACAGGCCCCAGGGTGATCTCGGTTGCTGGAAAGCTTTAATGTTTCCTTCACTCCCCTGCAGACTTGTCAGCCTTGTATAAATGGCCATTCTGAAACACTTCTTCATTTGTTACTTCCTTGTGCAGCTTTCTGATCAAGACAGTTTCACTATATGAAGTTAACAACCACCTATTTTGTTTAGCAAAGTACAGTGGTGGAATTCTAATCTCTCAACTATTGAGTCATGTGATACTTAGTACCTTAACTGTTAATCTATATAAAATTTTTCCCAAGTAGACCTTGTTTAATAGGAGGAGATGGGGAATTCCCTGGTGGTTCAGTAGTTAGGACTCTGCACTTCCACTACGAAGGGCCCAGGTTCAATCCCTGATCAGGGAGGTAAGATCCTGCAAGCCACAAGCTGTGCTGCCCCCCCCACAAAAAAAAATAGAAGGATATGTCTCCATGCCATTAAAGCTCAACTTCTTACAGAATTCTTTCATTTTTATTATAATAGCAGAATACAATTTCTCCTCCTTCCATCACTGTTAAAAGGAAGCTGCATGTATTGTTTACAATACGAGCATCCTATTTGAAGCTGCTTGCTCCCTTTGGATGGGAATCAGATCCCTGAACAATGTAAGCATATAGCAAGGTTTTGTTTTTCATACCTGAGTCAGCATCATTCTGAGAATTAGAAATCACTGAAATTATGTGTAGTTGAGATTTCACTTTGTCAGCACATTATTCATGTCAAAAATATTTCACTACTAGAACTTGGAATTATAAAGGAAAAAATAAAATTCAATGTCTATGAATGTTTAAAGTCAGATACTCAGTCATAATTATAAATACGCAGACCCATGATTTGAGTTTATTTGGGAGGGTGGGTGGGCATTGGATATTTAATTGGTATGTTGATTTGAGCTTATCTGGGAATGTGGATGGGCATTGGGTGTTTAGTCAGTACCTTGATTTGAATTTATCTGGGAGTGTGGATGGGCATTGGGTATTTAGTCAGTACCTTGATTTGATCTTATCTGAGAGTGTGGATGGGCATTGGGTGTTTAGTCAGTACCTCGATTTTAGTTTATCTGGGAGCATGGATGGGCATTGGGTATTTAGTCAGTACCTTGATTTTAGTTTATCTGAGAGTGTGGATGGGCATTGGGTGTTTAGTCAGTACCTTGATTTGAGCTTATCTGAGAGTGTGGACAGGCATTGGGTGTTTAGTCAGTACCTCGATTTAAGTTTATCTGGGAGCATGGATGGGCATTGGGTATTTAATCAGTACCTTGATTTGAGTTTATCTGGGACCGTGGATGGGCATTGGGTATTTAGTCAGGCATTTTGCTATTTTTGTCTCCCTAATAGGGCAAGAAAGACGTGGCTCAAATTTTCAACAATATTCTCAGAAGACAAATTGGTACAAGAACTCCTACTGTTGAATACATCTGCACCCAGCAGAATATTTTGTTCATGTTGTTGAAAGGGTATGTATAATGTAATAAAATTGATATTTTTTACTTTAAAAATAAAAAAGGAAAGATGATTGTGGGCAAAAGCAGGATGGTGAATGTGGGAAAGCATTTTCTCTGTAGTTCCATCAACTCCTTTTCTGGTAGTTCTTGATTATGTTTCCCCCCTTAAAATTCAACCTGTGAGCTAAACAATTTGAAGATGCCCAGGGGATTTTAAAGTTAGTGAATTATGAGCCTTAAAATCTCAAACCTCAAGAAAAAAATAAGTCCTCTGTGGTCTTGTTTCTGTTCTGTAAGATGTAAAAACCTTAATTGTATGAAATATCAGCTAAATAAGTCATATACCTAAAGACTTCTTCTTTGGACATACACGCACCCTGTATGGCAGTAAAGGCTGCCCAATTAATGGAGCATGGATGCTGTAGCACTTAGCCTTGTTCAGTCAGCAACAACAGAGTACATGTTTATGACGTACTTCCCTTTGCTTTTCACCTGTGTGTGTCCACCCACTAACCCACTTAGTTTGGTAATCCACAATGCATCTTCCTGGCATTACTGCTGGACTGAGTAGTCATTTATCTTTGGATAGACATCAGTTTCCAAAAATAAAAAACCAAAAAAGCCTTAAAATTAAAACATTAAAGAAAAAGCTCTTCTCCCTCATCACTGATTGGCAAGGTAGCCTCCTGTTGTTTCACACCAGGGTTGTTTGCCACCTCTGGGTACGTGTGCATTGGCAGGGTTCTGTTAAATTGGTGGGCAAGCGTTTTCTTGGCATGACTGTTGGCGTGAATCAGCTTGCTGTCCTACCTCAGCCTTATAGCTTGCCTCACTCTGATTCATATCTCTGTGGTTTAACACTTGCCCCAAGTTCAGACTTGTTTAGACAGAGCATGCGTCAGTGCCTGTGTTGGAGGCCAGCATTCCATTTCCTTCTTTCTAGTTATAACTGTCCATGTTGCTTCTTGAGATGTTGCTGTATGGAATTTTTGGCATCCAGTATTTTGTTGTATCAATCCACAGCTGCCTGTATGAACATGTAGTGAGTAGTCTGAAATTTTGGTGTTCTTGGAGCAGCTTCCGGATGCCTTTGTGTATTTTTAAAGCCAATTATTCCTTTTTTCATAGAAAGCAGTGATTATTAAAATCTGTGAATTAGTTAGCTCTGCCTGTGTTTACTGTCAAGTAGCCCAGGGGTATGAGAGGAACATTGCTGAATGTCATGTAAAACTTTTGAGGCACTATTTAAAAAAAGGTTTAAAGCTCTCAACTGAGCTGGCCAGAGCAGAAACCTCAGCTTAGGGAGGTGAGGAGAAGCAGCATGGAGAAGCCACTGGTGAGACCCCACTCCACCACCCCTTTTAGTTTTTATTGTGGAAAATATACATAAAACTGGGGATAATACAGCAAGCCCTTTCCTAGCCATGACCAAGTTTCAGCAGTTATTAACATCTTGTTGATATTTAACAAATTATTAACATTCCTGTTTCATTTATTTCTTACCTCCTGTTTCTCCTCCTCGTGGATGTACAACATCACTTCCATATCATAATCATAATATCACTTAAAAACCTAAGCATAAAATAATACCCAGTAAGTGTTCAGATTTCCTTGATTTCTACCAAAAATGTCGTTTTTCAGGTTGTTTGAATCAGTCTTCAAGCATAGTCCACAAACTGAATTTGGTTGATATGACTCTTAATCACTTTTAATCTGTAATAGTTCCTACCCTCTTCTTTTAATACTGTTATTTGTTGAAGCAACTGGGCCATTTGTTTTGTAGAAAACTCTCATGTTTGGTATTTCATGCTGTGGTTTCACACATAACCACGTTCCTCTATCCTCTGTTCTTTTGTATTTGGTTAGATTCAGCCTCAGTTGAGGGCGTGGGAACAGGATTCTTCACGGATGGGACTGTGTGCTTCTGTTGGGCGGTGCTGGTTGTCTTTCTTCTGGGATGTTAGATTGATCAGTGGATGCAGATGATGTCAGCCTGTCCATTATAAAATTGTCCATCAACCCTGTACCTAATGGTTTTACTATCCATTTAGGATCATTCAGTTCAGTTCAGTTGCTCAGTCATGTCCGGTACCTAATGGTTTTACTATCCATTTAGGATCATTCAGTTCAGTTCAGTTGCTCAGTCATGTCCGACTCTTTGCGACCCCATGAATTGCAGCACGCCGGGCCTCCCTGTCTATCACCAACTCCCCGAGTTTACCCAAACTCATGTTCATTGAGTCGGTGATGCCATCCAACCATCTCATCTTCTGTCGTCCCCTTCTCCTCCTGCCCTCAATCTTTCCCAGCATCAGGGTCTTTGCAAGTGAGTCAATCAGGTGGCCAAAGTATTGGAGTTTCAGCTTCAACATCAGTCCTTCCAATGAACACCCAGAACTGATCTCCTTTAGGGTGGACTGGTTGGATCTCCTTGCAGTCCAAAGGACTCTCAAGAGTCTTCTCCAACACCACAGTTCAAAAGCATCAATTCTTCGGTACTCAGCTTTCTTTCTTTGTAGTCCAACTCTCACATCCATACATGACCACTGGAAAAACCATAGCCTTGACTAGATGGACCTTTGTTGACAAAGTAATGTCTCTGCTTTTTAATGGGTTGTCTAGGTTGGTTGTAACTTTCCTTCCAAGGAGTAAGTGTCTTTTAACTTCATGGCTGCAATCACCATCTGCAACGATTTTGGAGCCCCCCAAAATAAAGTCAGCCACTGTTTTCCACTGTTTCCCCATCTATTTGCCATGAAATGATGGGACCAGATGCCATGATCTTAGTTTTCTGAATGTTGCGCTTTAAGCCAACTTTTTCACTCTCCATTTTCACTTTCATCAAGAGGCTCTTTAGTTCTTCTTCACTTTCTGCCATAAAGGCGGTGTCATCTGAATTACTGAAGTCACTGACGTTTCTCCTGGCAATCTTGATTCCAGCTTGTGCTCCCTCCAGCCCAGTGTTTCTCATGATGTACTTTGTTGTCTAGGTTCAAAATGGTGATTTACTAATTCTCTTTTTCCTTCTCCGTGTATCAAGTGTTTCATGACTTCTGTAGGAAAGACAGAATACATGCTTGACTTTTTTCTACATTATCATTTAGTATAATCAGTTGATGCCCTAGCCACTTTCTTAAGTGAGCAATGAGTATGTTATTGTTTTAAGCATCATGATGCATTTAAGCATCAAAGCTGAAGTTTTTTTTTTTTAAACCTGAAGTTTTAATCATATTTTAAAATATGTTTAATATGTCTCAAACCCTTTCAGTCATTATGACCATGTTTTTATGTCCAGATTGCCCCGTCTTGGGCACTCCTTCAAACTGGCTCCTGTGTCCTCTTGGCAAGACCCCCTTAGTCTTTGATAGCTTCCTTGCTGTCTGGCACAAGACATGCAGTGCTCATTTTGTATGGGTTTCTTCCTCAGACCTAGAAACAGGCATTTCTTCCAGGGCCCTGTGATTTTTCTGTTTGTTTTTTTTTTTTTCCCAGAAATTCCCTGAAGTTCCAGTGGTTAGAACTCAGCTCTTTCTGCTGAGGCCCATGTTCAGTCCCTGGTCAGGGAACTAATGAAAACCATGCAGCACAGCCAAAAAGGAAAAAAAAAGAAGAAACAAATTTTTCTGCACTTGTTTATTAATTAGTTCAGACTGTTTCAACACAGTGTGATTATCCACTCAGGCTACAAGTATTCTGATGTTAGAATACTTGTAGAATTGTTAGAATACTTTGAGAAGTGACGCTGCCGGTGTCAGTGTGCCTTTGGAAAACACCGTGTTACTTGTGTCGGCCTGCATTTGGAGGCAGTCGTTTTTTCACTGGCGATTTAAATGTTAATGCGCTCTCCTGCCTAGTGCTAACAGGTTGTACAGCGTAACTGTTTGCCTTGTACTCAGTGGTTTATGGTTTAATCATTTAAGGCCAGCTTGACAAACTGCCATCAAAACCTGCCCGACTTGTTGTACCAAATTGTCTTACCCGTGTCTTTCCAGTCTCCTGCCTGGTTCAGAGCAGCAGGGAGGAAGCTGTGTGGTCGGCCATTTTGTGAGCAGACGTTTTAGTCACCTCAGAGCCTGTCACCGTTCTAGCTGCCGTGCCACCAGCGACACAAAGGAATGTGGTTTTGGTGGTGTTGAGGGTGTCCTACCAGACAGCACTCCCAGAGGGTATCGAGGGGTGAAATGTGGGGTTAGTCAATAAGGCAAGGCTTGATAACAGAGATGGACTTAGGATTGAGGTTCCGGATCGTTTCAGATTTGCATGGGCAGAAAAAAGAGAGTAAGAACAGGGGCAGGCATGAACACAGTGACCAGCAACAGTAGGGAGGGCATCGGAAGGTTTTACAGCATAGTGGAGGTGGTGGTGCACCAGAGGTGTTGCTGTGATGTGGGGAAGCCCAGATGTGAGTCGCTTAATTAGCAGGAAGAATCATTTCAAGCTCCTGAATTGGAAAAGGCTACTGATGCACTTGGAGCCTGGCAGGCTGCAGTCCTTGGGGTCGCTAAGAGTCAGACACAACGGAGCCACTTCACTTTCACTGATACACTAGTGTGTCGGATAGATTTGTTAAGACACAGTTTGAACAAAGATACTGCTTAGCGGCACTCAGGCGACCAGGCATGATTTCATGCAGCACTGGATACAAGAAAATAAAACTGAAATATTGCAGAGGAGCATTAGAAAGGAGTGATGACGCTGAAGATGGGAAGACTGGGAGTAGACAAAGAGGGCAATGTTCAGATCTGCACTGTTCAATACCGTTCTTACTAACAGCATGTAATTATTTATTTTAAATTTAAATGACATTTAAAATTCAGTCCCTCAGTCATAGTAGCCAAATGTCAAGTGCTCAGTAGCGGCAAAGATAGAGAACATATCTGTTATCAAAGAAAGTTCTGTAAGACCTGTTTTAGACCCGGATATCTGAAGCAAAATAGTGATGCTGTATTAGACACATCAAGTTTATGGAATTGTCCAAAAGCAACAGAAAATACTTCACTACAGTTCAGGATGGATCTGGGCTGGGGCAGTTTAGGAGCCATGGTGGGAACTGTGAGGTCTTAGGGGTCACAGCAATGGAAGAAAGACTTCAGCCAGGAAAGAAATAAGAACAGAGGAGGTAGAAAGGAGAACTGGGGGTCTTGCTTTCATTTTGTAAAGAAAGAGATGCAGAGGTCTGCATTGTCCAGAAATTAAAAGCAGAATTTGTGTTAGAAGATCATTTTTTTTAGCCACGAGGTCTTTGGATTCAGTGGCAGGAAGCTAAAGGCGGCTGTGAGTGGGGAAGGAGATTCAGCCTGAGTGTGCAAGTGTGAGAGGAAGTGGAGTGACGAGGTGACGTGTGTGAGCAGATGGCAGACAGAGTCCAGTCCTAGAGGTTTGGTGCACATCAGAATGGAGAAGGCTGCCGTGTTGAGAGGAGAACGAGGTTCTCTTTCTGATCATGGGGAAGGAAGAGGCGAGCGACCTTGAGATGGAGTAGAAGTCTGTGTGGAGCTCCATCTACCCCTGTGTCCACTTGAGAGCCCTCAGGCCCCACGACAAGGTGCTTGGTGATATCCCCAAGACCAGGCTTTCGGCTCCAGCGTTTATGTGTTGCCAACAGTCTTGAAAGTACTATTTTGAGTATTAAATTGAAACAATGAAGTGTAAATGCTATATAATTTGATAGACCCATTTAGATACTGTGAATTTAGGAAACTTAACATTTCTATTGTTTTTCGATTCAGTGTTTGGTTTTTCTGAAAGTTTTGGTTTTTCTGAAGTGTTGAGAGCACCTCAGGTGAGAGCACCTCTTTGGAGGTGTGACCCTGAACACCTCCCTTCAGGTCTTTTAACTGGAGGAATGAGCTGTTTCCACATACTCACTGGCAAGGCTGTCGCTTTTCTTGACGTTGAAGCGGTCACCAGCCACTGACGCATGTGTGCCCGCCAGACTCACCCCTCTGAGCACGTACTCTGCTGAGAGAGATGCACCTTGTAAGCTTCTCTGCCACTTAGTTAGAACATGTCTGAAACTTCCTGTTCTAAAAACTGGAACTTTTGGGAGTTTGAAAAGAACAGTGATGGGGGGAAAGCAGTCATATTTGTCTTTTCTTTTTGCAGGTATGAATCTCCAGAAATAGCCCTAAATTGTGGAATAATGTTAAGAGAATGCATCAGACATGAACCACTTGCAAAAATCATTTTGTGGTCGGAACAGTTTTATGATTTCTTCAGATATGTCGAAATGTCAACATTTGACATAGCTTCAGATGCATTTGCCACATTCAAGGTAACAAAAACTGTAGAATTCTAAATATATGTACAAGTGAGATTAACAGGTGTGCTGTTCTTTCCTAAACGTTCTGTACCGTCCAAAGCTACACACGGCTGCCCTCTAGTGGGAAGACAGAACACGTATTTTACACGTGTGTTTGTGACTCAGGTGTGTGCAGTAGAGTCACAGCTCTAATAGGTTGGAAAAGTTAAGACTCTCAAGTCTGTCTAAAAGGCATAAGTCCTGTATGGTCAAAGGTACACTTTTCTGTTAAATTCCCCATCAAACACAGTATGTAGATGTACAGTGTATGTGAAAATCAGATTTGTCTCCTGTGTGGGAACATAGTGCAGCAGTTTCCTTGGTAAAGCAGCAGACAGAGTAGTTGGCTTCCGTTCAGGGCCGTATCAGTTTGGAATACACATATCTTTAAATAGTAGAACCACCTTCGGGACAGATCACCCTGTTGTGAACAGGCCCAAGGGCACAATGAGCTGCTCTCTCCCGTCTCATGCTCAGGCCAGAGCTGTTTACTAAACCCAGGGTGCAGGGGTTGCGGAATCACCAGCAGTGTCCCTCCCCCCCTGCCTGCCTTACTCCTCTGTTGTGTGTTTGTATAAATTAAAGACACATGATATGGCATCAGTGTACAGCATGCACATTTTGTTTTGAATTGCAAGGTTCTGTGCCGTTTAAGGTATGTGAATAAAGCAGTAATGTTTATTAGTGCTTTTTACAGTGAGAGCAAGCCTTTATATGCTGTTGTTGTTGTTGTTCAGTCGCTAAGTCGTGTCCAGCTCTTTGTGACCCGATGAAGTGCAGCACACCAGGCTTCCCACCCTTCTCTATCTCCCGGGTTTGCGCAGACTCATGTCCATTGAGTCAGTGATGTCATCTAACTATCTCATCCTCTGTGTTATGTTAACATTCCCTTATATAAAATGTCTGACCTCATAAGTGAGTGTTTAGAAGTGCAATTTCAATATATTCAGAATTTAATAATCTAACATACACTACTGTGCTTGCAAACCATAAACACTGTTACAGTGAGAAATGGCCACTATTATTGTAAAGGTTCAGTTTTATGTGTAAAGACCCATTTAGACGATGAGCACATGCCTTGGTCTTTGAATAAAATGTGTTCCTTCAGTAGAATGAACACCCTTAAAATAGGGCGAAAGCCTGGAAGCCTGGGATTTCACATTGAATGAGAATAAGGTAATAATTATGTGAAAGGTGCCTAGGGATTATTCAAGATGTCAGAAACCTTAGGTACAACCTCAGTTATTTATATGTTAATGTACAAAGCAAGGGTTTCCCAGTTGGTTTACTGGTAAACAATCCACCTGCCAATGCAGGAGACGCCTGTTCGATCCCTGGGTCGGGAAGATCCCCTGGAGAAAGAAAGGGCACTCCAGTATTCTTACCTGTAAAATCCCATGGACAGAGGAGCCTGGCAGGCTGCAGTCCATGGGGTTGCAAAAAGTCGGACACAGTTGAGCGACTGAGCACACACACAATGTACAAAGCAAAACGAAATGACGTTGAGATTATAGCGGGAGTGACAAACATGGCATCTTAGGTATCACTGCACTCGTGATTGGGACGTACTGGTGGAAAGGGGCTCCCCTTCAGAAGCAGCAGACCTGTTACGAGGGAGGTGTAGCAGCACCAGGTGTCAGGAAGGGATGCTCCTGGGTCGGAAGCAAGCTGGAAGCCTGAGCACAGGACCCTGGGAGGAGGAGGACCAGGGCAGAGGAGAGGAGCAGCAGCGGGCTGGGGAGAGTTCAGCGGGACCGCCTGACCAAGAGGGTATGAGGGACATGCCCCTAGCACAGACGGCACAGCTGAGGTGAGAGGCACGCTAACTCTGCCAGAAACGTGAGTCCCAGTCTCTGACGGTCTGATTGGCCTTGCTGGTGATTCCGTCTCAGCACCCTCCTGGGTCCTGGTCGCCAGAGATGGAGAGACTGAGCAGAGTCAGGCAGGTGTTCTCTACCTGAAGAAGGGAAACTTTAAAAACCTGGTAGGATTCTAAGGATGAGCTCTAGAGGAGAGGGTGCTAGAGCAGTGAGGAATGGGTTTGGCTCCTGTGTCTCAGCTACTCCCGATAGAAGGGGGAGAGCCCGCCAAGAGGCAAAAGGAAGTAGGGCCCAGAATTAAGAGTGTTTCAGGAGAGGCACAGGCCTGTCAAACAGACTGAAGCTCCCTCCCGAACCTTCTTTAAGAAGTGTGGTCAAGGCAGGGCTGGTCTGACCTCCACGCCAGAGGTGCTGATAAGGGAAGGAGGTTGCTCCTCTTCCCGTTTGCTGGTGGCCTCTTGGCAGAGGACATGTTTTATAATGGAAAAAATAGATCCTTGGTTCATGCTCTCCTTTGAGAATGACCAGAGCTACCTTCCCAGAAAATGCACTCCACACACAAAACCTTTCAAATAAATGCAGCTTATCCGTAACCCTGGACGAGGAGGTACAGCTGCTGGGTCTTAAAGGGAAATTAAAACTACCTGCTTGAAATATGTCTATGGTTCAGAGCTTGAATGAATGGGATACTGAGACAGTAAATCAGTGGTCAAATATTTGTTCGTGATTTTTTTTTTTTTTTTAAGAGGAATGAAGAAGACAGGGAGGGGTATCAGAAGGTCAACAAATATATTTCCCATTTTCCAGAGTAAAAGAAGGTAGACTCCCCAGAGAGGCTGGTGGAGCTTGGAGCTTGATATTATACCTGTGTAAGGTTCTAGAAAATATTACTGCTAAAGAGATGATTTCTGAGCATTTTGGAAAGGAAACTGTGTACCCACAGCCAGCATGGATTCACTAAGAGTAAGTTCAGTCGTACTAATCTCATGGACACGTGTAGATCAGGGGGCGAAGGGCATGGCTGCCTGGATTCAGTTCTCTGCTCTGAGACTGATTTAACCTGTCTTTCCATCTGTCAGAATGTAGGTGACAATATGAGTATGTTCAGGTTATTATGTCCTCACATAGTCTATGCACAGAGAACAGTAGCTATTAGAATTATTCCTTTATATATTAGATGTTGAATGATTGTACAGGTCTGTTTTAACAGACCTGTAAAACAATGAAAAACTAGGAGCTGGATGGAGTTTCAGGTTAGCAATTCATAATTAATTGAACACCATATCCATAAGGTGCCAGAAAATGGATTGCCACCATCCTGGAGAGAAATTTTTAGTGGATTTGTCTTCACTTAGCACAGCCGAAGATTGTTATTAAAGACTCAGATAAAAGGTGACAACAAATATATGCCACAAAGGAATAGAAAGCAGATCGCAGAGATCCTGAAATAAGGCTTCATAAAGATCCAGAGAGGCCAGAATATATAACAGGCTGAAGTTAAATACAGATAAACTGAGGTCTTCAACACAACACTATAAAGCAATTATCCTCCAATTAAAAAAAAATTTAAGGATTAAAAAACCCTCAAAAACTGAGGTCTTCCACTTGAGGACCCAGCTTTGTAAATAAGAGATGTGAGAATAAGGCATAATAATAGGAAATAATACTAAATGTAGTCATTACACAGTGTAATAATTACTAAAATGTAGGTAACTTCATATCATATTCAAACTACGCTGTGAAGGAAGTATTATTATTATCTTCTTTACACATGAGGAAATGGAAACCTAGAAAAATGTTGAATGAAGTCAGACACTAAATGGGGAAGCCAGAATTTGAACCCAGGCAGTCTGACTGGAGAGCTGACCCTGAGTAAACAAAATTCTGTGTAAGTCCAGTAAAATTAAACAGAATGATGCTGCTGCCCCAAAGCTACCTGTGACTACATAACGTGTGACTTCAGGAGCCTGCTGAAGGTCTCGTCCCACTGTAAGCTTATGAGGCAGCAACAGCACACACGTGCCCCAGGTGTTGTGCTTTTCAGGGCACACCGACAGAGAGATGACTTTCAGAGACAACAGATGGCGAGGGGGCTCAGAACCTGTCATTCGAGGTGTCCTTAAAGGAACTGGACAAATTTAGCCTGGAGAAGAGAAGACTCGACAGGGACTTGCCAAGAGAGCACGGCTTGTATTTAAAGTGGATCCTCAAGAAAATGGATTCCACCTAGTTCTGTGATTCTTGACAGTTTTCTGGAAGTAGCCTGGGTTTAGGTTTTAACTCTATCACAAGAGGAACTTTCTAACTTTTGGAGCTCCAAAGGTGAACCACACAGTTGGAAGAATTGAGTCTCTTGTCTTCGGACATAGACAATCATCAAGTACAACATTGGGCCAGACGGCTTGCCGAGGCTCTCTGAAAATGAGCCCCCTGGGTTAGTAGCATTTCTTCAGGGATTCCAGGGCCATCTTTGTCACATGATGTTTGGGACCAAAACTCACGTAACTTGTGGGAATCTTTTTAATTCAGTCCACCCTGAAAGTTGGCTGCTCCATCTGCTGGACTTGGGAGATGACCCCTGACCTGTCTCTGGGTCATGCCAGGGCTTGGCCATATGGGAATTTAGATAGGTTGGGAAGTCAGACCTCATGCTCTTTGTGTCCCCTGCTGGCAGACCCAACCACTCTGCTGATCTGGGACCACGTGCACCCTGTCAGCTTTGCCAGTCGCTCACCAGATTTCGACTACATGACCGCTTCCCTTTGTTTTCTAGTCTGTTGGTTTCTGTGCTCTCCCCGCCTCATCCCCTCACACAGCCCACAGCCTGGTTTGAGCTCGCTGAGCTCTTGGCTCTAGTCCCGAGGGTAGGGTTTTTTCCCGTCTCTCAGGAGAGAGACGCTCTGCCCGAGTCCCCACCTCTTTTCCCAGCTTAGTATAGCCTTTTTCCTCTGTGCCGGCTCTCAAGAATTACTCCTTCCCTGCTGGTGTTCTACTGTCTGCTCCAGGCCCTGGTCTGGCCTTTATTAGGAAGGACTTCCCTCCGCCAATGCACTGGGGTCAGGCTCCTGCTTGAGCAGTCTCAGCAACCCCTTTCCAGTCTCTCTCCTCCCCCAAGGCCCCGGAGATGTGATCCCTAGGTTGGCAGTGGTTTCCTGAGCCTCCTGGTCTGTCTAAACTGAATGGTAACAGGTAGAATCTCTGATGAGGGCGTACTGGACATTCCCCCTTGCTGTGTGTGGCCCAACTGTGAGCCTCTTGCTCCTACTGGAAATACAGCCTTCAGGATAAACAGTCACCTTACTCAGACCAAAAAGAAAAACACTTGTACAGCATGTTTAGGATCTTTGCTTTTCAGAGAAATACTTTCTACCTCCCTGTACCCAAGAATCCAACCCCAGTTGAGAGCCATTGCCTCTGAGACGCCTCCTTTCTCTTTGGTCAGATCGTGACAGAGCAGTGAGCTCTTGGTTCTCAGCCCTGTACTTGCTCAGAGTGGCCTCCAGAAAGACTTAGCCACAGAGTAAATGAGACACTCAGTCTTGCATGAATCCAGACACAGCAGTCTTTAAATTTGCTTATTCGTTGTTCATTCCACAAGTCTCTTGACTGCTTGCTCATGTTGGGCGCTGTTCTTTAGGTTCTGGGGATCAGCAGTGATCTTTTTCGTTTGTTTTCAGGAGATTTTTGTGGGGGTTGCGGGGGGCATGCTGCAAGGCTTGCAGGATCTTAGCTCCTTGACCAGGGAGGGATCAAACCAGGGCCCCCTGCAGTGGAAACATGAAGTCCTAACCACTTGACCACCAGGGAACTCTGGTTTAGCAGTGATCTGCCCAGACAAACCCCTGCCCTTGAGGTCCTAACTCAGGGGAGAGCTGTCATAGATCACATGTTATAGACGTAGCACTTTACATTGAGAGTAGCATGTTAGAGGCAGGACACTATTTAACAAGCATTCTTGATATATTCCCTTAAAGTTCTCATGTTCCTCTCTCCTTCACATATGACCCTATGGGACAATATAAATATATTAAGATAATATAAATTCTTCTAGCCCTGCCATCTCCTCCTTCCCCATATTTCTTTCCAGATTCTTGAAGTTAGTCCGACTCCAGGTTTTCTCATTTTGCCTGCTTAATCCCCAAAGGACACTTGGGGAAAATCGGGTAGATCTTCCATGGGCATAGGATGCATACCCTATCCAGCAGTTTGAACACCTGTAAATCTTTGGGGTGGGGTTAGAAGCCTAAAAACGTTCTTCAAAGATTGCTTACTGTGGTGTGTTTCCAAACATGTTCCTGAATTCTGTTGGTTCATTCATTTATTTATTAAATATTAAGCTCTTACTATGTGCTGGTTACTGCATAGGTGCTGGGAATTCAGAGATCAGTAAAAATAGACATGAGCTTGTGTTTATAGAATTTATAGCCTACCCTGACTCTTGCCTGGAAAATGCCATGGACGGAGGAGCTTGGTAGGCTGCAGTCCATGGGGTCGCTAAGAGTTGGACACCACTGAGCGACTTCACTTTCACGAAGGAAATGGCAACCCACTCCAGTGTTCTTGCCTGGAGAATCCCAGGGCCAGGGGAGCCTGGTGGGCTGCCGTCTATGGGGTCACACAGAGTCGGACACGACTGAAGTGACTTAGCATAGCATAGCCTACCATGAGAGAGATGTTAAGAGCATAATCCCACAGATGTCAGGTCATAACCGTGACCATGCTTTGGTGCCGGTGACCAGTCAAGAAGGGTTCCCCAGGGAGGCGATATGTGTGTCAAGGTCTGAAGGTAGGAAGTAACTGGGCCAGGGGCAAGCCCGTGCAGAGCAGGACTTTTCAGGGCAGGATGCTAACGAGCAGGCATCAGAAGAACTCCCTCCAAAACCCCCTGAGACCTGAGGGGTTCGTTTCCATGAGGGAACCAAATCTGCAGCCCTTTCCTCCTTTGTTGACCATGAAACATTCCTTAGGGCATTTCTCAGGACATACTTCAGGAAACACTAGTCATTGTAACCTAAACAGCAGAGAAAACAAGTGAAGGAAAGTTGGTTCAGAGAAGGGATTATTGACATGACCTCTCGGGTCAGCAGCTCTAAAGGAACTGTGCTCCTGAGTTCCCTGAAGATGAGTGGGCTGTTCTGCTGTCGCCTGTCTCCATTCTCCTCCCACCTGGTGAGTCCGTGGCTAGTTCACTGCTGACCTCTAGGTCCTTGAAGGTAGGGACCACCTCTTTTTGTCTTTGTAGCCCCAGGACCTAGACCTTTATCTAGCACATAGGAGATGTTTTCTG
Source organism: Bos indicus x Bos taurus (assembly GCF_003369695.1). Lineage (NCBI taxonomy): Eukaryota > Metazoa > Chordata > Mammalia > Artiodactyla > Bovidae > Bos > Bos indicus x Bos taurus. Next base: position 118,500,382 of record NC_040077.1, read on the forward strand.
AATGAATGACCCTGAGTAATTTCCAGGGACATCCATGGGGTCAGGCGTAAGCTCTGTTTCACAGGGATGCAGAATTGGACTCTACTGTTCATAACTTTTGGCTCTGTATGTTTGCAGCGTAAGTCTGCTTGCTTTGGAGCTAATGTTTATGATGGGGCTTTTAAAAGAGACCTTACCTCTGAAAAAAGGTAGTATTCAAGATGAAACTGAATGTAACTGAGTTAAGGAGGAAAAAATGAAACCTCCTGTACTTTTTCTAATAAAAGATGTTTCTTCTTTCTCTACCAGGAGCAGTATGCTGTTTGGCATTTTATCACAACTGTTTACTTTTATTTCATTTCGGTTCTTGATTCCCTTTCTTTGAGTTTTTATGTCCATTACCTTATAAATTTGCTTTTTAATTTTTCCATCTAAGAGCTATTAGACCTGCGACAATCATAACCATTACTCTCACAATTTCAAATTATTGATGATTTTTATTTGCTCTTACATAGAATCAACATTTTCAATACAATTCATGCTCAAATATTTTTAAGTGTAGTACTTTTTGACAGCTGTTTTTATCAGGTAAAATGGTGCGGAATTTTAAGATTCTCTTTTCTAAAAGAACTTGAATACCAACAACTGTAAAAAGTATGTTTTCTTTTTCTAGGATTTACTTACAAGACATAAATTGCTCAGTGCGGAATTTTTGGAACAACATTATGATAGAGTAAGTATGTGAAATTCTATTTTAAAATAGCACACTGTAAGTTTTGTTACCAGAATGAAAGCTTTTAATTAGATTTTGTACCAGAAGATTTATTTTGGAAATATGTTTTTAATTGGTGCTGTAATCATTTCTCTATGAAAGCCGAGATAGAGAGCGTTACTTGGTCAGAAGCAGAATTTTCTTTCTGATGACACACTCCCCTTTGCATCTTTTCTTGCTTTAGAAGAGGAAAATAAAGCACTTTGCTGCTGAATGATAATACATAGTTAAGATAAAGAGAAAATTACTATGTGGCTTCTTTTCTTTCCCTATACTTCCCGTCCATTGCTCACATCCCAGCTGCTTACGAAGAGAGAGACAGGGACTCTGTGGCCGTGGGTGAGCAGAGGCCTAGCCTAGAGGACACAGCAGGTGGATGAGCAGTGTCCCCATTCTGCTGCTGGCTCCTGTGGCCAAGGCCAAGGCCTTAATTCTGACGACTCAGGAGTCAGTACTTATTTGTAAAGTAGGACATTGGTTAGTTCAGCCATAAGGCCCCCTCCAGCTGGAGTTGATGTTAGACTTCCTGGTGATAGAACCCACAGAGGTTTGTGAGCAGGTCTGGGCACTCTGATGACCTGGTTGCCCTTGATCATTATGACAGCAGGGTCACTCCTTCTCTCCCACGTGTCCCCTCTGCTCCCTACGATGCCCACGAGCACTTCTCTGTGCCGCACTAGTTTAATTTTGGCGCTGTCCAAAACCGTATAGGTGCTCCTGGAGAAGTTACCATGATCACAGTCCATTTAAAATTTCTATCTCTCCTCTAAAATTTGGCTTAGTTTTTCATTCTTCCACTAGTTATTTGAATTTCTAAAATCCCAGGTTTTGTTAATACTTCATTACTCACTGTTCAACTAGCTTTTCTTTTCAGGGGTGGGAGGGCAGTTTGGCTATGTCACAGCCTATGGGATCCTAGTTCCCCGACCAGGGATTGAATCTGTGCCCTCGACAGTGAAAGTGTGGAGTCCCAGCCACTGGACCACCAGGAAATTCCCTGTGCTGTTCAGCTAAATTAGAAGATTCTTGGAGGCAGAGCTTATGCTTTCTAGTTCTTCCATGTTCCTGTTCCCATCTTTCCCTCCCACTAGCAGTAACATCATAACACAGTGCAGAGTCCATAGTAATTCCCTCAGAAATAGCCTCATTGATGACATAAGCATCAGTGGTCATTTATTTTTATTTTTGCTCGTGTGCACTGCGATGTTGGAGAAGGCACTGGCACCCCACTCCAGTACTCTTGCCTGGAGAATCCCATGGACACAGGAGCCTGGTAGGCTGCAGTCCATGGGGTCACTAAGAGTCGGACACGACTGACGACTTCACTTCCACTTTTCACTTTCATGCATTGGAGAAGGAAATGGCAACCCACTCCAGTGTTCTTGCCTGGAGATTCCCAGGAATGGGGGAGCCTGGTGGGCTGCCATCTACGGGGTCGCACAGAGTCAGACATGACTGAAGTGACTTAGCAGCAGCAGCACTGGGATGTAGGGTGTTTTTTCCATGTGTTTGCTGGTTTTAGTCAGAAGCACGTTTTGTCCCCGCCTGTGGCAGAGTCAGAAGCGTGGGCTTCAGCACCACACTGTGTGCAGTTGGCTTCAAGTCTCAGCTTCACCATGTGCTTCCCTGACCCTCTGTACCTTTAGGATCCTCAGCTCTGAGAGAAGGCTCATAACAGCACCTTCTTGTTACTACTAGGTTGCTGTGAGGATTAGGTAAGAATGTGTATGCCGAGTGCAAGGCACAGTGCCTGGAACACAGTAAGCATTTAATAAGCATTAACAAATTGTTTTTATTAGAACATGATCTCAAAGGTTTTTATAATTAAGCATACAAGTGTCTTAATTTAAAACCTACCAACGATATTTCCAAGAAACTTACTATAGGCAATGATGTCACTTTAATTTTGCAATAAAATATTTTCCTGTGTTATTAATGGGTGACATTGGTTATCAGGATTTTAGAAAACATATGTGCAGCAGCTAACTGAAATATATATGTAAATATGTATGTATGTATGTATGTATGTATACAGTGCAGTCAGATCTGGGAGAGGAGAAGAAAAGGGGAGATACAAGCAATTTAAGCAGAACATGGAGTTATTACACAAAAACACATGCTCTAAAGTCTGTACACTTTGGTTCTGAGCTTTCTAATAATCAAAACATAGAGGGAAACAAAACCATTAAAAGATCACAGTGTCTGTGAAGCTTGTTTAAAAGAAACAGCCTTTTCTAGCACTGGGGCCTGAAGCACATTTCTCCCATTGGCGTTCTTAGATAGGAGTTGAGTTGCAGCGTCATGGAGTTGACGCCATCCCCAAGGGTGACTCTGCAGTGAAAAAAATGCTGAACTGAAGTGCAGCTCACGGAGAGCAAATCTCTGAGAAGCCCAGACAATGCCAGTCCTTTGTCTGTCCTAGTCCTTTACTGCTGACCCGGGGCTGAGATCTAACCAGGCAGTTCTCCTTCAGGATAATCTCCTGCAACTAAGCTTACCCTAAAAATTATGCAGCAGAAAATCTTAACTTGCATATTCTGTCAAGAACTTGAGGTGTTCCTGTGTTACTGATCAAAGGCGGATCCAACTGTTTTCCATCATGACTTGATGATCATTTGAGGAGAAGGAAGGGGTAACAGCCACCTCTGAAGACAGAAGTCTAACTCCCTTGCATACTACATAGAGGGCGATCCCACCTCTGCCTAGAGATAAAAGAATGGATGCAGGGGTGGTTCTGGGTTAGCGCTAAAACCTCTTCTGTAAGGGGCCAGCCAGAGAGCAAATATTTGAGGCTTCATGGCCATGCATTCTTGGTCAACTTTCCTGTCAGTTCTACCGCAAAGGCAGCCATAAACAATTCATAAATGAATTTATTTACAGTACACGAATGAGCACGGCTGTGTTCCAGTAAAACGTGTATAAAAACACACAATGGGTTGGATGTAGCCCAGGAGCTAGAGTTTGCCAATCCCTGCTCTAAACCACAAATGAATGGCGGATGAGGGCCCATCATAAAGCAAAGGCAGAAGTCTGAGCGTGGACAGAATACACAGCAGGCATCCTCAGCTGCCCGCCACAGCCAGGGACAAGTCTCAGTAATGCACTGACACCCGGCAGTGTCACACTAGTACTGCAGCATTTTGCAACTTCAGAAGCCTGTCCATAGTTCAAACAAACAGAAAGCTAACTGGCCCACTCCTCTGAACTTTGGGGAGGGGGGCCCTGTCCCTGTGTGTCCCTCCTGTCTGTGCCCCACCTCCCTACTGTCCTCTGCTTCTGCTCCTTACCCTTCCAGGGACACAGTTCTTGTCAGTGAGCCCAGCCCGTTTGTAAATCTAGTGGATCCTCGTCAGCTCTGCAGTCTGTATCATTTTGCATTTTCCAGGTCTTCAGTCTTGTGTTCTGTTTTTATCCCGAAGAGTATCCCTTCTCCCCATATCTAAACAAAATCTCTCTCATTATTAAAGTTGAGCTCAAGTCCTACCATTTGTGGGACACCTTCCTACCCAACAGTGCTGAATTTCTCTCTCTTCTATTCTTAATTATTTTCTTGCTTTGAAAGAATAGATAACTTTTCTCTTTGTGGTTGTGCTTTGGACTAGTTGAGTTGTAAAAAAAAAAAAATGTGAATTTTCTAATTCAACACAAGGAAATGAGAACAGTGAGAAAACAGTGGGATGGGGAGGTGGGGAAGGGATTTAAGTTGTGTGCATATGAAGTGTGGGTGACAGAAGAGAGAGAAGCTCTGTGCACGCTTCTCTGGAGCCGCAAGGGGGCCAGCCCAGGAGCCTTTTCATGACAGTAACCAGCGGATATCACTCGAGGATGAGTGTGAAACGGACAGGAGGAGCAGAGCTTGGGCTGAGATTGGCCTCTGTGCCATTAAAGTGTATGCTCAAGCTTTTCAATGTTTTCTACTGCTCTTAAGAAAATCCTCTGATGTGTGTTTTCTTGTCTTTTAGTTCTTCAGTGAATATGAGAAGTTACTTCATTCAGAAAATTATGTGACAAAAAGACAGTCACTCAAGGTATGACAGATCATCTAAGTTGCTCATTTCTCTCCACCCCTTGTTGGAAACGTGTATGGGTCCCAGACCTTTGTAGGAAACATGCGTGTGTCCCTGGTCGAGATTTTTGTGGAAAGGAGCAGGGCTCAGCAGTGGTTCACCCAGGGCACCCACCCCAACTCACCTCCTTATGTGTTAAAGATACCAAAATAGAATATGCAGAATTTTGAAGAGGATCTAATCTCCAAGTGAGGAAGTTCTTTAGGTTTTAGAGCCTTATTTTTAAAACTTAGAATCGTTGTCACGGAGTTGAAGGCACCACAGGTGTTGTGCTCCTGGGATTCTGCCCAGAGGGTCCCAGGCTTGCTGTGTGAGGGGAGGGACGGCTGCCAGCAGTGACCTGGGGAACCAGAGGGCTTTGGCTGCTTTGTGTCAAAAAAGGATGTGGACAGTTCCATTTGAAACTTAAAGACTTAAAACTCTAGAATAGGGGCTGGCAAGCGACAGCCCATGAGCCATATCCAGCCCACTGCCTGTTTTTGTAAATAAAATTCTGTCTGAACGCAGATGCACTTGTTCATTTATGTATTGTCTGTGGCTGTTTTGGCTACAACAGCAGATTTGAGTGGTTGCCTCAGACACTTTACGGGTAGCAAAGACTTTAGTGTTTCCTGTCTTGCTCTTTACAGATCGTTTGTTAACCCCTACTCTAGAAAATTCTCACTGTATTTAATAAATGTATGCCCCTTCCTTCTGTCAGGAAGTGGTCCTGACTGGAGTTACAGATGGAATCACAAAGGATTTGTGGGCGGAAATTTGCAATTCCATTTGTGTTTTTTGTCTGGTCCACTTTAAATTCTACTCTGCCCAGAGCGCTTCCCCTCAGAGATATCTGAGTTCATTTTAATCAAGACAATCCATTCCGCCTCCTGCTGCTCCTATGGGGATTTCACTCTTTTACACCTTGTCTTTCTGTGGAAATTGACTAAAGGACATTAGGAACATTCCCAAAAGATTCCTTTCCCCTGACTAGGTCCTTCGTTTTCCGTAAGGCCATGAGAAATGTGTCACCGCTACGGTGCTCGTCAGGTGGAGCCTGGCCTCCCAGGCATCCTTTGGTCCAGTGCCAGGGATCCTTAACCTGCTCTCCGTGTGCAGGTGTGCTGGCCGGGCAATCGCCGGTGGTTGTGGTAGCTGATAGGGACAGTCCGTTCGTTTTCAGGGTGGATGTGGTACACCTGGTGGCTGTTTAAGGCATTGCTCCTCCCTGTGTGTCAGTGTGACCTAGTGCGGGCTCCCCTGAGAGCCTCGAGGAGAAGCAGCCCTCTGCCAGGAACCTCTCTGTATCCAAGGGCCTCTTCCCGCCGTTGGATGCACTCAGTATTTTCTGAGGCCAAGGAGGCTAGAGAGGTTTTCCTTGCATACTAGCTTCCAGGACTGATACCTCCTGGGGGGAGGGAGGGGGTTCTTAATTGGCAAATCAGAAGACTTGGACCAAATGCTGAATTCTTGGGCTGCTTAGATAGGAGAAAGGCTTTCAAGACCTTCTAACACTTAAGAATTACCAACATGAAAGGAAGATTATGACTGCCACTTGTAAGACCTTAGTAATGGATATGAAGCCAGCCTTTCATGCCTGCAGTTTCTCCTGAACACATGGAGAAATTTTGAGGACCAGTGGTACTCTAAACATGTATTTTAATTTGTACTCCCTTTTTTTGCAGCCACATTGGCGTTTATTTAAATTTGGATTTATTTAAATTTATTTAATTTTAATAATAATTAAATTAATTTATTTATTTAAACTTGAATTCCCTGTACCAGATTTCAGGGGGTTTTTTGGCCACGCTGTGTGGCTTATGGAATCTTAGTGCCCCGACCAACAATTGAACCCTGGCCCTCAGCAGTGAGAGTGTGGAGTCCTAACCACTGGACTGCCAGGGTTTTATTTTTAATAAGATTGTCCTGACATTTCTAAATTTTTACATCCAAAGAAATATTTTAAATTACTGGTTACCCTCCCCTAGATAATCAAGCTGAAATGAGCCATTTTCAGTATCTCTGGTTTGTGTGACAGAAAATGAACACTGTGAGTAAATCTGTACTCACTTCATGCTAACTTCTGAGCCTCTGAAAGTAAATACTGGGCTTCTTACTTTGAAAGTTGTAGATTTTGTGATTCGGATTAGTGTGAAACCTGTCTGAGCTCTTGAATTCTTCCTCTAAATTCTTTATAAATCCTAAACAGATTTGTTTTCCTGCACATCAGGTTATTTTTGATTTACTGATATGTTATTTATCTAGAGATCAGTTATCTGGAGTCTTCAGGTATGTAGAACATAGCCAGGAACCCAGAAAGGAATTAACAAAAGCAGGTGAACCATGGCAAGGTAGCTCTGGCCATGCGTTTTCCTCCCCTTGGACCTCACTCCATGTCTCTGTTGGACTCAGGTCCACTGTGCTTTGCAGGTGTTCATGCTGTTATTTCGCACTGCACTGTCGTAAGATACAGGCGCCAGCATCCGCTCCCTTGTGCAGATGATGAAACTGAAGCACAGAGAAGTTAAATAATATGCTCAAGGATATAGTGCTCCCAAGGAGCAAAATGCCAGGATTTGAACCCAGGCAGGCTGGTGCCAGGAGCCAGGCTGGATGCCACTCTGTTGTGCCTCTGGCTCCTGCCCCCACGCAGGCCACACCACCTGCACACTAGTCCTTGACTGGAAGTTGGCACCATGACAACATGAAGAGGTGACCGCTAGTTTCAGAAAAAGAAATCTAGAAAAAGCAGGTTTGATTCTAAAATTCAGAGCTGATGTGGTATAATCAACTCCATAGAACTCAGTAAGCACAGACTTAACTGAAGCGACAGATTTTTTTTTTTTTTTTTAGCTTAATTAACATCATTAGTGATATTATGGTGTCACTAAGAGAAGCTTAGAATATCTTCAGGATACCTTGCTTAAGAAGGACCAGAAAAGTACTTGTTTTTATAAAGTTTTTTGAATCAGATAAGATAAAATGATGTTTGGCGTGTATCAGTCAGTTCAGTTAAGTTCAGTCACTCAGTCGTGTCCAACTCTCTGCGACCCCATGAATCGCAGCATGCCAGGCCTCCCTGTCCATCACCAACTCCCAGGTTCACTCAGACTCACGTCCATAGAGTCGGTGATACCATCCAGCCATCTCATCCTCTGTCGTCCCCTTCTCCTCCTGCCCCCAATCCCTCCCAGCATCAGAGTCTTTTCCAATGAGTCAACTCTTCCCATGAGGTGGCCAAAGTACTGGAGTTTCAGCTTTAGCATCATTCCTTCCCAAGAAATCCCAGGGCTGATCTCCTTCAGAATGGACTGGTTGGATCTCCTTGCAGTCCAAGGGACTCTCAAGAGTCTTCTCCAACACCACAGTTCAAAAGCATCAATTCTTTGGCTCTCAGCCTTCTTCACAGTCCAACTCTCACATCCCTACATGACCACAGGAAATACCATAGCCTTGACTAGACGAACCTTTGTTGGCAAAGTAATGTCTCTGCTTTTGAATATGCTATCTAGGTTGGTCATAACTTTCCTTCCAAGGAGTAAGCGTCTTAATTTCATGGCCGCAGTCACCATCTGTAGTGATTTTGGAGCCCAGAAAAGTAAAGTCTGACACTGTTTCCACTGTTTCTCCATCTGTTTCCCATGAAGTGGTAGGACCGGATGCCATGATCTTCATTTTCTGAATGTTGAGCATTAAGCCAACTTTTTCACTCTCCACTTTCACTTTCATCAAGAGGCTTTTGAGTTCCTCTTCACTTTCTGCCATAAGGGTGTTGTCATCTGCATATCTGAGGTTATTGATATTTCTCCCTGCAATCTTGATTCCAGCTTGTGTTTCTTCCAGTCCAGCATTTCTCATGATGTACTCTGCATATAAGTTAAATAAACAGGATGACAATATACAGCCTTGACGAACTCCTTTTCCTATTTGGAACCAGTCTGTTTTTCCATGTCCAGTTCTAACTGTTGCTTCCTGACCTGCATGCAAATTTCTCAAGAGGCAGATCAGGTGGTCTGGTATTCCCATCTCTTTCACAATTTTCCACAGTTTATTGTGATCCACACAGTCAAAGGCTTTGGCATAGTCAATAAAGCAGAAATAGATGTTTTTCTGAAACTCTCTTGCTTTTTCCATGATCCAGCGGATGTTGGCAATTTGATCTCTGGTTCCTCTGCCTTTTCTAAAACCAGCTTGAACATCAGGAAGTTCACGGTTCACATATTGCTGAAGCCTGGCTTGGAGAATTTTGAGCATTACTTTACTAGCATGTGAGATGAGTGCAATTGTGTGGTAGTTTGAGCATTCTTTGGCATTGCCTTTCTTTGGGATTGGAATGAACACTGACCTTTTCCAGTCCTGTGGCCACTGCTGAGTTCCAAATTTGCTGGCATATTGAGTGCAGCACTTTCACAGCATCATCTTTCAGGATTTCAAATAGCTCAACTGGAATTCCATCACCTCCACTAGCTTTGTTCGTAGTGATGCTTCCTAAGGCCCACTTGACTTCACATTCCAGGATGTCTGGCTCTAGGTGAGTGATCACACCATCGTGATTATCTGGGTCATGAAGATCTTTTTTGTACAGTTCTTCTGTGTATTCTTGCCACCTCTTCTTAATATCTTCTGCTTCTGTTAGGTCCATACCATTTCTGTCCTTTATCGAGCTCATCTTTGCATGAAATGTTCCTTTGGTATCTCTGATTTTCTTGAAGAGATCCCTAGTCTTTCCCATTCTGTTGTTGTCCTCTATTTCTTTGCATTGATCGCTGAAGAAGGCTTTCTTATATCTCTTCTTGCTATTCTTTGGAACTCTGCATTCAGATGTTTATATCTTTCCTTTTCTCCTTTGCTTTTCGCTTCTCTTCTTTTCACAGCTATTTGTAAGGCCTCCCCAGACAGCCATTTTGCTTTTTTGCATTTCTTTCCTATGGGAATGGTCTTGATCCCTGTCTCCTGCACAATGTCATGAACCTCATTCCATAGTTCATCAGGCACTCTATCTATCAGATCTAGGCCCTTAAATCTATTTCTCACTTCCACGGTATAATCATCAGGGATTTGATTTAGGTCATACCTGAATGGTCTAGTGGTTTTCCCTACTTTCTTCAATTTAAGTTCGAATTTGGCAATAAGGAGTTCATGATCTGAGCCACAGTCAGCTCCTGGTCTTGTTTTTGCTGACTGTATAGAGCTTCTCCATTTTTGGCTGCAAAGAATATAATCAATCTGATTTTGGTGTTGACCATCTGGTGATGTCCATGTATAGAGTCTTCTCTTGTGTTGTTGGAAGAGGGTGTGTGTTATGACCAGTGCATTTTCTTGGCAAAACTCTTATTAGTCTTTGCCCTGCTTCATTCCGTATTCCCAGGCCAAATTTGCCTGTTACTCCAGGTGTTTCTTGACTTCCTACTTTTGCATTCCAGTCCCCTATAATGAAAAGGACATCTTTTCTGGGTGTTAGTTCTAAAAGGTTTTGTAGGTCTTCATAGAACCGTTCAACTTCAGCTTCTTCAGCGTTACTGGTTGGGGCATAGACTTGGATTACTGTGATATTGAATGGTTTGCCTTGGAAATGAACAGAAATCATTCTGTCATTTTTGAGATTGCATCCAAATACTGCATTTCAGACTCTTTTGTTGACCATGATGGCCACTCCATTTCTTCTGAGGGATTCCTGCCCACAGTAGTAGATATAATGGTCATCTGAGTTAAATTCACCCATTCCAGTCCATTTCAGTTCGCTGATTCCTAGAATGTCGACATTCACTCTTGCCATCTCTTGTTTGACCACTTCCAATTTGCCTTGATTCATGGACCTGACATTCCAGGTTCCTATGCAATATTGCTCTTTACAGCATTGGACCTTGCTTCTATGACCAGTCACATCCACAGCTGGGTATTGTTTTTGCTTTGGCTCCATCCCTTCATTCTTTCTGGAGTTATTTCTCCACTGATCTCCAGTAGCATATTGAGCACCTACTGACCTGAGGAGTTTCTCTTTCAGTATCCTATCATTTTGCCTTTTCATACTGTTCATGGGGTTCCCAAGGCAAGAATACTGAAGTGGTTTGCCATTCCCTTCTCCAGTGGACCACATTCTGTCAAATCTCTCCACCATGACCCGCCTGTCTTGGGTTGCCCCACGGGCATGACTTAGTTTCATTGAGTTAGACAAGGCTGTGGTCCTAGTGTGATTAGATTAATGTTTATAGTTATCCAGTAACTTATCTTCTGACCACTTTCTTTGATGGTTTCTTTTTACTGAGATAACACAAATGCATATTTAAAGAATAGATCCTGATAAGTCTCAGATTCTGAGCCACATGTGACTTGAATTTGGTTTTCTTCAGGGAGCAGTGTCAAGACCCACCATAGGTTTAAACCCCAGAAGAAAAAGGAGGTGTCCAAGTAGCAAACAGGAACCGTTCATTAGCTTTCAGGTCATAATTCAGTTCATCCATCTTTTGAGTGCCTGCCTATTAATATTCTATGCTTAATAATATTATTTAATGAACTGTTTTTAAAACTTTGATTTTATTTCAAATCTTAAGTGATAATTGTGGAATAAACGGATAAATTGTTTGTTTTCTCAGCTTCTTGGTGAATTGCTACTAGACAGACACAACTTCACGATTATGACAAAATACATCAGTAAACCTGAGAACCTCAAATTAATGATGAACCTTCTACGAGACAAAAGCCGTAACATCCAGTTTGAGGCCTTCCACGTTTTTAAGGTACTAAAACCATAAACACTAGTTGTTCATCCCATTTTATTTGCAAGTTACTGATTTTATTAGCTTCATTTTGGTAATCTGAGTGACACAGTTCCATTCAGTTCATTTTCACAGTTGTGTGGTACAACATTTTAACAAAAATGGACCCAGAAACAGGGCATTTGTATTTGGGAATAAGAAAAGTTGATTTGTAGAGGAGTGTCACCTATCTTTGGCATCAGTTCAGTTCAGTCACTCAGTTGTGTCTGATTCTTTGTGACCGTGCAGCACATCAGGCTTCCCTGTCCATCACCAACTCCCAGAGCTTGCTCAAACTCATGTCCATCGAGTCAGTGATACCATCCAGCCATCTCATCTTCTGTTGTCCCCTTCTCCTCCCGCCTCAGTCTTTGCCAGCATCAGGGTCTTTTCCAGTGAGTCAGTTCTTCGCATCAGGTGGTCTTTGGCATGGAAGATTACTAATCCCAAAGTAAAGGGTAATGCATTTCTTAATGCTTTCCATGGAGATTTTTGTTCTTGAAATTCATTCTGACTTCCTGTGCCCAGAACTAACTTCTGCCCATTTTATTCTAAAATCAAAGTCTGTATTTAATACAAACTACAGAGCATGAGTGAACATGTCAGTCCTTTTTGTGCTTAAACATGCACTTCTTCCCTCCTTTTTTAATTGTAAAAATAAGGTCTTCCAAAGCAGACACCCCGAATGAGTAATCCTGACTTCAGCCCGTGCCCCGGGGGAGCAGTGGGTGTGGCCACATGTGCTCTGCAGCATCTCCGTGTCGCGCCCTGTCCTGTAGTTGACATTGATCTCTCCCTGTGCAGGTGTTCGTAGCCAACCCCAACAAGACACAGCCCATCCTTGACATCCTCCTCAAGAACCAAGCCAAGCTCATAGAGTTCCTCAGCAAGTTCCAGAATGACAGGACCGAGGATGAGCAGTTCAATGACGAGAAGACGTATTTAGTCAAACAGATCAGGGATTTGAAGAGACCAGCTCAGCAAGAAGCCTGATTTCCAATAAACATCGAAAATATTAAATCCAAGTTCAGCGTCTGCTGTTAGCTATTCAGCATCAGGCACTGTTATCGATTCATGAGGAACATTACTGCTAATCTGCTGTTAAGTGAACGGTTTTCATTTTACCTTTTTTGATTTTTTTTTGTTTGTTTTTTTAGTCCAAGTTGGAGAACGTAGCTGCTGCTTTCTTGCACACTAGAGCACACGTGGACTTTTTCTTGATCTTTGTGTCATTTCAGAATTTAAAGACTCCGTTCGCTGTAGAAGTTCTGAACATGGCTAGGTCCCTTGAAGGCAAATGCATAGATGATAGTGTGTGTTAGGGGAAGAGGGCATTGATCTGATCAGAGTAAACCTGCCTGTTTGCGTTTATCTTTGTTAAAGATCTGAGCATGGATTCTGGGTAAGATTGTATGCCTTCACTCATGGAAGATCGTGCAGAGCTTTATTTTAAATCCTAGGGGAACTGTATCCGAGATGGGAGCTCCTTGAGTGGATAAAGTTGACACACGAATAAATTGATACTGAAACTTAGCAACTTCTCAAAAGTGTGAAGCTTCATAAGGTCATAAGGAAAATGTATATATGCTTTTCACAGCTTTCTAGAATTTTTTGACATTTGATTTTCTTGAGACTTGTAAACCTGGATATGTTGAAGGGTATTTGTTAATTTTACTTTTTGAAGGTATTTTAAAACAGTAGAGCTAGCAACGACACCTCGCATTTCATTTCAACAGTGCTTACAGGTTTCTTTTGTATATAATTCTTAGAATGCTCATTTCTTTTAAATGATTTAATTTGTACAGCAGAGGAATGTTATTGTATTAGTATGTAACTATTACCTAATATTGAGTTTTTGCAAAAAATGAATGCTCATATGTAATTGAAATACTTCAGATCACCTGAAAATGCTGATTTAACATTTAAGTATCACAGCATTAAAAGAAAACAAAGTAAACCAGTCCTTTGTATTCAGTTGTCTAATGGGGTGCCATCAGTAGACTACAATGCAGACCTGGAACTCAGCTACACTTTTTCCCGCATAATATTGGCCTTACTCATTTAAAATGAGTCAAGAGTTCTCCAGATCTACGAATGATATGGATTATGCTAAATTAATGCTGATTCTTTGTGTGGGGGGAGACCTCTTTAGAGCACCTTTTCTTTCTTAGAGTAAGTAATCCAGTACAATAGTTGTGAAACTGAATAATTAAAACTTTGGCTTCTCTTAGCAAAAGAAGAGTTCCTAGTCATAGGTGTCCTACGGGGAAATTTATTTTTTTTAATGTCCTGTTCCTTAATGCTGCAAATTATCAGTATTTATAAAGTAACTGATTTTGCACCACTTTTTTGTTACTGTGGCCACGGCAGAACAACGTCTCCTAGAATATATCTATGTAAAATTATTAGAATGGTATCTGGCCATCTTAGTGACATGACGATCACAACTAACAACTTACAAATCAGAGTTTGCCGGTTCGAATTCAGCATGGCTGTAGCTGATTAAGAAATTTATATAATTATTCTTTGCTAGCCTCTCTTACTAATTGAATTACTTATCAGCCAGTAAAATGAGACTCCCAGCTGATGTTTCAGCAGGCTTTAAAATCTCCTTCCAGGAGCACCATTTAGGAAAAAAGCCCCAGAAAATACAGATGTATTTTATTCTGTTTAATTGAAATGGTGGTCTACATTTATAATTGGTTTTCCTGAGCCTGTCTTTACCAAAATCTATGTAAAATAATCCATGTTTTTTCTGTTGGAACTAAAGAAAGCAATCCAAACTCCTTGAAGTGAAACTATCCAAGATGTTTAGGAAGGCAGAGTTGGCTGTGATGCATCGTTCTGATTCGCGTGGTCCAGTGCTGGGTGTCTGGATTCAGGGTGCAAGCATTCATTACACCACATGGAAGAGAGGTTTCCTTGCCACGCTGGATCTTAGAACTCGAGGCAGCAGCTTCCTCTCTGGTGATGCTGTTGTAGCACTAGAGCCTTTGTGTGGAAGACAGTGAGGCGTGCAGCGTGTCAAAGAAAACACGGATGTGTTATTCTCGCGTTAGAATCTGGGGATAGTTAAGACTTTGGGTTTTTTGTTGTTTTTAAACAAAATGTGAAAACACTCAAAAAGTGCTTTTGAAATTCTGATCATTTAATATATTCATGTTACCAAAACTATTATACTGGAAGTGGTTTCTTTTTGTGTTATAAAGGTTTAATTTTACATAAGTCAGTTACTCAATGTGATTTTTAACCCTTAAAAAAAAAAGGTGGAGATGTATACAGTTGTTAACAATGCCTTGGAAGCATTTCCTTTCTCTTGAGGAAAAGTAAATTTCTTATCAGAATATCTGGCTGGCCCTGTAATTTAAATTAAAATAAAATTTTGGAGAAACAACATTGTCAGTTGTTTAGTTTACATGTCTTTAGATAGTTGCGTTTGTATCACTGTTAACAACCCCGTCAGGAGATACACTAGCACGAACTGTGTCACCAACTGTAGCTGGGAACAGTTAATACACAAGCCTCAAAGTCTTTTTTTCCCCATTTGAGGTTCTATTTTTGGTGTCCAAAATGTGGTTTTCACTTGGGTCATATATAGCTCCCTGGTCCTTCCTTTCACAGTTAAGTATTAAGCCTTTTACTCGCCTCACTTCTCAGACCGAAGATCCTCTCTCTGGTTCTGTGACCCTTCATTATCAATACACTAAGATAAAACTGAGCACTCGGCAGGACTCCTTAGAAGTAACCGGAGTGAAGTCACAAAGAAGCTGCAAGCACTCTGAAAGCACAGGGTTCAGTGGGCCCCTCAGGAGGTCGGTCCTCCAGGCCACCTGCTGCCACGTGGTGCCCAGCCCCATCCTCGAGGTGCCCCGTAACCCTTATCAGCAGATGGCGTCTCCAGTCTCCCACACACACACTCTTCCCAAAAATGCCTCTCTGAAATCTGAATAATGATGTTCTGCTCGTTACAATCTCTTGTAGGAGGTAGTTGAGCCCCACAGGTCTATCTTGCTTCTCCAAAGATGATGTTGGGACCAGGCGATGCTGCCCGTCCTCCAGAGGGTGAGCAGGGAGCTGCAGCAGGCTCGTCCACACCGAGGCCTGGACTCGGGTCTCCTCCCGCAGCCCCTGCCCCACATCCACAGCTGAAGTCACCAGGCCACCTTCCTCGTGTGAGGATCGAGCAAACTGGATGCAAAGGCTCACACAACGCTCACTGGTTCTTGGAAGCTGGAGCCGTTGGAGGCGTGAGTCACCACCGTGCACACCTCTCAAGAGGCCTCAAGGCCAGCACTGGCCACTCCTGTGTCCTCCCCACACTTGCCGTGACCCTCCTCCCAGCGGAGAGCTAAAGCCATGAAGGACTAGGTGAGACTCCCCACCAGAGCCTCCACGTTCTCCCTGCTGGTCCTAGAACCGAGCCTCAGGCTACCCTGGGAGTCACCTGCGTGTGCCCCCTTGCCTCCTGATGAGCAGCGACATCACTCTTTAGCGAGGTGTCCTGGGCTTAAGTCCCAGTAAAAGCTATGGTTTTCCCAGTAGTCATGGACACATGTGAGAGTTAGACCATAAAGAAGGCTGAGCACTGAAGAATTGATGCCTTCGAACTGTGGTGCTGAAGAAGATTCTTGAGAGTCCCTTGGACTGCAAAGAGATCCAACCAGTCCATCCTAAAGGAGATCAGTCCTGGGTGTTCATTGGAAGGACTGATGCTGAAGCTCCAGTACTTTAGCCACCTGATGTGAAGAGCTGACTCACTGGAAAAGACCCTGATGTTTGGAAAGATTGAAGGCAGGAGGAGAAGTGGATGACAGAGGATGAGATGGTTGGATAGCATCACCAACTCAATGGACATAAATTGAACAAACTCCAGGAGATAGCAAAGGACAGAGGAGCCTGGCATGCTGCAGTCCATGGGGTCACAGAGTTGGACACAACTTGGCAATGGAACAACAACAACAAAAAGATGCGTTTGAACCCTGGTCCCAAGTTGCGCTGCCAAAGAAACCCCACCTAAGACATGCTCTCTGTGTTCCTTCTAACCCGGAGGCAGGAGCTGCCAGGCCTGCAGACAGCTGGGTGCGGGGCCTTTCTCAAAGGAGGCCTGGGACAGCAGAGTGGCACTGCCTGCTCTCTGGAGCTCCCTTCGTGATTTCCTTTCCTGCACAGAGAGACTGTGGCCAGCACAGTGAGGCTGATCAGGACCAGAGCTGCTGCTGCCACCTGAGGAGACAGCTGGACAGGGCGCGCCCACAGCTCCAAATTGTTCTTCACGGCTGTCACAGCTCCTAGCAAAACTGGAAAGCTCCCAGTTCTCCCTCATTCTCTCTCCTGCTCTCTTCCAAAAAATTTATTCTTGAAAAGTATAATATTAATATAACCTTACAAAATGACTGCATAAGTGGGAATTGGGGCTGAGTTAGGAAGTGTCCAGGTCTCAATTAGAACTGGAATGGGACTTAGTGGGGAAGGGGCTAGGGTGGAGTCAACTCTGGGCTCACAGTTGCTGGCAGCCTGAAGGGTGCTTTTGCCTATCTGGCCTCCAGCTGTTCCTGCACTTGGCACTTTAAAGGTCCACCAGGGGGCAGTAGAGCTCTTTGTTTGCAGCAGCTGTTCTCAGGTGGTGGTAAAGAACCCACTTGCCAGATGTAAGAGGCACAGTTTCAATTCCTGTCAGGAAGTTTCCCTGGAGGAAGATGTGGCAACCCACTCGAGTATTCTTGGCCAGAGAATCCCCGTGGACAGAGGAGCCTGGTCAGCTACAATCCATAGGGTCGCAAAGAGTTGGACACGACTGAAGTGACTTAGCACACACAAGCCTAGGGAATGGGGCATCCAGAGAGCAAATCCAGCCTCACAAATGTGCAGGGACCCAGAGACCCTGTGGCAGTTGTGAACCAGGTGGTCCCAGGCTTCCTGAGTCTGTTTTGAGCAAAAAGGATGAAGTAACCAAGAGAGGGTATTAAAAGAAAGAGGGTGGAACAGATTGTGATAAAAATGCAAAGTGTAATAAAGATAGTAAACTGTGAAAGATAAAATTTACATGGTGGGTATATGGTTGTGTTTTTTAAGAAACTTTACTTTTTAGAAACATTTTTACAGAAAAAAAATGCAAAGATAGGGCAGAGAGTTTCATTAATTCCCACATCTGGTTTCTCCTATTAACAAATTAGTATGGAACATTTGTCACAATTAATGAACAGATACTAATGTGTTATTAACTAAAGTCCATAAGTGGCCCAGAGGGTAAAGAATCCACCTGCCAGTGCAAGAGACACAAGTTAGATCCCTGGGTTGGGAAGAGACCCTGGAGGAGGGCGTGGCAACCCACTCCAGTATTCTTGCCTGGGAAATCCCATGGACAGAGGAGCCTAGCTGGCTAGTCCATAGCGTCGCAAAGAGTTGGACACGACTGAAGCAACTGAGCACACACATCAAGCAGATATCCTTCGTTTTCCCCTAATGTCCTTTTTCCTATGCCAGGATCCCATCCAGGATCTGACGTAACATTTAATCATCAAGTCTCCAGAGGCTCCTCTTGGCTGTGAGGGGTCTCAGACTTTGTTTTTAACAGTTTCCAGGAGTACTGGTCAGGCATTTCATAGACTCTCCCATAGGTGGCATTTGTCTGATGTTTTCCTCATGATTTGAATGAGATTGTGGGTTCAGGGGAGGAAGACCACACAAGTAAAATGCCATCCTCATCCCATCTTATCAAGAACACACACTATCACCAGGACCTATTCCTGCTGACAAAGGTGAAAACGGAGAGTGAAAAAGCTGACTTAAAACTCAACATTCAAAAAACTAAGATCATGGCATTCGGTCCCATCACTGTATGGCAAATGCATTGGGAAACAACAGAAACAGTGAAAAACTTTCTTGGGTTCCAGAATCACTACAGACGGTTATTACAGCTGTGCAATTAAAAGACACTTGCTCCTTGGAAAACAAGCTATGACAAACATAGTGTATTAAAAAGCAGAGACGTTACTTTGCTGACAAAGGTCTGTATAGTCAAAACTATGGTTTTTCCAGTAGTCAGGCATGGATGTGAGAGTTGGACCCTAAAGAAAGCTGAGCACCAAAGAATCGATGCTTTCAAACTGTGGTGTTGGAGAAGACTCTTGAGAGTCCCTTGGACTGCAAGGAGATCAAATCAGTCAATCCTAAAGGCAATCCATCCTGAATATTGATTGGAAGGACTGATGCTGAAGCTGAAGCTCCAACACTTTGGCCACCTGATGCTAAGAGCTGATTCACTGGAAAAGACCCAGCTGATTCACTGGAAAGATAGAAGGCAGGAGGAGAAAGGGACAACAGAGGATGAGATGATTGGATGGCATCACCAACTCAACGGATGTGAGTTTGAACAAGCTCCGGGAGATAGTGAAGGACAGGGAAGCCTGGGGTGCTGTAATCCATGGGGTCGCAAAGAGTTGGACAGGACTGAGCAACTGAACAGTGACAACGTTCCTGCTGATGTTGATCTCCTGCTGAGGAAGTGTTGTCAGGTTGCCCCTCTGTAAAGCTGCTCTTTCGTCTTCCGTCAGTTCTGTCCTCTTCGGAAGGAATCACTATGAGCACGCTACATTCAAGGGGTGGGCGTTAGGCTCCATCTCCTTAAGAGCAAACGTCTACATATATATTTTGGAATTTTTCTGCATGGGAGCTTTGACTCTGCTCCCACATTATATCATTTTCCCCTGTAAAATCTTTTCAGTTTTCTGCTTGAAACTTTTCATCATCAAATGGTGGAAACAAAATAACTCCTTGGAAGGAAAGTTATGACCAACCTAGACAGCGTATTAAAAAGCAGAGACATTACTTTTTCAGCAAGGTCCATGTAGTCAAGGCTATGGTTTTTCCAGTGGTCATGTATGGATGTGAGAGTTGGACTATAAAGAAAGCTGAGCACCGAAGAATTGATGCTTTTGAACTGTGGTGTTGGAGAAGACTCTTGAGAGTCCCTTGGACTGCAAGGAGATCCAACCAGTCCATCCTAAAGGAGATCAGTCCTGGGTGTTCATTGGAAGGACTGATGTTGAAGCTGAAACTCCAATACTTTGGACACCTGATGTGAAGAGCTGACTGATTTGAAAAGACCCTGGGAAAGATTGAAAAAGATGCTGGGAAAGATTGAAGGCAGGAGGAGAAGGGGACAACAGAGGATGAGATGGTTGGATGGCATCACCGACTCAATGGTCATGGGTTTGGGTGGACTCGGGAGTTGGTGATGGAGAGGGAGGCCTGGTCTGCTGCGGTTCATGGGGTCGCAAAGAGTCGGACACGACTGAGTGACTGAACTGAAAACCGCTGAAAGTAGGGTGGGGTGAGGTGTACACTTGGCATGTGTGGCCAAATGCAAGGGGAAAGGAGTTCGGGTTTTCAGGATGTGAGGGGACAGAGCTGTGTATCCAGTATCTTTGCTGCTGCATGTGGGTGTCCAACAGCAACCCCAGATGTCCCAGGTCCAAACCGGAACTCAGGCAGGCTCCCCACCCTCCAGGCTTAAGACTCTGGCTGATTAAGTCAACAATCAGCCTTGATTCCTTGCCTTGTCTCCCACCTCCTCCCATCCAGTCGACAGCAAATCCTGTTTGTTCTGCCTCAGAATGCTTTGGTTTCAAGGTCTCCAGTCAATTGTCCTTGGAACGATGATAACAAGCCTTCTAAAATTCTAAGAAAGCTTTTTTCCCTTCTTAGGAAATAGAAATTCAATTGTATAATGATGCAACACAGAATAAGTATAGATTTATTTTTGTGGTAACTAGGTAAACATTTGCTAACCATCTCCATCCAAGTCTTCCTAAAGCCCCCATGTTAACAGATTTTTTCAAGGTTCTTTGTTAACTGCCAACAATCTTCATTAATATTGACAGTAATTACCAAGGGTTTTACAAGGGCTAACTCAATCCTCACAACACTCAGATGGATAAACCCTCTAGTATCCTGATTTAATAGAAGAGGAAACAGAGGCACAGAGAGGTTAAGCCACTCAGCCAAGGCCACACAGCAGTCGGTAGCAGAGCCAGAAGTGGCCTCAGCAGGCAGCATCTGTTTTCTTCAGCCCTATCACTTCACATCCTCCACCAAGTGCCTGCCTTCCTCCAAAGTTGTCAAGAGCAGATGACTGAGTCCCAGTGAACGGTGGCAAAGGGGGTCTCAGGATCTCACCCACACCCACTGTTGACATCAAACACCCAGGAAGAGAGACCATTTGTCTGGCATCCTCCTCACAGGTTCCTGGAACCAGGAGGCAAGGCTCAGAGGAGCTTCTCAAACTACTATGACCGTGCCACTGGGGGATGCTAAAGTCTTGACTAAAAACTGAGGCTCATCCAGTCTGTCTGCGGCAGTGCCCAAATTCCTGCTTTTCTAACATAAGCTCCCAGGGTGCTACGGCCCCGGGACCATACCAGGAGGAACAGGAAAGGGCAGGTGACAGCCAAAGGGGCAGTTGCCAAGAACCAAGGTGTAGATGACCCAGCTTCTGGGGTTGGCCAGGGTAAGAGCAGAGAGGAGGTCTGCCCGGGCAAGCAAGTAAGGAATAGTTCTGACAAGCGCTGGGGTTTGAGATAGATGGTCCTCTCCAGACTGAGGGCAGGCAGGGGACCGAAAGTGGCGGGGATGTGGGTCTCAGGGAGCTCACTGAGCCATGGTCAGCAGAGAGGTCTGTGGGCCAAAGGACTGAGTCTGGCCTGAACCCAGCACCTGGGGCCGGGGTCTGCACAGCCACCCAGAGAGGGCACAGTTCTGCGCTGGGCTGTAGACCCGTGCAGGGCGCCGCAGGGCCCTGCACGTCCCTCCCGTGGCATCATGGTGTCGTGGTTTCTTTTTATGCATCTGCTCCCCCACCTCAGACCGAGGGTTTCTCAACATCAGCAGTGGGGGCTGTCACGTCTTCATGTGCCCAGCCCTCACTCAAGACTCAGCTGAGAGCTCCAGCCTACCAAAATGGCACACTTCCGGGGGCACGCCGCTCGGCTTCCGATGGCCGCAGGGTGGGGTGGTCTGTTTAATTCCAGCAGGCGGTAGTAAAGCGCCTCGGGGGAAGGAATGCCTTTCTTTTTAAGCGCCGCGAAACATCACCAGGGCCGTGTCTCGCTTGACTTTGTTCTGTCCACACCACAGTAGGTAAACCCACTCTGCCCAGGAGCGCAGCACCTGGCTCTAAGGATGATGGGCAGGAGGAAAAGGTCCTGGAGCTTTGGGGCCTTCCTGACTCGACCCAGGCCTGGACACCCCACTCAGATGGCTTGTGAGTGACAAGAAAACACCCTTATTTGATCCAGCCACGCCGCAGGAGTTCCTGCCACGTGCATCCAAACACCACCCTAAGGAAAGGCCCCTGTAGGAGGGGTTCAGCAAGCCACCGAACAGTGTGGGCAGTGGGAGGGGAGGGTGGGCAGGGGGAAGGGACAGGAAGGTCCCTGTCCCCAGAGACGCCCACCAAGGGGCTGCTCCCTGACATTGAGAGGAGTGTCACAGAGACCAGTGTGACTGGAAATCCGTTCTTCCTCCTGCAGGAAGTTGGAAGATTTTAGTCCTTCCAGGCTGCTATAACAAAATACTATAGAACGAGTGGCTTACAAACAACAGACATGTATTTCTTAAGTTCGGAAGGCTAGAAATCTGAAGTCAGGGTGCCAGCCAGGTCAGTTCTGGTGAGGGCCCTCATATAGGTTACAGATGGCCACCCTTTCCCTGTGGCCCCATGTGGCAGAAAGAGGGGGAGCGAGTTCTCTGGGGGTCTCTCTTATCAGTATTAGAGCAGGCATCCCGTTGGTGAACACTCCACCCTTGTAACTAATCACCTCCCAAACCTCCCACCTCCTAATACCATCACATAGGGGTTGGGACTTTGACATATGAACTCTGCAGGGACACAGACATACCATCCTGCACTTGTGAAAGTCAGAGGTTTAATAACTGTCTCAGTCAAAGGATTTGTCCATTTAAATATTACTGTATTTTGAACATGTGAAAGAAAAAAAGTCAAGTTCATACAGGAGTTTCAGTGAAATTGCATTTCCTGTTTCTTTCATCTTCTTATCTGTGTGTGGGGGTGAGGGGGAGTAAGACCCTTCTTTCAGACTTTCTATGGTAATGAAACAAGCCCATATTTATGGACTTAGGAGCTTGCCCAGTATATCGTAGGCCCTCAATAAGTGCTTGCTGGGAAAAACCATCGAGTGTCACATTTTTGGCAGTGTCCTTCAGAATTATACTTATCCTTGATTCATCACACTGGGTGATGGATAAAAACAAGTTCACTTCAGTGTCACTTGCTGTGCCAGGAATTTCCCAGCACCTGCCCTGCCCAAGGCCACCATGATTTGTAATCAACACTATAGCTGTTGGTTGTTGAGCACTGCTGGCTGCCAGTCTTGGGGTGGAGGCTGTAGGTGCATCAGCTCATTTAATCCTCACAGCAGCCCTGTGAGGTCAAGACTGAAATAACAGTAAAATTGAGTGGTTGAGAGCTTTCACTCTACGGTTCAGTACACCCAGTGGAAACTGCAAACTTGACCTCGGCTTCCAACCTAGGTTTAGAAGGACACAGAAGACCTTATTCCCATGGTAAGAAGAAGGAAAACAAGCAAAATGAAGTAATATGTTTCTATGAAGCTAGCAAGAAGTGGTGGACACAGGAAACCTTGATGAACTAAACTCCTGAGAGGACTGAGGCTTTTGTAGATGAACGGGAAACTGAGACAGCTTCCATAACCTGATCCAGGTAAGAGCAGTCCTGTCATTGATGGAGAGACTTTGCCAAGGTGACGGAAAATCAACCAGACCTTGGAAAACAGGGTGAGTTTGTGGTACAGATTGGAGTCTGGAAAAGCACCAAACACAAGGACAGATCACTTGGTCCAGAAACTTCCTCCTCCGAATTTTGCCAAGAAAACAGCAATAGGGAGGAGGCTGGTAAGTAGAAGGAAACAGCACAATCTCAAACATTCTTATGGTGATTGGATTCTGGGGCTCTACCAGAGCTGAACCCAATGATGTACCAAAAATATCTGAAGTTGAAGCCAAATGCCAGTTCAAAAGATAAAACCAAATTTGCTGGGCCATGAGACTGTGTGTTGGGCTAACCACAGAGAACACAGTTGAATTAAAACTGCAGCCTAGTCAAAGCTCATCCTGTTCTAGGAGAAATCTGAACACCCCCGCACCAGGAGGGAGAAAGGGCTTACAGTCAACATGAGTGTGTATATGACAATATTATTCTACACATTCAAGAATCTCAGTGAACACCAAGTAAGATAAACACAAAGAGATTCACATAGTAGGGCCTCAATTATGTTGAAAACACCAAGAGAAAATTTTAAAAACGAGGAAAACAACTCATCAGTAAAGGCAGATCAGATCAGTCACTCAGTCGTGTCCAACTCTTTGCGACCCCATGAATCGCAGCATGCCAGGCCTCCCTGTCCATCACCAACTCCCAGAGTTCACTCAGACTCATGTCCATCGAGTCAGTGATGCCATCCAGCCATCTCATCCTCTGTCATGCCCTTCTCCTCCTGCCCCCAATCCCTCCCAGCATCAGAGTCTTTTCCAATGAGTCAACTCTTTGCATGAGGTGGCCAAAGTACTGGAGTTTCAGCTTCAGCATCATTCCTTCCAAAGAAATCCCAGGGCTGATCTCCTTCAGAATGGACTGGTTGGATCTCCTTGCAGTCCAAGGGACTCTCAAGAGTCTTCTCCAACACCACAGTTCAAAAGCATCAATTCTTCAGCGCTCAGCCTTCTTCACAGTCCAACTCTCACATCCATACATGACCACTGGAAAAACCATAGCCTTGACTAGATGGACCTTTGTTGGCAAGCAACAATATAATGTGGCTGACTTCTCTCATCTGAAAGGATGGAAGTAGGGGCAGTGGAATGATACATTCAGAGTGCTGAAGAAAAAACTGTCAACCAGGAATTCTGTATCCCGTAAAATATATCGTCCAAAATGAAGTAAAATAAAGACATTTTCAGATAAAGACTGAGAGACTTTATTGCTAACGGACCTGCCTTACAAGAAATACAGAGAAAGTCCTCTGGGGGAAAGGAAATGACTCTAGATGTTAACTGAAATCCATGGAAGAAGTAAAGAGAAACAGAAAGGGTAAATATGTAGGTTTATGTAACAGATAACCATATTTTTCTCTTAGTTCTCTTAACTTCCAAAAGGCATAAGTTTGCATAAAGTAATAAGTATGACACTATAACGTTGTGCTTATAACATAGATACGTATAGATAGATAGTAGATAGATAGAATGGTTTGTTATCTATGATAATAATAGCACAGAGGAGAGGGAGATGGAATCAGATTAGATTGGAACAATTTTCTGTGTTTTACCAGAATTGAATTAGTATCAATCTGAAGTAAATTGTGGTAAAATGCATATTGTAATGCCTATCGCTGGTTTTAGAAAAGGCAGAGGAACCAGAGATCAAATTGCCAACATCCGCTGGATCATGGAAAAAGCAAGAGAGTTCCAGAAAAACATCTATTTCTGCTTTATTGACTATGCCAAAGCCTTTGACTGTGTGGGTCACAATAAACTGTGGAAAATTCTGAAAGAGATGGGAGTATCAGACTACCTGACCTGCCTCTTGAGAAATCTGTATGCAGGTCAGGAAGCAACAGTTAGAACTGGACATGGAACAACAGACTGGTTCCAAATAGGAAAAGGAGTACGTCAAGGCTGTATATTGTCACCCTGTTTATTTAACTTCTATGCAGAGTACATCATGAGAAACGCTGGACTGGAAGAAGCACAAGCTGGAATCAAGATTGCCGGGAGAAATATCAATAACCTCAGATATGCAGATGACACCACCCTTATGGCAGAAAGTGAAGAGGAACTCAAAAGCCTCTTGATGAAAGTGAAAGTGGAGAGTGAGAAAGTTGGCTTAAAGCTCAATATTCAGAAAACAAAGATCATGGCATCCGGTCCCACCACTTCATGGGAAATAGATGGGGAAACAGGGGAAACAGTGTCAGACTTTATTTTTGGGGGGTTCCAAAATCACTGCAGATGGTGACTGCAGCCATGAAATTAAAAGACGCTTACTCCTTGGAAGGAAAGTTATGATAGATAAACCTAGATAGCATATTCAAAAGCAGAGACATTACTTTGCCAACAAAGGTCCGTCTAGTGAAGGCTATGGTTTTTCCTGTGGTCATGTATGGATGTGAGAGTTGGACTGTGAAGAAAGCTGAGCGCCGAAGAATTGATGCTTTTGAACTGTGGTGTTGGAGAAGACTCTTGAGAGTCCCTTGGACTGCAAGGAGATCCAACCAGTCCATTCTGAAGGAGATAAGCCCTGGGATTTCTTTGGAAGGAATGATGCTAAAGCTGAAACTCCAGTACTTTGGCCATCTCATGCGAAGAGTTGACTCATTGGAAAAGACTCTGATGCTGGGAGGGATTGGGGGCAAGAGGAGAAGGGGACAACAGAGGATGAGATGGCTGGATGGTATCACTGACTCTATGGACGTGAGTCTGAGTGAACTCTGGGAGTTGGTGATGGACAGGGAGGCCTGGCGTGCTGTGATCCATGGGGTCGCAAAGAGTCAGACACAACTGAGTGACTGAACTGAACTGAACTGAATGCAATGACTGTGGGAGGAAAAGAACTTTAAAGGTCATTTAAAAATCAACAAAAGAATTGTAAAGGATATACTAAAAATATGTATTTAACACAAAAGAAGGCAGTAGTGAGGAACAGAGCGGGGAAAGGCGTACAGAAAACAAATAGCCAAATGGCAAATATAAATCCAGACGTATTAATAATTACACTAAATGTAAATGGTCTGAACATCCCAATCAAAAGGCAGATATTGTCTGACTTGTGTAAAAGCAATATCCACCTAGATTCTACCTACAGAAGACAAACCTTAGATTCAAAGACGTGAATAGATTGGAAGTAAAAGGATGGAGAAAGATAAACCATGCAAACAGTTAACATAAATTTACCACATCACCAAGAAATTTCACCCCAAAGAATCTTCCCAAGAAAAGTAAAAACATACACCCATAAAAAACCATAGACCTGAATGTTCATAGAAGTATCATTCTTAATAATAAAAACCTTGAAACAATCCAAAAGTCCAAAGACTAATGGATATATAAACAAAATGTAATAGACTCACAAGAAAATACTATTCAGCAGTTAAGAAGTAGTCTGAGTGAAATAAGTCAGAAGGAAAAACATCAATACAGTATACTAACGCATATATATGGAATTTAGAAAGATGGTAACAATAACCCGGTGTATGAGACAGCAAAAGAGACACTGATGTATAGAACAGTCTTATGGACTCTGTGGGAGAGGGAGAGGGTGGGAAGATTTGGGAGAATGACATTGAAACATGTAAAATATCATGTAAGAAACGAGCTGCCAGTCCAGGTTCGATGCACGATACTGGATGCTTGGGGCTAGTGCACTGGGACGACCCAGAGGGATGGTATGGGGAGGGAGGAGGGAGGAGGGTTCAGGATGGGGAACACATGTATACCTGTGGCGGATTCATTTTGATATTTGGCAAAACTAATACAATTATGTAAAGTTTAAAAATAAAATAAAATTAAAAAAAAAAGAAGTAGTGATATAAGCTACAACATGGATGAATCTGAAAACCATTATGTGAATGGAAAGAACCCAGACAAAAGACTACTTTTATATGATTCCATTTACATGCCATGTCCCAAATTTATGAGACAGAAAGAAGATCAGAAAGTGTTTAAGAGTGAGGATGGGAGCAAGAATGAATTGCAAATGGGCATGAAGGCACATTTTAAAGTGATCAAAATGTTCTAACATTAGATTGTGAAGATAGTTGCTCAGTTATACAAATCTACCAAAAATAACTGAATTGAAAAAAAGTATACATTTAACAACCAAAAAAAGTCATATGACAGGATATTTTGCTTCTATTCATCTGCTTTAATGTTTGGAAACACTTTAAAATACAAATAAAAGTTGTATTTTTTTCTATTGCCTAAAATCCATTGAGAAATAAAGAAATAATTGATAGTGTACTTTTTCTAGTACGAAGTGATAGAATATTGCTATAATATTGAAATAAAGAAGAATAATTTGTATTATACAAAAAATTAATGAAGGTGAAATAAAGATATTTCCAGAAAAATTACAGCTGAGAGAATTCATAGCCTGCAAACTCGCTGTGCTAAAGGGAGTTCATTAGGCTGAAGAGAAATGATACCAGATGGAAAGACAGAGCTAATAGGAAGGAATGAAGAATGCCAGAAATGCAAATACACGGGTAAACATAGAAGACTATTTTCTGCTTTCCTAATTTCTTTCAAAGGCAGTTGACTTTTTTAAAGCAAAAGTGGTAATATACTGTGCGGTTTATAACATGTACAGAAGCATGGTATGATCCAGGCAAAAGACAAAAGAGGACTAATTATACTGTTAAGAGTTTCTTGTGTTATACAGATGTGTCTTAATTAAACACACACTGTAAGAATACATGGGCTTACCTTGTGACTCAGCTGGTAAAGAATCCACCTGCAATGCAGGAGACCTGGGTTTGATCCCTGAGCTGGGAAGATCCCCCTGGAGAAGGGAAAGGCTACCCACTCCAGTATTCTGGCCTGGAGAATTTCATGGACTGTATAAAATACATGCTTTATTTAATCTATGAAGCAACCACTAAAAATTCAAAAAAATGAAAATTAAGAAAGCACAGCAGCAAAATCAATAAAAGAGATAAAATAGAATACTACAACACACCCAATTCATTCAAAAGAACACAGAAAAAGAGAAACCAGGAACAAAGATCAGAGAGGATAAATAGAAAACAAAAAGCAAGTTAATGGACTGAAACTCAACCATATCAATACTTACATTAAATGTATTAATACACTGCATAAAATTAATAATTAATTTCCAGGCTGCAGGGGAAAGCAAGACCTAATGGCATTTATAAATAGTGTTTATAATAGGTGCACTCTAAATTTAAAGATGCAGATAAGCTAAAAGTAAAAGGATTAAAAAAAATATGATGCAAGCACTAATTACAAGAAAGCTGATGTAACTATATGAACATCAATAAAGCAGATTTTGAGACAAGAAGTATTACCAGAGATAAAGAAGGAAATTTCTTAATAATAAATAGGTCCATTCATCAAGATGATTAACAGTCCTAAAATGTGTCTGTACCTTGGACTTCCCTGGCAGTCCAATGGTTGAGAATCCATCTGCCAATGAGGAGCACACGGATTTGAGCCCCGATCCAGGAAGATTCCACTTGTCGCAAAGTGACTAAGCCTGAGAGCCACAGCGACCGAAGCCCGCACACCTAGAACCCGTGCTACGTAAGAAAAGCCACTAAGTCAACACACCACAGCTAGAGAGGAGCCCCCATTTGCCCCAACTAGATAAGACTCAGAGCAGCCAAAAATAAATAAATAAAATTTTCAGTTCAGTTCAGTTCATAGCTCAGTCCTGTCCGTCTCTTTGCAACCCCATGAACCACAGCATGCCAGGCCTCCCTGTCCATCACCAACTCCCGAGTTTACCCAAACCCACATCCATTGAGTCAGTGATACCATCCATCCATCTCATCCTCTGCAGTCCCCTTCTCCTCCTGCCCTCAATCTTTCCCAGCATCAGGGTCTTTTCAAATGAGTTAGCCCTTCACATCAGGTGTCCAAAGCACTGGAGTTTCAGCTTCAACATCAGTCCTTCCAATGAATACCCAGGACTGATCTCCTTTAGGATGGACTGGTTGGATCTCCTTGCAGTCCAAGGGACTCTCAAGAGTCTTCTCCAACACCACAGTTCAAAATCAACAATTCTTCAGTGCTCAGCTTTCTTTATAGTCCAACTCTCACACCCATACTTGACTACCGGAAAAACCATAGCCTTGACTAGACGGACCTTTGTTGACAAAGTAATGCCTCTGCTTTTTAATATGTTGCCTAGGTTGGTCATAACTTTCCTTCCAAGGAGTAAGCGTCTTTTAATTTCATGGCTGCAGTCACCATCTGCAGTGATTTTGGAGCCCAGAAAAATAAAGTCTGCCACTGTTTCCACTGTTTCCCCATCTATTTGCCATGATCTGATGGGACTGGATGCCATGATCTTTGTTTTCTGAATGTTGAGCTT
The DNA here is from genome assembly GCF_003369695.1 of Bos indicus x Bos taurus. NCBI lineage: Eukaryota > Metazoa > Chordata > Mammalia > Artiodactyla > Bovidae > Bos > Bos indicus x Bos taurus. The sequence goes on from NC_040077.1 coordinate 118,530,079, forward strand.
TAAGCCAACTTTTTCACTCTCCTCTTTCACTTTCATCAAGAGGCCCTTTAGTTCTCCTTCACTTTCTGCCATAAGGGTGGTGTCATCTGCATATCTGAGGTTATTGATATTTCTCCTGGCAATCTTGATTCCAGCCTGTGCTTCCTCCAGCCCAGCGTTTCTCATGATGTACTCTGTATATAAGTTAAATAAGTAGGGTGACAATATACAGCCTTGACGTACTCCCTTTCCTATTTGGAACCAGTCTGTTGTTCTATGTCCAGTTCTAACTGTTGCTTCCTGACCTGCATTCAGGTTTCTCAAGAGGCAGGTTAGGTGGTCCGGTAATACATAAATATGTCCATACCTAATTACAGAGTTTCAAAATACATGTGACAAAAATTGACAGAACTAAGTGGGAGATAGTTAAATCCACAATTACAGGATAGGCAACTCCCCTGTGGTAAGACTGCCTCCAAGGACGGCCACTACCATTTCCTCCATCTTCCAATCACATGCCACGTATTCTTACACAGGACGGAGGTGTTTTCTGGCTCCTTCGGTCCAGACTGCCCTTGTGACTTGCTTTGGCCAACTGAATTTAGCAAAAGTCACACGATGCCAGTTCCAGCCCGAGTCCTTAAGGGGTGTGAATTCTCTTTCCCTCCCTTGGCCTAGGCTCTTGACCACTGAGAAACCACACAGAGACAGGGAAGCCACGTGGAGGAGAGCTGTTGCATCTTAGCCGACTACCAGCACCAAGACTCCAGACGTGTGAGTGTTCCAGGTGGTGGCAAAGGTACGAGCAACACTGGCTGACCCTTGAGAAGAACTGCCCCGTGGACCCACAGAACAGTGGGGAACGATGAGTTGTTTTAAGCCATGACATTTTGGGGCAGTTTGTTATGCAGCAATCCATCACTGAAACACACGTTTCTCAGGATTTGGTGGAACCAGCAGACAAAAACCAGTGAAGACGGCAGTTTTGCCACTCAAGGACAGCGTCCTGTGTGCCCACTTCCGCACCCCCACCCTTCATTGCAGCTGCCCAGCCCAAGGCAGGCATCATGGGAAGTCCTCAGGGAGGACCAGAGACATCTGAGAGATGGAAACAAGAGATGACGAAGAGCAAGATGGCCCATTGGCTGAGATCCTGGAGCTCTTACTGCAGCCGTTCTTCCTGGGTGAGAATGAAAGACGTGTGAGCTTTGGACAAGGTGTGGGAGGGGTGATGGTGCGCCAACATATGCAGCTTTGACGGGGCTGCTGATTTACTCCTCTGCGGAAACTCCATGGTGGTCAAAAACTAGCTTGATCAGAAAAAATGGTCCCAGTCCTGCTGAGGAGGAAGTGTCCACACTCGCTGGGGATTTTTTTTTTTTTCATGTGTTTTCTGTTGTTCAGTGGGTGGTGAAGTGCCATGAGCCACAGAAAACAAGAAATGGATCCAAACTCATCAAATCATATATATTAAATGTCCATGTCCTTGTGTTGTGTGTGCTGAGTCGTGTCTGACTCTTTGCACCCCCATGGAGGCTCATCTGTCCTTGGGATTCTCCAGGTAAGAATACTAGAGTGGGTTGCCATTTCCTCCTCCAGGGGATCTTCCTAACCCAGGGATTGAACCCAGGTCTTCTGTGCATCTCCTGCATTGACAGGTGGGTTCTTGACCACTGAACCACCAGGGAAGCCCCATTAAATGCCCATAACTTTTTGTATATATTTGATGTACAAATCGGAGAAGGCAATGGCACCCCACTCCAGTACTCTTGCCTGAAAAATCCCATGGGTGGAGGAGCCTGGTAGGCTGCAGTCCATGGGGTCGCAAAGAGTCGGACACGACTGAGCGACTTCACTTTCACTTTTCACTTTCATGCACTGGAGAAGGAAATGGCAACCCACTCCAGTGTTCTTGCCTGGAGAATCCCAGGGACGGGGGAGCCTGGTGGGCTGCCGTCTATGGGATCACACAGAGTCGGACATGACTGAAGTGACTTAGCAGCAGATGTACAAATATATGTTTGTATATATTTGATATATTTGTATATATTTGATAATATTCTTTAATAAAGCTGTTAAGAAGGGGGAGGAAGAAGGGAAGGAGTAGAAGAAATGGGTAACTACACCTGCTGCTACCCCATATCCTGGTTTCGGAAATCTACCATCTTCCTGGGGATGATGACTTCAGGAAGAGACATAAAAGAGTAGTTGACATCTCAGAGGAAGATGAAAGACACATGGCTCTTCAAGAAGGTACAGGCCAACCTGAGGAAGGAAGACATGATTTTCGACTTTACCTGCATTGAGATGTTAGTGAGGAAGAAGCCCTGAGAGGCAATGGCTGGGGACTGGGGGGAGATCAGTGGCAGGAGGTTTGGGCCATGGCAGCCTTGAAGGACCGAGCACCCGGCTAAGCCCTGCACACCTCAGCAGACACGCAGCCAGCCCTGAGACACACGAGCAAACGCAGTCAAGATCAGCAGGGCCACTCAGCCCATCTCAGCATCAGCCAGGCTCCAGTAGACACTGAGACCCAAAAGAGAACGAGGCAGAGGCCTGCAGATTGGTCAACCTCCAGCTGACCCTAAGATGCAGGAGTGAACCCAACTGAGGTCAGCAAAGCTGTCAGCCAAGTTCAGCCCGAATTAGTCAACCCCAACCAACCTGCAAACCCTTTATCAACATCAAGCTGTTCATCAAGCTGGACAAGGCCCGGATGACCCGGGCAATGCATTTGGAGCAAAGATGGGTTTTTCCACCAATGGTGCTGAAACAACTAGACAATCACAGGCAAAAGGAAAGGAGGGAGGGATGAAGTGGGGAGGGAAGGACAGAGGGAGAAAGGAAGGAAGATCAAAACACAGATATTTCACTCTTTGCAAAAATTAACTCAAAATATATCACAGACTTAAATGTAAGATACAAAATTATAAAGTTCCTAGAAGATAACATAGAGAAAAGCCTAGATGATGACCTTTCAGATAGTATAGTGATGACCTTTTAGATACTCCATCGAAGGCATAACCCATGAAAGAAATTATTGATAAGCTGGACTTTATTAAAATTAAAAGCTTCTGCTCTGTAAAAGACAGTTATCAAGAGAATTAAAAGACAAGCCACAGACTGCAAGAAAATAATTCCAAAATATATATCTGACAAAGTATTATTATCTAAAATATTTTTTAAAAATACAAAGAACTCTTAAATTCAAAAGTAAGAAAGCAAACACCATGATTTAAAAATGGGTGAAAGAGCTTAAAAGACACACCATCAAAGAAGACATCCAAATGCAAAATAAGCATATGTGAAGATGCCCCACATCATATATCATCAGAGAAGCACAAATTAACACAAAAACATGATACCACTACACACCTATTCTCACGGCCACGATTTCTAGGGCAGGAACAGTACTCTGTATGATACTATAATGATGGATGCAGGTTGTGATACATTCTCTAGACCCAAAGAACTTCCAACACCAAGAGTGAATCCCAACGTAAACTCTGGACTTGGGGTGATGATGCTGTCAGTGTAGGTTTATCAGATGGGACAAATGTACCGCTCTGATGGGAAATGTGTATCATGGGGAAGGCTATGCACTCCAGGAGATGATGAAGGACAGAGAAGCATGGCGTGCTGCAGTCCATGGGGGGTCACAAGAAGTCGGACACAACTTAGCATCTATACGGCAGCAAGATGCATGTGTGAAGTCAAGGGGCCATCCTGGAAATCTCCATACCTTTCACTCAATTTTGCTATGAATCTAGTCTGCTCTAGAAAATTAACTCAAAAAAGAAACTGGAGGACATGAATTAAAAGCTGGAAACTGCCAGCTCTTTACTGGGGCTTGAAACAGAGGCTTTTAGAAAAGGACATACCAAAGAGAAATCTAAATATCCAGACAAGTTGAGCTGATGGCTAGCATTACAAGAAACATTCAGTCTTTAGAAGATTCATCAAACCATCCAATATCAAGTACCTGCAACTGAAACAGCCTTCAGAATACATCAGGAGGAAAAAAAGAAGGACAGCTTCAAATATGCTAAAGGATGATTTAGATGAAAATGAGCTTTGGGGATGCCTGAAGCTGCTTTCACAAGAAGCCAAAGAAGGGAAAATGAGAGTTGGAAATGTTAGAAAATTCTGAAGAAAATCAGATCAAGCCTCAAAAGTGGCCACCTACTACAAAGGAGTAATTGTGTGTCATTCCTGGAAAAAGACAACATGGACAGTGGGAGTTTGGAATTAGTTATAAGGAATGCACTAGAAAACGGAGACCTTCTTAGAAGGTCTTAGAAGGTAGATCAAAAGGACTTTTGAAGAAACTGCTTGATGTCACTCAACTAAAGGGTTATTTTTAAAACACTATACAAGAAATAGAATGTACACTCAATTCTCTGAGGAAGATGAAACAATCAGTGTCCTCATATTTAAAGTCTTCAAACTGAGAAAGTTTCACTGAAGTTAGAAAATCACAAAAAGGGAGAGGCAATAGCATCAGGAGAGATTTCAAATCCTTCCTGAATTACAGCAAGAAAAATAAACGAATGTTTGCCAAATATCCGAGCTAGAGAGAATTTGCCCTTTAATGTTATAGGAGAATCTTTCCAAAGCAGATGGTAAGATCAGTGGAGCTGGATACCTACAGAGCACAAGCCAAAATTCCATCAGAAAAATTCAAAAGACTCATGGGCTGTTATGGAAGCCAGCTTACTTCCCACGAGAGAAAAAAAGCTCATGGTAATGGAGCTGAGCGCTCTCTTGGCTGAAAGAAACCTTGAGAACACAAGAAGAGCACTTCATTTTTTCCGATGAGAAATTTTGAGGCAGAATTTTAATGTTTCAAAGAGAATCCTATGTCCCTGATGTTCCAAATCAGGGACACTTGGCAGAGTCCCAGAAGACCACGAGAGGCGGTTGCCAGATGCAGTACAGGATGCCTGTTGTTGTTCAGTCGCTCAGTCATGTCTGATTCTTTGTTACCCCATCAACTGCAGCACGCCAGGCTTCCCTGTCCTTCACCATCTCCTGGAGCCTGCATGCGTTCTAAGTTGCTTCAGTCAGGTCTGACTCTTTGCAACCCCATGGACTGTAGCCCTCCAGGCTCCTCTGTCCATGGGATTCTCCAGGCAAGAATACTGGGGTGGGTTGTCATGCCCTCCTCCAGGACATCTTCCCAACCCAGGGATCGAACCTGCAGCTCCTGCACTGCAGGTGGATTCTTTACCACTGAGCCACTGGGGAAGCCCCAGTGGATGCCTAGTAACTGACAAATATTACCCCAGCCAGGTGATCAAGGTCAACATCAACAGTGATGAGTGATACTGATAATATATATCTTTGCTATAATGTGATGAAAATGGCACTTTACCTCTGTGATCTTCCTCCCCCAAACCCATAACCTCTGTCTAATCATGAGGAAAACCATCAGACAAATTCTCTTTTAGAGGGACATTCTACAAAATATCTCAAGACTGTCAAATATCATCAAAAACATGGAAAATCTGAGAAACTGTCACTGCCAAGAGGAGACTAAGGAAATGTGATGACTAAATGTCCTGTTGGATCCTGACTAAGATCCTGGAAGAAAAAAGCACATTAAGTAAAAACTAAAGCAATCTGAATAAAATATGTTTTATTTTTTTAATCGTTAATAATAATGTATCAATATTGATTCATTAATTGTAATAATTGTAATAAAAATATCATACGAATGTAAAAGTACCATACAGAAGGGAAATGCAGTATAAGGTGCATGAGAACTCTCTCTACTATATTTGCAATTTTTCTATAAGACTGTTCTAAAAAACAAAGTTAATGTTTAAAACAGACAATGAGGATATAGGAGATTTGAACAACATTATAAACCAACAGGAGACTCGGGTTCAATCCCTAGGTCAGGAAGATCCCCTGGGGTAGGAAATGGCAACCTACTCCAGTATCCTTACCTGGAAAATTCCACAGACAGAGGAGCCTGGTGGGTTATAGTCCACAGGGCAGCAAAAAGTCAACACAACTGAGTGACTGAGTACATAGAACTTTAAATTCCAAACTGCAAAATACACATTTTTTTCAAGTGCACATGGAATGTTTGTCAGAGTCTACTGCATGTTGGACCATGAAGAGAGTCTCAACAAATTCTGAAGAAAAGGATTGAAATTATAAAGAGTATGTTAGGTGATGTTCTTGGAACACAACAGAGAGAAATTAGATATCAATTACATAAAGAGCTCTCTCTCAAATCCCCAAATATTGGGAAACTAAAAAGTAACCTTCACAATATTCCCCATGTCAAAGAAGAAATAACAAGTGAAATAAATATTTTGATACAAGTGAAAATCAAAGCCTAACACATCAAAATTTATTTACCATTACACTTTGATTCTTTTAAATTTCATTCTAAAGATAGCATTCATCTAAGTATATCAGTTTGCAACAGCTGCCATAACAACTATCAGCTTAAGTATCTTGCTTAAACAACAGACATTTATTTTCTCATAATTCTGGAAGTAGAAGTCCAAGCTCAAGTCAGCAGGGTTGATTTCTCCTTGGCTCTCTCCCTGTGTCTTCATAGGATCTTCTTTCTGTACATGCACGTGTCCTAACTGCCTCCTCTTTAAAGACAACAGCTATTTGGGATTAGGACCTACTCTAATGGCCTCAGATGAAAAAAGGGGGCTTCCAACGTGGCACCAGTGGGAAAGAATCCATGCCTGCCAATGCAAGAGGCATAAGAGACACGGGTTCAATCACTGGGTCAGGAAGATCCCCTGGAGAAAGGCATGGCAACCCACTCCAGTGTTCTTGCTTGGACAATCCCATGGACAGAGAAGCCTGGGGGGCTACAGTCCAGGGGGTCCAAGAGTAGGACAGGACAGAGCGCGCGTGCGCATGCACACACACACACACACACACACACACACACACACACACACACGAGTGGCCTAATTTTAATTTAATCACCTCTTTAAAAGCCTTGTCTCCACCCACTGACATATTCTGAGATAACAGGGGTTAAAACTTAAACATAGGAATTGGGGAAGTGACAATTTAGCTCACAACATATGTGTTGTTAATTCCTAGACTTTCTTCTTTGTATTGTCAACACTAATTTCAGGGGAAAAAATCCTTAAGCACAGTCTGAAAGACAGCTCAAGGTCTAAAGCGAGGTGCCTCCCACACCAAAGCTGCCAACACTCACATTCCCTGAACAAGTATAAATGGTGGGGTCTGCAGACAAATAGGAAATTCACTCTTACCTTGTGGGTGAAGCACAGCTGCATCATAAAATGTGAATATGAAAAAAACGGACAAGACAACAAAAACACATATATTCCACTGTCTTCCTGATTGAATTTCCATTTCTATTTAAAAAAAACAACAGTCTCTGGATTTGACCAGAGGGGATAATCTCGAGTCCATCCTCTGGAGCTGATTCCTTCCCATCCACCTTCCACTTCCATGACACCTCCTCAGAGAAGCCTGCTCTGACTTCCTCTCCATTCTTATACATCACTGTTTTATTTTCTTTAAAGTATGTAACACTCTTGGGAATAATCACATTTATTTCCTTGTTTATTTTTGGTCTTTTTTCATTAGAACATAAGATGCAAGTGAATGGTAGGGCCCTTGCCTGTCTTAGTTCATGCCTAAATCCCTACAGCCCAGCCCATAAGACACCTTTCATCAGCAGATGGTGAGAGAATGAAAAAAATAGTTGCTACATTTATGAGTCGATCTGGCTTTACAGTGACTTTTTCACGTTCATCTTTCACTGTGCTTCTCTGAGTCAAAAATGTTGAAAATGTTTGCCTTCTTTGATGAGAGGTGTCTCAAAATTCTAACAGGGAAGGAAAATCCAGGGAGGTGATTTGAAAGTGATATTAAAAATTAGCAGAAGCATCGCCCTGGAGGTGGCCACCAGGGGGCGTCACCAAATCTGCCCAAGCAGGCTGGGTAGGTGCCAAGCTCTACGTGGGCTGGCATACCCTGGGCATGGCCACAGCCTTTTAAGTTTTCCATCTCCAAATGTGCCTCTCCTTCCCTTCAGATACTCCAACAGCAGGAAGAGGGGCCTGGCCTGGGATGATGTCCCCAGGAAGAAGGCTGGCTGCAAATATATTTCCTTCCCAAAAGCAACTAGAGGGACTTCCCTGGTGGTCCCATGGTTAAGACTTTGCCTACCAAAGGAGGAGATATGGGTTCAATCCCTGGTGGAGGAGCTAAGATCCCACATGCCTCAACGCCAGAAAAAAACAAAACATAAAACAGAAGCAATATTGTGATGAATTCAATGCATGCAAAGTCACTTCAGTTAAGTCTGACTCTCTGAGACCCCACAGACTGTAGCCCGCCTGGCTCCTCTGTCCATGGGATTCTCCATGAGACAATACTGGAGTGGGGTGCCATTTCCTCCTCCAGGGAACAAATTCAATAAAGACTTTTAAATGGTCCACATTAAAAAAAATTAAAAAAAAAAAAAAAGCAACTACAAACCAGAATTTCTAGGGATCAGTTTTATGATCTATATTTAAAAAGGTACAAAACTTTCCTAGGAACCATAAAGCTTAAATGGAGAGACAAACCATATTCCTGGATAGGAATGTAGACTCTCCCCCAAATCAGAGGAAAGCCAACGGAAAAAAAAAAAAAATCTCAAGAGGGTTTTGCAGACAAGTAGAAAATTCATTCTAAAATGTGTTTTGAAAAGCCAATACCTTCCAATCGTTGAGAACATTAAAAGAAAAAGTAATGACCAACAATTTCAATGTTCTATATATATAACAAATTCTAGAAGAAAATGTTGGTGAATACGTGAGTTTAAGAGAAAGGGAGTCTAAGTATACAGGCAAGGAAGAAATCAGAATGGAAAATTTGAGGGATTTATATATCAAAACAGTCTGTGAATGCAATAAAAAAGGCAGGTGTTGAAGTGGAAAAATACCAGTGACTTCTGATGGACAGAGCCAATATTCTTAATATACAAAGAGATGTCTGTTTTTTATGACAACAAACACACGAATAAAAAAATTGGGAAAGGACACAGGCAGAGCCTGGTAGATTAGAGTCTGGATCCTCCTAGGCAGGCTGTGGGCATTATTCTGAATGAAGGATCTGGGTTTGGGGCAAAGGCGGGGCTTCGTCCACTTCGTTTTTTCAAAGTGCGCGCTCTGACGATGGAAGGGAGAACAGACTTTGCGGGGGTGGGGAAGATGGGGAGGACCCTGCAACCGTTCACTGAGATACCAGGTGAGACGATGGCATGAACCAAGGTGGGAAAAGCGGTCAGAGAAGCTTAGACTTTGGAGGCACAGCTCAGGCAACTTGCTGGTAGATTCAGCGCGGGGTGTGAGACAAAAAGAGACACCAGGAAGATCCAGATCTTGCTTCAGCTGCTATAACAGAGCTGTCCTTGCTCAAGTGTGAGCGGGTATGGTAGAGGAATTGCTTTGATGGAGGGAAGGTAAAGAGTCACAGCTCTTCTGAAGGGCAGGTTGTCAATATGTGTCCAAATATCTTGCTAGAATAGGTCATTTAAGGGCTTTCCAGGTGGCGCTAGTGGCAAAGAGCCTGCCTGCCTGCCAATCCAAGAAACCTAAGAGATGCAGGTTCCATCCCTGGATCGGGAAGATCCCCTAGAGGAGGGCTCGGCCACCCACTCCAGTAATATTGCCTGGAATCCCCAGGCAAGGGGATTGGACAGAGGAGCCTGGCGGGCTACAGTCCTTGGGGTCGCAAAGGGTCAGACACGACTGAGTGACTAAGCACAGCACAGCACAACACAGGCCATTTAAACCAGCAGGCCCCCTTGTAGCAATTTATCTTAGGAAAACAGCAAGCCAGGAAGCAAGGAAACACACAGCATATGAGTATCTTCATGGCTGCTTTGATTGGAAGAACAAAATTTTGAAATATTCTTCAATCGATCATACATGGCATATCAAAAGATAGAATTCTGTGCACTCATAAATATATTCTGTATTTGATGATGTGGAAAGGGGTCCAGATCATTTTTCTAACTGAAAGAAGATTAGAAAAGTATATAATCCCCCCCTTTTTTTTTTACTAAATAAACTTTGTGAATGTAGATATGCATGTAAAGGAAACCTAGAAGAATATATACCAATTGCATACGGACACTGAGAACAGAAGTTACTCTGCTGCTGCTGCTGCTAAGTCACTTTAGTCGTGTCCGACTCTGTGCGACCCCATAGACGGCAGCCCACCAGGCTCCCCCGTCCCTGGGATTCTCCAGGCAAGAACACTGGAGTGGGTTGCCATTTCCTTCTCCAATGCATGAAAGTGAAAAGTGAAAGTGAAGTCGCTCAGTCATTCCCGACTCTTAGCGACCCCGTGGACTGGAGCCTACCAGGCCCCTCCGTCCATGGGATATTCCAGGCAAGAGTACTGGAGTGGGGTGCCGTCGCCTTCTCCAGAAGTTACTCCAGGGAAGTAGAATTATGGACAAAACTGCTGCTGTGGGTTGGATTGTGCCCCCAAATCCACAGGTTGAAAGTCCTAATCTTTAATACCTCAGAACATGACCTTATTTGGAAATAGAACTGTTGTAGATGTAATTAGTTAAGATGAAGTGATGAGTATGAGCCCCGATCCAATATGATGGGTGTCCTTATTAAAGGGGAAATTTGGACACAGACATATATACAAAAAAGTCCATGTAACAATGAAGGCAGAGACTGAGTGATGCTTTTATACACAAAAGAATGCCATAGATTGCCAGTAAATCACCAGAGCCCGAGGAGAGGCATGGAAAAGACTGCCCCTCCCAGACCTCAGCAGAAACCAACCATTATAACACTTGGTCTCAGACTTCTGGCCTCCAGAACTGAGAGACAAAAAATTACCCTTGTTTGAACCACTCAATTCGTGATACTTTGTTATGGCCTCCCTTGCTAAGTAAAACAGCTGACTTTATATACTGTCTGAAATTTCCCCAGTATGCAAATATTTGCTGCATCCTCAGAAAAACAAAGTATTTCCACTTTAAAAAGATTTTACTAGTTATGTCTTGCATGATTTGATAGAGTAAAAAACAATGTGATTCAAAATATATTTCAAATGTATATACCTGTTGATGATATTTTAATCTTTCTGAGTGATATGCTGAAAATTCAGATAAAATAATGTTGCTGCTGCTGCTGCTGCTAAGTCGCTTCAGTCGTGTCCGACTCTGTGCGACCCCATAGATGGCAGCCCACCAGGCTCCCCTGTCCCTGGGATTCTCCAGGCTAGAACACTGGAGTGGGTTGCCGTTTCCTTCTCCAATGCGTGAAAGTGAAAAGTGAAAGTGAAGTCGCTCAGTTGTGTCCAACTCTTAGCGACCCCATGGACTGCAGCCCACCAGGCTCCTCCGTCCGTGGGATTTTCCAGGCAAGAGTACTGGAGTGGGATGCCATTGCCTTCTCCAAAATAGTGTTACTCTTTTTCAAATGATTTAAATAGAACCTGCCTCCTGTCCCCCTGCCATCAACTGGGGAGGCTACAGAGAGGAAGCAGCAGAAGTGGCAGAGCTGGTGGGGTTTGAACTGGATGCCCTTTGTGAAGAGTAGTGAGGATGTTCACCGCAGCATTGTTTATAATAGAGAGAAATGAAAAGCAGTCCCAACAACCAGCAACAGACCGTTATTTGTGTTGTTTATTATCTCAGTTCAGTTCAGTCACTCTGTCGTGTCCGACTCTCTGCGACCCTGTGAACCACAGCATGCCAGGCCTCCCTGTCCATCACCAACTCCCGGAGTCTACCCAAACTCATATCCATTGAGTCCATGATGCCATCCAACCATCTCATCCTCTGTCGTCCCCTTTTCCTCCTGGCTTCATCTTTCCCAGCATCAGGGTCTTTTCCAATGATTCAGTTCTTCACATCAGGTGGCCAAAGTATTGGAGTTTCAGCTTCAACATCAGTCCTTCCAGTGAACACCCAGAACTGATCTCCTTTAGGATGGACTGGTTGGATCTCCTTGCAGTCCAAGGGACTCTCAAGAGTCTTCTCCAACACCACAGTTCAAAAGCATCAATTCTTCAGTGCTCAGCTTTCTTTATAGTCCAACTCTTACATCCATACATGACTCCTGGAAAAACCATAGCCTTGAATAGATGGACCTTTGCTGGCAAAGTAATGTCTCTGCTTTTTAATATGCTGTCTAGGTTGATCATAACTTTCCTTCCAAGGAGTAAGCATATTTTAACTTCATGGCTGCAGTCACCACCTGCAGTGATTTTGGAGCCCAGAAAAATAAAGTCTGCCACTGTTTCCACTGTTTCCCCATCTATTTGCCATGATGTGATGGGACCGGATGCCATGATCTTTGTTTTCTGAATGTTGAGCTTTAAGCCAACTTTTTCGCTCTCCTCTTTCACTTTCATCAAGAGACTCTTTAATTCTTCTTCACTTTCTGCCATAAGGGTGGTGTCATCTGCATATCTGAGGTTATTGATATTTCTCCCGGCAATCTTGATTCCAGCCTGTGCTTCCTCCAGCCCAGCATTTCTCATGATGTACTCTGTATATAAGTTAAATAAGCAGGGTGACAATTTACAGCCCTGATGTACTCCTTTTCCAATTTGAAACTAGTCAGTTGTTCCATGTCCAGTTCTAACTGTTGCTTCCTTACCTGCATACAGATTTCTCAAGAGGCAGGTCAGGTTCTGGCATTCCCACCTCTTTCAGAATTTTCCACAGTTTATTGTGATCCACACAGTCAAAGGCTTTGGCATAGTCAATAAGGCAGAAATAAATGTTTTTCTGGAACTCTCTTGTCTTTTGGATGATCCAGCAGATGTTGGCAATTTGATCTCTGGTTCCTCTGCCTTTTCTAAATCCAGCTTGAACATCTGGAAGTTCACGGTTCATGTATTTCTGAAGCCTGGCTTGGAGAATTTTGAGCATTACTTTACTAGCGTGTGAGATGAATGCAATTGTGCGGTAGTTTGAGCATTCTTTGGCATTGCCTTTCTTTGGGATTGGAATGAAAACTGACCTTTTCCAGTCCTGTGGCCACTGCTGAGTTTTCCAAATTTGCTGGCATATTGAGTGTAGCACTTTCATAGCGTCAGCTTTTAGGATTTGAAATAGCTCAACTGGAATTCCATCACCTCCACTAGCTATATTCGTAGTGATGCTTTCTAAGGCCCACTTGCCTTCACATTCCAATTAAGTCTAATATTATTACTTAATCATTATTAACTATGAAATGGGTAATATTTCCCCCAATTGGTAGACAGAAACAGAGTAAACATGAGAATAAATGCTTTATCTTCACAATTAAAAATAAAAGGAAAAGAAAAACAGAGCAAATCTGAAGAGAAAAAGGATATTACTTTTTTAAAAGGCAGAAATAATGTAACTAGAAAACAGAAAAAAAAACCAGAATTGATAAATCTAAGAGGAAGTTCTTTTAAAAATACATAATTGGCAAATATCTGGCACTTTAAATTTCCTGAATAAAAAGTTAAAAAATATTATAATAGTGAATAGAGCTACTACATGATCCAGCAACCCCATTCCTGAATGTATATCCAGGAAAAAAAAAACAACTGTAATTCAGAAAGATACATGTATCCCAGTGTTCACAGAAACATCATTTATAATAGTCAAGAGATGGAAACAACCCAAGTGTCCATCAACAGATGACTGGCTTAAGAAGATGTGGTATATGGGCAATGGGGTATTATAATACTCAGCCATTAAAGAGAATGAAATACTGCATTTACAGCAACATGAGTGGGCCTAGGGAATATGTTTAGTGAAGTAAGTCAGGCAGAGAAAGACAAATGTTATATGATATCACTTACAGGTGCAGAATGTAAAAAATAATAGATATGAATCTATGTGCAAAAGTGAAACAGACTCATAGACGTAGAAAACACACTTACGGTTACCAAGGTTGTGGGGGCACAAATTAGGAGTGTGGAATTAACAAACTACTAGGTATAAAATAAACAACCAAGATTTACTGTATAGCACAGGAAAATATAATCACTATCTTATAATAACCTATAATGGAATATAGTCACAAAAATAACTGAATCATGATTACTTTGATTACTTTGCTATACACCTAAAATTAACGCAATGTTGAAAAACAACTATGATTCAATTTTTAAAATTATAATATTGAGGTATATGTTTTTTCTTATCAAATTAAAGGACACATTGTAAACCACTTCACCAAAGGTGATATAGCCGTTTCTCACAAGCAAGCATGACTGAGGATAAATGGAATAAAAATTTCTGGAGAGGACCATGGCAATGTTTGAAAAACAGCCTGAAGACTTACAAACGAGAATAACAAATACCATATAGTAACTGATGAGCTATATGTTGAACATATCTGATGGACGTATCCTATAGGTTCGGCATCAGATACTGATGAACGCATCTGCAGGGCAGCAACTGAGACATGGACGTGAAGAACAGACTTGCGGACGTGGGGAGGGAAGGAGAGGGTGGGATGAATTGAGAGAGTAGCGTTGAAACACACATATTACCCTATGTGAAATTAGACAGCCAGTGGAAAGTTGTTGTATGATGCAGGGAGCTCAAATCCAGTGCTCCGTGACAACCTAGAGGAGTGGGATGAGGTGGGAGGGAGGTTGCAGAGGGAGGGGACCTACATGTACCTATGGCTGATTCATGTTGATACCCGGCAGAAACCCACACAATATTGTAAAGCAATTATCTCCAATTAAAAATAAATAAATTTAAGGAAAAAGACACGTTTTAAAACAAGATTTACACACCAAGAGATTCATGAATATGAGACAGTTTTTAATCAAGTCAGATGTGTTTGTTTTATATGACTTCTTTGGTGCAATACAGCCTGCTCAGCTCAGAGTTCTGCAGGTCAACAGTAGAGATGGGCTCCACTGTTTTCTCCGCAGCTGATCTCACAAGGTCAAAAGCAAGGCGCCAGCCAGCTTGGACTCCTTATCTGAGGCTTTGGACAGGGATGTCCTTCCAGGCTCACTCAGGTTGTGGGAAGAATCCAGCTCTGTGTGGATGTAGGATGGAGGTCTCCATCTTCTTGCTCTCAGCTGGAAGCCCCCTCCTTTATTTAAGGGCACCTGCTTACCTGACAACAACCTCTCTCTTCCCACCCGCCTCATCTTCAAACCAGCAACACTACATCCAGTCAGAGTTCAAATCTCTCTGCATTCTCCTTCTGCTACATCCTTCTCACTCTAGCCAGAGAAAGTGCTCTGCTTTTAAGAGCCTATGTGATTAGCTTGGGCTCACACAGATAATCCATGATCATCTTCCTATTTTAAGGCTCATAACCTTAATTGCGGAGAAGGCAATGGCACCCCACTTCAGTACTCCTGCCTGGAAAATCCCATGGATGGAGGAGCCTGGAAGGCTGCAGTCCATGGGGTTGCTGAGGGTCGGACACGACTGAGTGACTTCACTTTCACTTTTCACTTTCATGCATTGGAGAAGGAAATGGCAACCCACTCCAGTGTTCTTGCCTGGAGAATCCCAGGGACGGGGGAGCCTGGTGGGCTGCCGTCTATGGGGTCACACAGAGTCGGACACGACTGAAGTGACTTAGCAGCAGCAGTAGCAGTAACCTTAATTGGGGAGGGGGGAGCACTTGTGGTAAAGAACCTGCCTGCAAATGCAGGAGACATAAGAGATGCAAGTTCCATCCCTGAGCCGGGAAGATCCCCTGGAGAAGGGCATGGCAACCCACTCCAGTATTCTTGCCTGGAGAATCACATGGACAGAGGAGACTGGCAGTCTACAGTCCACAGGGTCACAAAGAGTCAAACACGACTGAAGTGACTTAGCACGCACGCAACGTTAATTACGTCGGCAAAGTTCCTTTCACCATTCAAGGTAAATTCACAGGGTCCAGACACTAGGGCATGGGCTGCAGGGACAGGGAAGGGGGAGATTTCTGCCTATGACATGAGAAAATACGGAAATTATCTTAAGAAAAAAGACAGGATATTAATCAGGGTTTCTCAACCTTGGCACTATTGATATTTTTACACAGCCTAATTCTTTGTCTTGTGCATTAAAACATGTTCAGCTGCATCTCTGGTCTCTATACCCACTAGAGGCCGGTATCACCTACCCTGCCCCCCTCCTCTTCTGCATTGTGACAACCGAAAATGTCACCAAACATTATTAAGTGTTCCCTGAGGGTCACAATTACCCTCGGCTGAACACAAACACAGACACAATATGTGGTTCCAGTTTTGTAACACACACACACACGCACACACACACACACAGAGTAAAAAATATTGGAGAGAAAATAACAGCACATTAATAGTGGTTATTGTGGGTTTTGTCATAATACTTGTTTTGTTTTCTTTATGCTTTTCTCTGCTTTTCAAGTTTGAATAACTATTACTCTTAAGCATTATTTTACAAAGCCATTTCTCCCCAAACAGATTTTCAAACACAAAATCTGTGTCTTTATTCTTAGGAGCCTACTTGATGGCACTTCATTTTTCTTATAATTACTGTTGAATTTTTGTATCTCTATTCATAACTAAAATTGTTTTTCTCTTTTATTTGTCAGATTTTTCTATCAGAATATATCATCTATGCCTAAAATTCATCAGAGCATCAGTGGAATTAACTGTTGCTTTAGTTGGAAAGAATTATTATCCAGTTAATTGGTCTGGCTGCTCAGAACTATTTTTTGAGATAATTGTTTGAGAACTTTTTCCAGTGGTTTCCTTGATTATAGGGCATTAAGATTTTCTACTACTTCTTGGCTCCATTTTGGCCAAAAACTGCTTTTCAATAAAATCATAACTTCAGGATATTTATATTTATTAGATATAATTATATATAAAATACATTATAATTTGTAATATCCACCTTATCTATAGTTACATCTTCTTTCTATAAGATATAGAAATGGACTGATATTTTCTCTCTTATTTTTTAATTAGACTTCCCAGAGATTTGTATCCTTCTATTGATTTTTTTTCAGCAGAACTCTCTCCTCAGTATACTTAATATACTTAGCAGGTATAGCCATTATGGAAAATGTATGGAGGTGCCTCAAAAAATTAAAAATAGAACTGCCATGTGCTCTGGCAATTCCACTACTGGGTATACAGCCAAAGGAAATGAAATCAGTATCTTGAAAAGATATCTGCACTCTCATGTCCACTGCAGCATTAGTCACAATAGCCAAGACATGGGTACAACCTAAATGTCCACTGATAGATGAATGGATGAAAAGAAATGTGGTGTATCTATAAAGTGGAATATTATTCAGCCATAAAAATTAAGAAAATCCTGCCACTTGTGACAACATGGATGACCCTGGAGGATGTTATGCATAAGTGAACTAAACCAGACAGAGAAAGACAAACGCTACCTGTGATCTTATTTATATGTGGAACCTAAAATAGTTTAGGTCCTGGAACCAGAGACAGCATGGTGGTTACCACAGGCTGGGGATGGGAGAAATAGGGAGAGGCTGGTCAAAAGGTACAAACTTTCAGTTATAAAATGGATAAGCTCTGGAGAGCTGATAGAACTCTGAGGGTGGTGGTAGATACTTTTCTGAGACTACTGCATTTCCAGCAGTGGTCCACTGACCTTCTAGGGCTTAATTATGATGGTAAGCTGTAAATGACCAGTGCTTTACATTGTAATAAACCAGATCTCTTTTAAGAACAGCACACAACGATTCATTTTGGAGAAAGAGGTACAACACGTAAAAATTCACATTTGAGATTTTAGTTTCTAAATGAACTGTTGCAGGGGTTGATTCCAGGACACCTTCCCCTGGGGCCAATCCTGGCTGCTCTGCAGGGTCCACCGGAGAGTGAGAGGAGTCACGGAGCAGGGCGTGGTGAGCATCCCAAAGCCATCCCAAGATGAGGAATGAGCCTCTAGATACCCTGTCCTGCGGATCTTTCCATCACACTTGCCAGAATCCCCCTGGGTGGTTGAGAAATGGCCCACAGGACCCTTACTGCAGGTAACCAAGAGAGTCAAAGAACAGGGGCTGTCTTCATTTCTCTACTCTCCTGATCCTCCGCATTCACCCCCAGGGGCCGTCAGGAAGATTCTGCCGGGACTAAGGATGAAGGGAAAAGACTGATGGAGAATAAAGGAGGTGCAGATGGGTTCAAGAGGCAGGACGGCAGGACAAAGACAAACAGTTAGGCACCTGGCCCTGAAGCCTCCTTGCAGGGCCCAGGACACGTCGGAAGAGGAAGTGGGAGAACGGAGCGATGGGACCAGGTACACCGGGGGCTCCAGCATTTCTGAAGAAGGGGATAGGAAGTGGGGTAAAGGGGGTGGGAAACTTGTCTAGAAGATGCCTGCCCGGCAAACACGGATTCAACAAAGACTGTGTACTCTGAGGATGTTGGTCTTGGAGAAGCAGCTGGAAGGGATAAGGCGGCGGCAGAGGGGGACAGAGTCCATGCCTGATTGGACGAATGGATGGATGCACGGATGGATGGATGGATGGATGGATGGACGGACTAAGTGACTGAGCGGTTGCGGGAACTTCAGACGTTCCCAGGTTGGAGCAGCGCGCCCGGCAGGGGTCACTGCGAGCCCCGACCGCGGGTAGGGGGCGCAGGCGCGGCTGGCGCCAAGGCCCTCCCTCGTGGGGGTGGGGGCGGGCCGGGGGTGGGGAGGGCTGGGGGTGGGGTTAGAGAAAAGGACCCGAAAGAGATCCAAACTTCCGGTGCCTGCGGAGAGCCGAGCGGCGGTGCTACAGAGAGAGGCTGCACCGAGTGGCTTTTGCTCGGGCGGAGGCTGCAGGGCGGACGCTCGGGCCGGCGCAGCCATGGTGAAGATAAGCTTCCAGCCGGCGGTGGCCGGCATCAAGGGCGACAAGGCCGACAAGGCTTCGGCCTCGGCCTCGGCCTCGGCCCCAGCGCCCACCCCGGCCGCTGAGATCCTGCTGACGCCGGCTCGGGTGAGAAGGGCCGGGGATGTCCGGCGGCCGGGGGTGCGGGGGACCGAAGGTCGCCCGGCTGCCTCCGGCGACTGCCCGAGGCGAATCGGGACCCCGGCGTCTGGAGCGGAGGGGCGGGGGCTGGGAGTCCGGGATGGGTCTTCCCATCCGGAAGTGGGGAGGGGGCTTGGGTCCCGATATTCAGCGGCAGCAGAAAGCGTTAAGTCTGAAGAATCGGAGGGGGCCCGGTCGCTGTCCCAGGCGGGGAAGAGCTCCAGGTCTCTTCCAAAAGTGGAGGGGGGCCCTAGGCGCTGGTCCCCAAAGAGGGGAGGGGGCTGGTCCGAAAAAGTTCGAGGAATGTTGGTGGGGGGTATAGTCGTCTGGTTCCAATCAGGGAGGAGGGGCCGCGGGTCGAGTCCCCAGGTGGGGGATGGGAGAAGAGTTGGCCATTGTTTTCCCCAAAGTAGGGTGGTGGGTTGTGATTGGTGGGGAATAAAGGAGATGGGGGGTCTGGTGCCAACGAAGGAGGAGGGACTGTGGATTTCGTCCCAAACGGGAGACTGCTGGAGGGGGGGTGGGGGGCGAGGGGCGAGGGATGTACTGTTAGTCCGCACCTGAGTTAGTGGATCAGAAAGTGATGAGACATGAAATGAAAATAAACCAGAACTCGCCTGGCCGCACGTCCGGGATTCGAGATTCGGGGTTGCGAGTTTGGGTGCCCTGATCCCACCCTACCCCAGGCCGCCTGGGCCTCCCTGCCCTCCTGTTCCTTCCTCTCCCGGCCCTCTGGAGCTCTGGGCTACCCCGTCCAGCCCGCGTTGCCCCGGTGCCCTCCATCCCTGAGCCTGCGCTTTGTGGAGGCGGACCTCGGTGCACCCCGCCCCCGCCAGCTCCCCTCCTCCTCTTTCCCTCGGGCCTGGGGTAGAGGAGGCATTTCCGCCCGTGGAATACTGTCTGAGCTGCGAGGAGTCCGACCAGGGGAGGACCCAGAGGGGCCGGACGCGTGGCGGGCGAGGAGGGGAGGGAGAGCTTGGTTCAGTCTGGCTCTGGAGTGGCCCCGGCAAAGGTGTCTACGCCGCCCATCCCGTTGCTGGCTACTGGGATGTCTTCCTCAGCACCAAGGCCCCTCCCCAAATTGATGGCTCCAACTACACCTTGCTAGGGTATGGCAGGCCAGGTGCTGCAGAATGACCTGTGCCCTGGGAGAAGGGGACACAGGAGAGGGTGGTCAGAGGTGGGTGTCACACACCTGAGCAAAGATTCCCTGAGTGCAGAATTCCAGGAAGAGCCTTGGCGAGCTCCCCTGCCCTGGCGTGGTCACTGCGGCATCAGTAACACCCGGGCTGGGTTGGGGGGTTTGCTCTGCAGCCCGGATCAGAGCAGCTCCGTCTTCTGATGCTTGGATGGGAAGGGGACATTTCCTATTTGAAGGCCTGGCCTGCAGCTTTTAAAGTTTGCAAGAGGCTCTTTAAACCTCCTTCCTACCCACTCTGCCCCCAGAGAGTGCAGGACGCTCACCCCTTTCTTCTCCCAGCTGCTTCTCCCAGAGCCAGGTACCCAGCTGAGGCCTGGAAAACTGGACCCTGATGCCCAGAGCTACAAGATTCAGGCAGGAGGGAGGACCAGCCAGACAGTGGGAGGATGCAATTCAAACTCCATCAGAAGGTCTGCCAGATTTCGCAGGAGCCGCACATTCTCCAGTGGCAGCCTGCTTGTGGTGTCGGGAGGGATGGCGGATGCCAGCATCGCCTTGGCAGTATCTGACATCCAGCTTCTGGCTCCCAAGTCCAGTGTCCTCTCTTCCCCCTCACCCAGCATGAAATGGAAATATCAACATCTTCTTCCCTGGGGGCTGTTTGCAGTGGCCTCGAGCCTGCTGAGTGTGCTTCCCTTACCCCAGGCAAACCTTGTTAGTTGGGCAGGGTCCCCTCACTCTTAACTGGCAAGGGGGAGCCATTGGGCCCCAGGAGGAGGATTAATACCCCAGTACCTTTACATCAGATCTGCTTATTAATAAACTTTCACAGCTTCTCAGCCCTGAGGGGTCAGGGGAGGCTTTTGGGTGTTGCATGTTGGCTCTGCCAGTCCCCTGATGGAATTGGAGCCTTGGGAAGAGAGTTCACTTCTGTGAACCTCTTGTGGCCTTAACTGGCCAGTGGGCACACTGCCCCCACATCCAGTCCCTGATGTAGAGCAAGCCCCTCTGCCATGGCCACCCCCTCCCTCTGCATGGCCACCTGCCTCACAGTAAGTTCAGGAAGCGCCCAGCATTTACAGTAGCCCAGGACAGCATGAGCAGGGACTGCTTCACCAAAACAGGGCATTTGAGTTGGTCCCGTGCTGATGGGTTGTCAGAATGTGGAAGTGTTAGTTACTCAGTCTATTATAGCGAGTGTTCTTCGTTCATTCTGACTCTCTGCAACCCCGTGAACTCTAGCCTGCCAGGCTCCTCTGTCCGTGGGATTTCCCAGGCAAGAATACTGGAGTAAGTTGCCATTCCCTTCTCCAGGGGATCTTCCTCACCCAGGGATCTAACCTAGGTGTCCTGCATTGCAGGCAGATCCTTTACTGTCTGAACCACATGGGCTGTGGAAAGCTTATTAGAAGGTCTTTTTTGGCTGGGGGTGACCCTGGAACCATCCCTGGTCACTGAACTGAATCAAAAATAAGACTTAAAGCCTTGGAAGGACCAACTGATGAACAGAGGCATTCCTGAGTGCCTCTGCCCCATGAAGCCACTCTCTAAGCTGTCACAGTAAAATGTCAACCTGAGTGCAGGCCCCCGGGCCCAGGCTAGGGGTAGTGGGCCCTCGCTGTGGGCCTCCCTCTGCTTCTCTGCAGAAAAGTGAAACAAGGAGGATTTTGTCCCCAGACCTGCTGCTGGAAGGAAGCGCCTCGGTGGGGCCGGGAAGGGATGGGGGTGGGGGCCCATCTGGGCCTCCAGCTGCCCACCCTCCCCACGTGGTGCTTGCCTCTGAGATAATGAGTTGCCTGCACTGATGGGCAGCTGGCCAGAAGCCAGCTCGGAAAGTGGGCTGGACGGGAAGCACCCCTCTTAGCACCCTCTGGCCAGCCCTACGCCTCTCAGCCCACTTCCCCTCTCCCCACCATCTGCCTCTGTCTTTGCTCACCCATGTGTTATACACACGCACACGCACAGAGCCAGGTGTGGGCATGTACAGGAACGATTGGGCTGGGGGCCTCCAAGAGGGGAGAAGTGAGGTCAATACAGTCATCTTCGCAGTGCTGTAATTTTCTCCTTGGCTTTGGCCTTTGATTAATGTCACCCCCTCCCCCAGCCCACATACCTGGGGATCAGATTTCACTTTCCACCTCCCGGCCTCAGGTCCTTGGCAGGAAGGAGCTGGGTCTCCAGGAGTGGGGTGAGCGTGGGGGGAGGGTCCCCTAACCAGCCCAGAGGGTGGAGCAGGGCTCTGCATCCTCGGGTCCCAGGGCCTCCTCCCCACCCACCAGCCCCGTGGGCTGGGCTAAGAGGACCTCCGTGGCTGGGCGGTCCTGCCCCCAACCCCAGGCCTTCCCTGAGGGGCTCTGGCATCTGGGCTTGGGCCATGGCGACTTTTTTCTGCTTTCTCTCTCCTTTCCCTCTCCTCTTCGTACTCCCCTCAGCCCGTCGGTCCTTGCATGTTTCCAGGCTGTCAGCAGATTGCCACAGAGGACGAGTTTCTCTTACCAGAAAGAAAAAAATGTTTCTGGTGAGACCAGGGGAGCGCAGCCAGTGCCTGGCGAACCGTGTACCCCAGGAGCGCTCTGCCGGCTCTGCGTCTGTCTTCCCCAGCCTTTGTTCTCCGGGGTCTCCCCTTGCCTGTCGGGAGCAGAACAGGAGAGCAAATGAGCAGAGCAGAGGGCTGTGGGGAGTGTTCTCGGCCCACACCCTTCCTGGGGCAGCAGTGGGTCCCTGGGCCACCCTGGGTTTCACTGATGGAGGGTTCACGACTAGTCTAAAGCATTCACCCCGCTGATGTCTGCACTTCTGAGCACAGCTCTGCGAAGAGGCCCAGCCCCCTTAGCCCTGCGAGGCTTGTTTCTCTCTCTCACCCACACACACAGTGTCTTTCTCACTGGTGGCCTTGTCTCTGTGATCTGCAGCCTGGGAAAGAAAGATGCTCAGGAAGAAGGAATGATGCTGGGGAGGTGAGGGTGGGGATCCCGGCCACGGCCGTCGGCCTGCGCCCACAGTGGGTGCATTTCTGGCTTCCCTGCCACCCTCCTCCGCGCAGCCTGCAACTGGAGTTTCATCTGCTTGCAGCTATTCTGGACATTGTTACTGAGGGAAAGTCGCTGGGAGCTCTCTCCATGAGCCCTGGGGCAGGGGATTGGTGGCGGGGGTTGGGGGGAGGTCTTCTGAGTTAATGCTTCAGTTGGCTGAGTTCCTCAGACTCTTGAGGCCCTGGCTTTGCCAAATCATTTAGTGAACACTACCGTGGGCTCCGTGAGACATGCCGGCCGAGGCCTGGGCCCCTCCTGGGTCCCAGACACGTGGCCCACATGCTCCACACAAGCGCACAGTGAGGCCTGTTGCCCAGGACGCCCAGCTGCTGTGGAAACTGCCTTTTCCTGCTTCCTGGAAGCCCCCCCAAATCCCTGGCTGGGGAGTAACTGCTCCATATGAGGGCAGGCATTCTCCTGGAGCTCCAGCATGACAGGTGAAGCAGCTGAGGGTGGGGGTGGCGACTTCAGGAAGGACCCTCCTCAGCCGACATCCTGGGTGCACTGAGCAGTTAGGATCCTAAGGGTGAGGCCCTGGGTTCTGGCCCAGGCTCCCCAGAGGCCTCGGAGGGCGGCCCACCCCTGTGGGGCTTTACCTCCCAGTGCCTCTGTCTGGAAGCTGGGATACCAGCAGGCTCTGGGTCTGCTCTCCCCAGTCGCCGCTGCTCAGCCATGTTGCTCCTGGGGAGTTGGCCCCCGGAATGCCAGGGCGGAGGGGTGTCAGGTAGGGAGGGGAGCAGGGCGTGAGCCACGGGTGTGCACTCAGGACCGTTAGTAGGGGCAGGATGTGTGTGTGTGCTCAGCCATGTCCAACTCCTTGCAACCCCATGGACTGCAGCCCGCCAGGCTCCTCTGTCTGTGGGATCCTCTAGGCAAGAATGCTGGAGTGGGTTGCCATTGCCTGTTCCAGGGAATCTTTCCAACCCAGGGATCAAACCCGCATCTCTTGTGTCTCCTGCATTGGCAGGCAGGTTCTTTACCACTGTGCCACATGGGAAGCAGGATCGGGAACCACTGTCCACATCTGGGAAAGGTGGGGGGACCGTCCCAAGCCTTCACAGGGACCTCCACAGAGACATATGAGGACATGGGCGTGGGGCATCAAGGGGTCCCGGCTGGAGACTGTCCTTCTTGGCCACACTAGCCTGGCCTCACTTTCCTCTGGGGCCCCTCCTCCCTTGCCATCCTTAATGACCTCTCTCCCAACCTCGGTGCCCTACCCAGCTCCTCCCCCAGGCACCAGCCCCAACCAGGAGCTGAAAGGCGGCTGTAAAACTGGTAGGCCTCACCTTGTTCCTGAACTTCAATTATGGACAGGCCCCCACCCCGCTCTTGCTTTATAACCATTGACTTTTTTGTTGTTGTTGGGTGGTTTTCTGTTTGTTTGTTTTTTTAAGCAATTCTCACAGGCTTGCTTTTGCTTCTCTGGAGCAAAGCATGGCCACAGTGCAGCCTCGACAGCTGGCTGCGGTGGTGGCCCTAAAAAGGAATGGTTTAGCTGATAAAGACCTGCTATTTTTATCTAACACTTGATCCTTTTCAAAGGGCTTTCAGGGCCTGTGTCTCCTTTAATCCCAACAAAACCCTGTCAGAAAGAGTCTGTTCACATTTCACAGGAGGACCGTCGGAGGGTCAGAGGCTCCCTTACACGTGCACGCGGCCCCTGCTGGGGGCACCTCTGGCTTCTGCAGCCCCACCCATCTCACTGAATACAAATGTTGTGTCCCCAGGGCAGGATTTGCAGGGGGGTGTGGTACCTGGCCTATCTTTTGGGTCACCCACCTTTCCTGGGGAACCACTTAGGATGGCTGGAGCTCCTTGGGTGGCTTGTTCCTGTGAGTCACTCGCCAAGCTCGGCCGTTGGTCACCCTGTCCTGTGCTGATCCTGGGAGCCCATTGGAGAGTCAAAGCCCTTGCAGCCCCCTGCCCACTGCTGGCAACTGTCCTGTGGGCAGTGGCCACATGCACTAGTGACCATGGTCAGTGCTGCCAGGGAGCCCCGGGGTGCTGGGGAGAGGCCAGCCAGGCGGGTGGTCTCACCAGGTGCTTCTTCGGATCACAGGGACCCCATAGTAGGGCCAGGGTGGGGACAGGCCCCAGGCTGCAGATAGCCCAGCCTGTGAGGGGGACGGGATGGGCAGGGGCACCTCTCCATCCTCTGTCTCCATCCCAGGGTGCTGGAGGCAGGGGGGTGGGGTGGGGGTCACTGGCCTGGTGATACATGTGCCTAGAGATGGGGGTACGTCTTTCAGGCATTTACTATGCCTGCAACGTGGGACACCAGGGTTCCATCCCTGGGTTGGGAAGATCCCCTGGAGAAGGAAATGGCAACCCACTCCAGTACTGCCTGGAAAATTCCATGGACTGGGGAGCCTGGTAGGCTACAGTCCATGGGGTCTCGAAGAG
Organism: Bos indicus x Bos taurus; assembly: GCF_003369695.1. Lineage (NCBI taxonomy): Eukaryota > Metazoa > Chordata > Mammalia > Artiodactyla > Bovidae > Bos > Bos indicus x Bos taurus. The sequence continues at coordinate 118,555,602 of NC_040077.1, forward strand.
TCGGACACGACTGAGCAACTTCACTTTCACTTTCCTGCAGGAAGGGTGTGGGGAGAGGGGAGAGCCCCAGGCAGGAGGCTTCACCCGGCCCCACAGGGGATGCCCTTCTGCTCTCTGAGGCCCCGGTCCCACCCTCCCATGTGCCCCAAGCACAGCAGGCCTGCACCCCACCCCTTCCAGGCTGAGCCCACTGTATGCACTTAGTAAGGGCCTGTCCTGGGCAACTTCAACCTGAACTGTGTCTACACTCCCAGCCACTTGGCTGCAGGGTGAAGAGTGGAAGCACACAGAGGGCTAAGCAGACAGTGAGAGGGTCCGGGCTCTGGGCCTCCCCTCTGCACCCCCAACTCTGCCTCAGCTCCCCGAGGTTGGGGGTGGAGCGGGGTACCAGCCCCTACGCTCACCCAGCTGCGTCCGAACACCATAGAGGCAGGGTTGAATGGTGGACCCTGGAGGCAGAGCCAGGCCTGGGCCTTCATGAGGTCTCCAGGGTGAATGAGGCCTGGGGTAGGGCAGAGGTGGCAAGGATAAAGAGGAGCGATGGCCCAGGCCACACAGCTGGGTAAGAGCCCCAAGTCACTAGACTCTCAGTCCAGTACTCTGGGGAGAGCAGGGTTTCTGAGTCACACACCCACCTCCAACTGCTGGCCCAGACGGGTGTGGACTGGAGTTGGGTCAGGATGGTTTACTTCTTGGCAGCCCTGTAACTACTTGTCCCGAGCCGGGGCCTGGCTCCCCAGAGAGGGTGTTTCCAGGAACCTCCTGCCCTGGCCGCCACAGCCACGTTTCCGTCCCGGCAGAGGGGCCCTGGCTTCCAGAAGCCTCTAGACTCCACCCCGTGGGCTCTGCTCCTGACAGCCTGCTCCACACCAGTGCCCGGTGATTCCATCGCTGCCCAGCAGACTGCTCGCTGCCTAAGGTGGCCGGAGGGGACAGGCATGCATGCCCATGCTGGGGGCCTCCTAGAGCCCTGTCCCCACCAGTGAGCTACTGGGAACCTCCTTGGTCCAATGCAGCAGCTCCCAACCTGCCTGGTACACCCTGGTTCCTACAGGTTCCGAGGCCCAGTGTGGTCATCAAGGTCACATCTGTGCTTCCCCCCCACCACCATCCCCAGTTTAAAAGAATCTACTGTGGTCACAGCTGGTATAATGAAGAGGACTAATGGCATAGGGGCTTCAAAATACTCTTGCCGAGTCCCTATGGGTCATTTTACGTGGCTTCCAGGTGGGGCTCGGTTTCTCTTTAGAGGGAACAGCTGGGGGCCTGGGGATGCTTCCTTTCCTTCCAGATGATGCTCTGTGTGTCCTGAGCATCGCCCTCCCCCGCCTCTGCTCCCCAGGCTCCTTGCCAGCCAGCAGGGTAAGGCCTCACTTTGAGGAATGGGGGAGGCGGGAGGGATCCCCAGCAGACGTGGGACCACCATGAGGCTGACCCTGCACTGCCGTCCGCAGGAAGAGCGGCCCCCCTACCAACGCTACAAGAAGGGGGGCTCCGTGGGCGGCGTGTGCTACTTGTCGATGGGCATGGTCGTGCTGCTCATGGGCCTGGTGTTCGCCTCTGTCTACATCTACAGATACTTCTTCCTGGCTCAGGTGAGGTGGGCAGAGGGAGGTGGGGAGAAACAGTGGCCTTTAGAGGAGGAAGTGAACACCCCACCTCCCAGGTGGGAGGAGTGCCCCACAAGCCTAGAAGATTCGCAGCCTCCTCCTCCTCCTCCCTGGTCTGTCCACGAGACAGGACTGGGGTCCCATCCTCTGACTGCCGTGGGGTCTGGAGGAGTGGCCTTACCTGTCTTTTTGGACACATCTATCTGAAGCTGACAGCTCTCCTGGGAGTACAGTCCATCATGGGGGAGCCAGGATTAGCATCTGGGCTGTGAGGCTGGCAGCCCCTTCCCACAGTGACCCCAGAGCATCAGCACCAGAAACTCGGGGTGCAGCAGAAACCAGAACTCTGCAGGCCCTTCAGAGCCTGGCCCCCTGTGCCCTGCAGGTCGAGCTTCAAGGAATTCCCATTCTGTGCCTGGTCATCTGGGCTACGACCCATGAAAGGTGGAGGGTGGCTTACAGAGTCAGCTCCGCCCCCTGTTAGGGTGGCCCCCGCCCAAGATCACACACCGTCATCTGCTCGCCCAGGCCATCTGGGCACAAAGCTGGGCCAGAGACCTGGCCATGGTCACAGCAGCCTGTCATCTGCCTGGGGAGGGAGGCCGGGCCCCCAAGTTCTCGGAAGGGAAGGTAGTTCAATGAAAGTTTGCTTAATGACCATAAACATAACAACATGGGGAATCTCAGTGACCAAAAGGCTGGGAATTGCCAGTCGCTTATGACCCAAGTGGCCCCTTCCCACCCTCAAGCCCTGGGCTTTGACTTCCTCGTCCCCCAGTTTCTCTAGGGTGGAATTCACTGAAGAGCTTGCAGTCCGGGTGACTTTCCCCTTAAAACCTCAGCTCCCGCACACCCACCCACTTCCCCTTTTGTTTGGCATCCTCCCCTCCCCCACGACCTGCTTTCCCCCTGGTTCCTGGTTTTTGCTTTCTGGGGCCTTTTCCTGTTGCAGCTGTGCTGCTGTCCTGGACTTCCCCTCTGATTGCAGCCCCAACTCATGCCTGGTTCTCAGGGCATGGGGAACCTCAGAGCAGCCTCGCGCCTGCGCCCTGGGACCCCTGGGACGGTATGATTCATGTGTGAGGATTCACCCTCCTGGGAGAGCACAGCTGAAACAGAAAGGGACATCTGCCTGTCATGACCTGGAGGAGCCAGAGGGGGCCCCCCCCCCGCCCCCCTGCCGCGGCCACCAGTCAGTCACGTGGCCTCGGTTGCACCCGGCCACCTCCCTTCCCTTGTTGATGGAATGATAAGCGGGCCCTTCAAACGGGGGACACCGCGTTTATCAAGGTTCCTCAGGAGGCCCAGGTCCGGGGAGGTGGTGGGGCTTGTGTGAAGTTGAACACAGCTTGGGGAGGGGCAGGAGGTGGGGTTGCCACCAGCATCTGATAACAAGGCTGCCTCTCAGTCCCTCCCCCTTCCTCCTGGCCCTCCAAGGTCTCCAGGGCCCCCTGCAGAGGCAGCAGGAAGGGTGGGCGGGCACCCCCTGGTGGCAGTGGAGGGTGGCACCCCACCCCACCCCAGGCTCTTTCTCGGGTATCTGTCCTCCCACTGGCCCATCCCCTTTCACCGCCATAGACTCATGGACTTGGTGGGCAGAAGGGGTCTAAGGGGTCACTTTGTTTTACAGATGAGGAAGCTGAGCCTCAGCGAAATCATCCTCCTAGGAACTGGCACACCTGGCTCACCCTCCCTGACTCCCGTGTTTCTCAGTTTCTGCATCTGTGAGATGGGCATCCCAGCCCTGCCCTTCCCGCTTCCCCAGGCCTTCAGAGCCAGGAGTGGTTGGGCAGGCAGCAGGGGCCTCGCGGAGGGCCCTGTGTGACCAGGTTGTCTCTCTCTCTCGCCCCGCTCCCCACCTTGCTCAGCTGGCCCGAGACAACTTCTTCCACTGTGGTGTCCTCTACGAAGACTCCCTGTCCTCCCAGGCCCACACTCGCATGGAGCTGGAGGAGGACGTGAAGATCTACCTCGAGGAGAACTATGAGCGCATCAACGTGCCCGTGCCCCAGTTTGGGGGTGGTGACCCTGCAGACATCATCCATGACTTTCAGCGGGTGAGGCCAGCCAGGGCCCGGGATGGGGCTGGAGAGCGGGCATCTGAAGGAGCAACAGACGTGAAGGGAGAATGCCCACACCCTTTGTACAAACTTGGAGTACATAACCATGCAGTACAAACTGTGGTGCAGACGTCTATGGTTTAGGTCCATCGGGGGTTTAGAGACCCCACCTTTATCACGTAGTTCTTGCGGTTATCACTGACTATGAACTCGTCATGGTTGATTTTCTCCTGGGCCACCTGACAGCTGCAGACACTGGCTCTCATGGGCGAGGCCAGTGTTCCTTTTAATGAGCTCTTTCCACGTTGACATCTTATCAAGATGCAGCACTCGGGGGTGGGGAGGAGCCGCTCACTAAGGGTCCCGGCTGTCCACAGGGGTGGCCGGACCTCCCAGGTTTGATGAGATACATAGTCGGGCGTTACCCTGATTCTCAGAGCTCAGCTGTGTAACCTCCCGAGAAGAATCCTTGTCACAACTGAAGCATTTGATAGTGTTTTCATCTAGTAAGTGGAATCTACTATAGATACAGCCTAGGAAAGGAGAGCGGGAGAAGGGAGCACCACCTAGATGTTGAGGAATCCGGGGTACATCACTGGGAGCACTGTGGGTTCACACCTCACACAGCCCGCCGGGGCCAAGCCCTCACCTGCAGACACTGATGTGGCCCTTTCTTTCTGCTCAGGGTCTCACCGCTTATCATGACATCTCCCTGGACAAGTGCTACGTCATCGAGCTCAACACCACCATCGTACTGCCCCCCCGCAACTTCTGGGAGCTCCTCATGAATGTGAAGGTGAGCGGGACCCTGGTAGCGTCTTGTCCCTCCTTTGTCCCCCCACCACCATGAGACAAGGGAGATTTCTGGGGCCAGCAGGGATGGGGGGGCCTGGGCATTGCTGTCAGCTGGTCCCAGCACCCTTAGTCAGTCCCTCTGGCTGCAGCTCCCTTCTCCCTCACACAGAGTCAATGCCTCTCCTTTCTGCCTCCCCAGTCCCCCACTCCTGCCTCCCTCACTTAAGAACCGAGACCAGCTTCCTTAGCATTCATGGCCGTGCCCCATGTTGCTCTATTGACAGCAGTGCAGGGAGGAGACCAGGGCCCTGCCTCGGAGGAGCACTTCCCCTAGGGTGGGGGGGCAGACTCGTGCGTGTGCGAGCACACGTCCACACACACACATGCCAACACTCACACGCACATACACACACACATGCCCCCCACACACACACCCGCATGCTCACACACATGACTCACTGGCAATGCAGGTGCAGGAAGTGCCCGGGGACATCAGAAGGGTGAGCCATGCGGTCTCTGGATGAAGGGGTGGGCATGTTGGACGGGCATTTCAGGTGCTGAGGGGACTCAAGTGAGCAGAAGGATGTCGGTGGGGGGAGGTCTGTGGGCAGTTGGGGACCCTGAGAGTTGGGCCCGGGTACTGACCTGGTGCTGGGCTGCTCTCCCTTTGCAGAGGGGGACCTACCTCCCTCAGACGTACATCATCCAGGAGGAGATGGTGGTCACGGAGCACGTCAGTGACAAGGAGGCCCTGGGCTCCTTCATCTATCACCTGTGCAGCGGGAAGGACACCTACCGCCTGCGGCGCCGGGCCACCCGGAGGCGTGAGTGGCCATCTCCACCCACCTTGGCCCCTGCCCTGAGCCCAAACCACGGCCCAGCTGAGCCTGGCCCCAGAGCTGGAGACCAGCTGTCAGAGAGCTGGGATTGCAGCAGCAGTAACGACAGCACATGTTAACGGGGCACTTACTGCATGCCAGGCACTGCTTTACACTCTCTGTGTCCTCCTAAGGCAGTGTGAGTCGTCATCACCATCATCATCCTTGTCATCTTTTATTCTTGCTGTCCCTTTTAGAGATGAGGAAAGGAGGGGCGCAGACAGGTCAACAGACAGCCCTGAGATCACACAGCAGGAAGGTGGCAGAGCTGTGAGGTCTGACTCCGGCTACTGCGCTCATGCCATCTACTATGCTGCCTCTGGGTGAAACTGGGTGTCATTTCCTGGGCCTCCCCACCCCTGGTCCTGAGACCCTGCTCAGGCTCCGAGGCTGGTGGCCTTCGTGGCCCAGCCAGTTCTAGGCCAGGACATAGGTCTTACTAGACTTTCTCTGTTCTCTCCCAGGGATCAACAAACGAGAGGCCAAGAACTGCAACGCCATCCGCCACTTTGAGAACACCTTCGTGGTGGAGACGCTCATCTGCGGGGTGGTGTGAAGCCCCGCCCCTGCCCTCCAGGCCCCGCCCCATCTTCCAGGCCCCGCCCCCACCCTCTCCGTTTTCTCTTCCGGCCACTCTCTGGCCCTCCTTACCCTGCTTAGCTTGTACTTTGGACGCCTTCCCCGTAGATGTGATGTTTCTCTCCCCGTTTCTCTCCAGCCCTGCCCGCCTCCTTGTACCAGAGCTGTGACCTCTCAAGACCTCCCCCTTTGCTGACCTCTCAGGTGTGGGGGAGGGAGGGGACGCCCCAAGATGGTTTCTGTGACCAACATCTTGAGGTCAGGTCCCTGGGGCCCTGGCCCACAGCGGCACTGGTGGCCCAAGGGGAAGGACAGGACGGAAGGAACCAGGCATGTGGGGGTTCTGGCGAAGGGAAGGGGTCGGGGGAGGGGGTGTGGAGTGGGGTTCAGGAACATCTGCACAGCTGGGAAAGGCCTAAAAGGCCTATTGCTTGCTTCGCACGCATCCCCTACTTTCCAGCTCTCAGACCTGAACTGAGGATGGAGGGAACGTGCCCAAGAATGGACCGCCCCCCCCCAGAGCACAAGGGAAGGTGGCTGTCCTGGGGCTGTCCCCAGGACTCTAGTCAGTGCCTTCAGCCCACCTGTGGGAGCCTGGAGTTTGGGGTGGGGGGTTCAGATAAGTCCGTCAAGCACAATCAATCTCCGGGTGGAACCAAAGAAGGAAGGAGCCAGGTCTGGGGGCGCTGGCCCCCCAGGAGCACATGTGGGGTGCCCACCAGCCACAGCCACAGAGCAACAGGGTGGGGGTGTCTTCTCCTGTCCAGGGGCGACCCTGCCAGCTGAGCACTGAGCAGGGATGCTCAATCCTTCGGAGAGAGGGGGGCTCCCTGCTGTCCCCGGGGTAGAGCTCTTGTAGGAAGCCATGGGTGGGTGGGTGGGGGGAGGGGAGGGAGAGCCAGCTGGTACTTGGGAACCCTGCCTCCTCTCTGGAATTCCAGTTCCCTCTGGGGGAATGCAGCGTTTCCTTTTCCTTCTCACTTTTGCATGTTTTTACTGATTGTTCGATATGCTAACCGTTCTCAGCCCTGAAGAGAAGGGCTCCGACACCTCCAGTCAGACTTTGGTGCTCTCTGGAGATGAAACTCTTGAAGTGCTTTGTATATTTTCTCAATTAGATCTCTTTTCAGGAGTGTCTGTAGAACAATAAACATCTTTGACTTCTGATTTTGGCTTGGGAGAGATGGGTGGTGGTGGTGGTGGTGGGTGAGGGGTGCACCTCCACCCTGTAGACTGGGCTTTGAGGGGGGTGCAGGTGGACATGCAGGAGACAGGCAGGAGAAGTTCTTGGGCCTTGACATCCAGCACTGCTCCATGGTTCAGCCAAGGAATGTAGGTGTCCCCTTCTTCCTTCCCTCAAGTCCTTACGTCACCCCGAACCAGGTGGATTCACCTATTACAGGCAAGGGAGGAGGAAAAAGCCGGAGATTATGCAGTTTGCCCAAGGTCAAGCTGCTTTTTAAGTGCCTATAAACCACCCGTTCAGTTCCACACGGAAGATGACATCATTATTGCTTGTCCTTAAGCACAAGAACAGTGTCATGTTCACAATTTCTGGGCAATTAGTAACCATCTTGGGTCTGAACTGAGGTTTGGTGTGAGTCACAGGCTCACATTCTGCAGAAAGGGAGGGGATGGGAGCTGTGGCGAGTGGAGCCCAGGGGTGTGACCCAGGTCCTACCCTGCAGACAGAATGGGTGCCTACAACCTTGGCTCACAAGCTCTGTCATCCTGTGAAGGATATAAAAGATTCAAATTCACGCAGACACATGTTTGTTCTCAATTCCAAAGTCAATCTTGCAAAGGTGTCATGTCCTATTACAGTCCCCAATCTAAATGCAATGCAATCACAATTAAAACACTGACATTTAACTGATAGATTCAGTTCTTTCGGGGAAAGTAAACATGGTGAGTGCACAGGTAAATCCTGAAACGAGAACAGTTTACAGATGTAAAACATAATTTAAGAGTTTGGTGTAGCGAAGCAAAAGATCAGTGAGACACGATGGAGTGTCCAGAAGTTGACTTAAGATACAAGAGTTAGGTTGTTGACTTAAATTTAGGTTAGTGGAGGATTTCTGAGTTCTTTTTATTGGAACTAACTAGTCATCTTGACAAAAAATTAACCTGCATCCTACATCCTCTACAAAATTAATTCAAACTTTTTAGGCATGAAATGAAGCCATAAAAGTACTTGAGATGATTTAAAAGATCATCTTAGAGGAGGGCCATCTTTTTAAGCATGATACCCATGACAGTTCAGTTCAGTCACTCTGTCGTGTCCGACTCTCTGCGACCCCATGAACCGCAGCATGCCAGGCCTCCCTGTCCATCACCAACTCCCGGAGTCTACCCAAACTCATGTCCATTGAGTCCATGATGCCATCCAACCATCTCATCCTCTGTCATCCCCTTCTCCTCCTGCCTTCAATCTTTCCCAACATCAGGGTCTTTTCAAATGAGTCAGCTCTTCGAATCAGGTGGCCAAACTAGAGTTTCAGCTTTAACATCAGTCCTTCCAATGAACACCCAGGACCGATTTCCTTTAGGATGGACTGGTTGGATCTCCTTGCAGTCCAAGGGACTCTCAAGAGTCTTCTCCAACAGCACAGTTCAAAAGCATCAATTCTTCTGTGCTCAGCCCTCTTTATAGTTCAATTCTCACATCCATACATGACTACTGGAAAAACCATAGCCTTGACTAGACGGACCTTTCTTGACAAAGTAATGTCTCTGCTTTTTAATATGCTGTCTAGGTTGGTCATAACTTTCCTTCCAAGGAGTAAGCATCTTTCAATTTCATGCTGCAATCAACCATCTGCAGTGATTTTGGAGCCCAAAAAAATAAAAACAGTCATTGTTTCCACAGTTTCCCCATCTATTTCCCATGAAGTGATGGTACCAGATGCCATGATCTTCGTTTTCTGAATGTTGAGTTTTAAGCCAACTTTTTCACTATCCTCTTTCACTTTCATCAAGAGGCTCTTTAGTTCTTCACTTTCTGCCATAAGGGTGGTGTCATCTGCATATCTGAGGTTATTGATATTTTTCCTGGCAGTCTTGATTCCAGCTTGTGCTTCATCCATCCCAACGTTTCTCATGATGTACTCTGCATAGAAGTAAAATAAGCAGGGTGACAATATACAGCCTTGACATAACTCCTTTTCCTATTTGGAACCAGTCTGTTGTTCCATGTCTGGTACTAACTGTTGCTTCCTGACCTGTATACAGGTTTGGACTAATGAAAAGTTAAAAATTATATGCAACAGGACATACCACAAAGTCAAGTTTTATAAGTGGCAAATGGGGGGAGATACTTGATTAATAGAAACATTGGACATAAGAGGGCTATTTTCCTTAATATGCTAAGTTCTTATAAATTGATATGAAAAATGAACAACCCAATAGATAAAGTAGCAAAGAATATGAGCAGGCAACTCACAGAGAAATACAAATGGATCATTGCTCAAACAGGAACAGATGTTTAATCACAGTTACATAGAAAATACAAATCAAAACTAGGGAGATACAATCTGCAATAAGTCTGGGTGTTTTTATTAATAAAAATATTTTTATTCTGAAGCATTTCATGCATTCAGATTATATCTGTGAATTGCCAGCATGTAAGTTGAAGCAGGCTTCCCAGGTGGCACAATGGTAAGGAATCCACCTGCCTTGGATTGAGTGTAGGCAACTCAAGAGGTGTGGGTTTGATCCCTGGGTTGGGAAGATCTACGGGAGTAGGAAATAGCAACCTGTTCTGTTTTCTTGCTTGGAAAATTGCAAAGTCAGAGGAGCCTGGTGGGCTGCACATTATCACAGAGTCGGACATGACTGAGCAGCTGAGCACACAAGTTATGACACACAATGACCCCACAGTCGACTCATGAAGCAGAAGCCTGCCAGTACCACTGGATTCTTTGTAGGTACTGTTCCCCTTGCTGCTGAGTAACAGACCACCCCAGGACTGAATTCTGCAGGATGGCTGAGATCCACGCTGACCGATCTAAGTCCTTGTAGGTTACCTGCTCCCTTTCTCTTTGCATTCAGCTGAAGGCTAAGCTGGGCTGGACCATCAAAAATGACCCCTGCTCTCGAGGGTGTGGCTCTGAACAGCTGCCAGTCAATACCCTGGCCTTCCTTATAGCTTGGCAACTGAGCACCAAATGAGAGGAAGCATAAACTGCCAGTCCTTTTAATCCTGGAATCAGAAGTTCTAGAGCATTACTTCAACTCTTTATTGATCAAAGCAAGTCACCAAACTAGCCCCAATTTGAGTGGAGAAGTTGACCACCTCCAGATATGGGGCAAGACACACATGCTCAGGGGTGCAACGAATTGTTGGCTCCCATATTCTGAGGCTTTCATGTCATCCCAGCCTCTACTCTCCGCCCCCCACCTCTATATCCTGTGATAGATATTAAAAATATTAATACATCTATTCTTAGATTCAAGGACAATCACAAAAGCATATCAATTTTCCATCTCTTAGCCAATCTCCTTATGTTAATTAACCAATCCAGGTTAACTCTTGTCCTGAGTTTCTCTGCTTCCCTTTATAAGTCTTTATAACCACATATCTATGAAGCCCTTAATGTAATTTTATTTAGATCTGACTATTGTAAAAGCAGTAATAAAGTGCTTGTATTGTTCTCTGATTTGTTGTCCTCCCTTCAGCCTTGTATATCTAAGATTCATTCATATTGACACCCATAATCACATTTAATTCACTTATACTGCTGTGTATCAATCCATTAGGTGAATGTATAATGTAATTGCCTGTTCTAACAATGACTCTTTGGCTTCTTTCTGCTTTTTTTTTTTTTTTTACTATTACAACAAAATGTTAATGAATATTTCTTCAATAAGGCTTCTGTCCACCTCTGCAGGGCTTTCCCTATTACATATACCTAGAAAGGCAATCTTTGGGTCATGCAGTATGCAAATGTTCAACTCATAAAAATTCTACCAGATTGTTTCTTATAAGGAGTTAACTGATGTACTTTCTCACCTGTACCTCATAGGCAACCTTCTCATTCCAGATTCTTGCTGTTTGTTGTTTTTAGTTGCTCATTCATTTCCAACTCTTCTGCAACCACATGGACTGTATGCAGCCCACCAGGCTTCTCTGCCCATGAGATTCTCCAGGCAAGAATACTGGAGTGGGTTGCCATGCCCTCCTCCAGGGGATATTTCCAACCCAGGGATGAACCTCAGTCTCCTCCGTTGTCAACAGATTCTTTACCTACTGTCTGAGCCACCAGAGACGCTCCCAAGTTCTTGCCAACACTTCATGTTAACAACCCTTGAGATTTTTTTGTTAATGGATTGAGAGTAAAATGATATTCATTATGGTTTTAATTTTAATTTTCCTGATTACTAGGAAAGTTTCCCTGATCACTGGGTCAAGTTTCACATGTGTATCAGACCTGTCTTATAAAATGTCTGTGTTCTTTGGCCTTTTTCTATTAGATGCTTCATTTTCTTCTTATCAACTTGTAGAATTTCTTTATATATTTTATGGAGAAGGCAATAGCACCCCACTCCAGTACTCTTGCCTGGAAAATCCCGTGGATGGAGGAGCCTGGTGGGCTGCAATCCATGGGGTCGTGAAGAGTCGGACACGACTGAGCGACTTCACTTTCACTTTTCACTTTCATGCACTGGAGAAGGAAATGGCAACCCACTCCAGTGTTCTTGCCTGGAGAATCCCAGGGACGGGGAGCCTGGTGGGCTGCCGTCTATGGGGTCGCACAGAGTTGGGCACGACTGAAGCGACTTAGCAGCAGCAGCAGCAGATTGCTGCTTGCAGGATCTTAGTTTCATGGCCAGGGATTGAACCTGTGCCCCTAGTGAGGGAAGCTCAGAGTCCTATCCCCTGGACCACCAGGGAATTCCCTCCATCCTTTTCTTTATAGTTAGGGTTTATTGCACCTTGTTTTAGAAAGCCTTCCTATCCAAAGAATGGAGAGAGATTATCCTAAATTTTCTTCTATTCTTCTTAGTTGTGTATATTACATTTTCAAATCCCCTGGAATTTATTCCTTGGTGTAGTATGAGTGATATTCTTTTGTTCTGTTTGTGATGGGGTTTTTTCTTTTCCTCCTTGAGCTACAGTGTGTGTCTGCATTGATCTGGCTTCCACATGTATAAGGTCTATTTCTAGCCTCTCCAGTCTGTCCTGTTGGTTTATTCTTTGAACTATAAACACACTTAAAATAAGGTGTGCACATCTGACAAGTGCAAGTCTCCCACCTTGGTTTTCTCCAGCAGTGCCATGACTATGCTTAGCCTTTTATTTTCATATGCATTTTAGGAATGATTTATCAAGTTCTATGAAACATTCTGTTGAGGTTTTTATTGGACTTGTATTAAATCTATAGATTCTCTTGGAGAGAATTGAAATTGTCATGATACTGACTGTCCTGATCCATGAACATGGTATTTTTAAAACTTATTTGGATTTTTAATATTTTCCTATATAATTTCATACTTTCCCCAGTAGAGGTCTTGCACAGCTTTCATTAGGTTATTCCTAAATCTCTTATGCAGTTGATACTATAATTCAGTTCAGTTCAGTTCAGTCGCTCAGTCGTGTCCAACTCTTTGCGACCCCATGAATCACAGCACGCCAGGCCTCCCTGTCCATCACCAACTCCCGGAATTCACTCAAACTCACGTCCATCGAGTCAGTGATGCCAACCAGCCATCTCATCCTCTATCATCCCCTTCTCCTCCTGCCCCCAATCCCTCCCAGCATCAGAGTCTTTTCCAATGAGTCAACTCTTCGCATGAGGTGGCCAAAGTACTGGAGTTTCAACTTTAGCATCATTCCTTCCAAAGAATACCCAGGGCTGATCTCCTTTAGAACGGACTGGTTGGATCTCCTTGCAGACCAAGGGACTCTCAAGAGTCTTCTCCAACACCACAGTTCAAAAGCAGATACTATAATTAATAATTACAATATCAATTTGTTGCTAGTGTGCAGAAATGTAACTTATTTTTGACTATTGATTCAGCAAATTTGCCAAGCCATCTTTCTTATTCTAAGAGGTTGCCCAAGTATTCTTTTGTGTTTTCTGTATGAGCAACTGTATTGATTATAAGTAGATTGTGTTTCTTCCATTCAAATAATTAAAACTTTAATTATTTCTTTTTCTTATCCTGCCTCACTGACTAGAAACTCCGCTACCATGGAAGTAGTTATGAATCTTATTTTGTTCTCGATTTTAAAGGGAATTCACTTTGAGTGTAGGTCCACCCCGGAGAAGGGAATGGCTACCCACCCCAGTATTGTTGCCTGGAGAATTCCATGGACAGAGGAGCCTGTCAGGTTACAGTCCATGGGGTGGCAAACAGTCGGACACGATTCGAGCATGCATGTAAATCAGTTATTAATGCTACTCATTAAAGCAGAGAAAACATGTAGTCATATGAATAAATGCAGAAAAAACATTTGATAAAAGAATTCAACATATATCCTTGATTAAAAATAAAAATTAGAACTAGAAGGTAACTTCTTTAATTAACCTCAAAAAAGTATTCTTTCCATGTTTATACTAGAAAGGACAAAAGTGAAAGTGTTGATCACTAGTTGTGTCTGACTCTTTGCGACTCCATGGACTGTAGCCCACCAGGCTCCTCTCTCCATGGGATTTCCCAGACAAGAATACTGGAGTGGGTTGCCATTTCCCCCTCTAGGGCATCTTTCCAACCCAGGGATCGAACTTGCATCTCTTACATCTCCTGCATTGGCAGGTGGATTCTTTACCACTGCACTACCTGGGAATCCCAATAACCGATTTAGTCGGATGTATTATCTTGTGTCTATGCTATTAGATTCTATTTGCCAATATTTTGTTTAACAGTTTTAGATATGTTTATTATTAAGACTGACTTGTAATTTTCCTTTTTAATACTGTCCTTGTCAGGCTTTTATGTTAAAGTTTTGCTGGTCTAATAGCATGGTTGGGAGAGATTGGTTTTCTGCTTTTGTTTTAAGTTTAATAATACCCACTCTTCCTAAGTGTGTATAAGCCTTCTTGCATCAATAGTGGCAGTAAATTGGCTTGACAAGAATCAGATTTAAAATTTTCAAATTTTAAAATGATGTGTTTGACCCAGCCATTCCACCCCAGGGAATTTATCTTATGGATATACTCAAACAAGTATACAGAAATATATGTACGAGGATATTTATTGTTGTAATAGCAATAAACTGAAGTCCAAACCAAAGATCTCCAATTGAAGAAATAGCTTTGGAAAAAAAAGTGCAGTATTTTGTCGTCATTGCAAAGAATCAGGTAGATCTATTTGTGCTGATGTGTGAAGTTCTCCAAGATCTGTAATTAGGATAAAGCAGGTGGCAGAGCAAGGGAAAAAAAAAAATATATATATATATATGTATATGCCATTTGTGAACTTTCTAAAAACTAGCTCTGTGGAGGTGCATATACTACTTCTGGAAAGATTCGCTTTTTTTTTTTTTTTTGCCATACTATGCAGCATGTTGGATCTTAGTTCCCTGACCAGGTATCACACGTGCACCCATTGTGATGAAAGAGTGAATTCTTAACTGCTGGACCACCAGGGAATCCCCTGAACGGATTCTCAAAGCCTTGTAACAACCAGTTACCTCTGGAGAACAGAGGTGGCTGGGAGCTGTAAGACTTTAATCCTTCCACATCACGAAGATGTGCTCTTTTTATATTTTAAGTGTGTGCATGACTCGGCATGTATATACCCTGCAGCTGGGTTGGAGGAGGGCCTGCTAGCTGAGGGGAAGCCTCACTGTCAGCTAACCGCTCAGAGTTTCATCTGTTTCCCCTCTGTCCCTTGAGATCTGTCCCCCATCCTAGAAAGGAAACCCTGCGTTAGTCCCAGGTTGGCCAGTAGAGCAGTTGGAAATGTTAAGCTGACATAAGTAGGAAGCTCTAACCTCTTGCAAGCATTGCTATGGAAACCAGAGCCTGGGTGGTCTCCATGGAAACCATTCTCAGCCTTCTGCCTGAAGGAGTTACCACCCACTGGTGCTAGAGTTTTACTTATAAGAGACCTCAGAGCATCAATAAATGCTTAGGGAGGGAATGCTAGACAGGCTTCTGCCCACCCCAGAGATGCCTGGTGGGCTCTGGGCACCACCTGCTGCCCACCTGAGAAGCAGAAAGAGCCCATCCCCACAGGACGTGCCCTTGTGGGGAGGCACAGCACCCATGTGTGAAGCAGACACCCGAGGCAGTGTGTGAAGCACCCCTGGAGGGAGAAGGCGGGCTGGGGTTTGTGGGTCCGGGGGTCTGGACTCTGCCAGTGATCACCGGTGTGGTTGTACAGCTATGGTGGGTTAACAGTCCCGCGTGCCACGCAGTGTAGCCAAAAAGTAAATCAAGTGGAGAGTTTGGACTAAATCATTCTGAAAAGACTAAGTCTTTTCTAGCTTTACAAACACTGGTTTGCATGTGACCTGGCAGCATGGGACTCAGAGGAAAGAGAGACCTCACAGTGACCAGAGTAGGCGTCCCAGGAATTTATCAGGGCTTGGAAGGGCGGTGAGGAGGAGTGGTTGGGGCTGGGGGTGGGCAGAAATGCAACAGGGCAGAAATGCAAGAGGTCCGCCCTCCATGGGCCAGAGGACATGGCACCTATGGCCCTCTGGGGCTGAGTCCTTTGAGAGAGGGTGGGGGGCTGGAAGGGATGTTGGAGTCCAGGGCTTGGGGGGCTCCAGAGATGGGTGATGCCAGCTCAGGAGGGTGGGTCCAGAGCATCAGCAAGGTCTTGATCCTGCCACCCCCCACCCACCCAATGCTGCGTCTCCTGGCATTGCTGTCTGCCACACAGGCTCCAGCAGCCCAGAACACAGAGTGAGCCTCCCACCTGTGAGACCAAGCACTCACATGCCCCGTTTGGCCCCTCAGAGGGGAAGGCTCTGCCCCTAGTTGGGCAGTGGCGAGATAGTTGAGGGGGGAGAGGAGGGGGCGAGAAGGAAGACCATGACTTTAACCAGCATCCTTATCCAACACTTACTGAGCGGATGACCCATTGTGTTCAAGCATAAGCCAGGGGCTTTCACTGATTCAGTTTGTTCATTTCTTGCATCGTCTCTGGGGTGAGTAGGAATCTCATAGCTGCAAACTCAGGCATGCGAGAAAGCATCTTTATTTTTTCTCGACTATCTTGTAGAGCAGTCTAGTTTTCAAATTCTTATTGAGCCTGGTGGCAGAAAATGTCATCTTGATAATTTGGGGGGTAAATGCAGCTGTTACTTCCATTTTAAGAGTGATCAATAGACTCACCCTTTTTGTACATTTTTTGTCAGTTCCCCTTCCTCCAGGGCCTAGCACCTGAATCATGGGCCTGGATTTGGCATCTTCCCCACCAACGAGGCTTTGATGGGGGAGATGGTGGCTGCCCCCTGTTATAATTTCTAGAAACATGTGAAGACTACATCCCCCAGTGCCCTGTGGGCAGAGGGAGGTAGTGGCATCCTCTTCAGGGTCCCCTTTGTCACCACCCAGTCACTGGAGCTGCCTTTCCAGCCCACTGATTTTCCAAGCCATCCAGTAGCCTATCAATAAATCCCTTGCTGGCTAAATTCACCGAATTCTTCCTTGTTTGTATAACAGTCTTACTGAGCAAGGTGGGTAGTCAGAAAACCACTTCATCCTCTCTTCCCTTGTCCTTTTCAAACCCATTCTGTGGGGTTGGTTCTTCCCCAACCCTGGATGAAATCTAAGGTCAGTTTCTTCATTTTTCAGGTCAATCCAAGATAATAAAAATTCCTCAGGTCAATTTTAGCCACAAAAATCCGATTTCAGTAATTATAGCCTGGAGTTATGCACAATAGTGGAGACTCCAAAGTTCATGGACGTTGGAGCTGCCCCCTCCACTGTGGAGACCCATACCATGGGGAAGCCCCTCTGGTCCAGGCAGGGAAGCCCCTCCAGCCACTCCCCACTGTCTGCCTTGTGTTTTCAGCCCTCCTCTCTGCCCCCTCCCCACCCCATCAGGCTACCAGCTGATGGGGGAGAGGGGCTAGTGCAGGCCTGGGAGGAGACAAGGGACAGGAGAGGAAACTGAATGGAGTTTCTGGCACCTGTGGGAACCTCTGATCCACCCTCCCCCCAACCCCCACCTCCTGCTTCATCTCAGCGCCACTGAATGCTCCACCAGTTCCAGTTTTCCCTGGCTGGATCCAATTAACCCCGAACAGCTTCTGAGACATTCATGTATCTTTCAGTGCACTGGTTCTCCTGCACAGCCACCTCTGCTTGCTCTGTGCTCCACGCAGGCAGCTCCAGCCACAGCCAGTCACTCTTCAGGTGCTGATCACTCAGGATCAGGTCCTCAGGATCGCCCATCTCAGCAGCAGAAACAAGTCCCCTGGCAGTCTCAGGGAAGCCCTTCTCACTTAGCAAAAGGCCGAGTGACGTAGGATGCTATTCATTCTCTCCTTCCAGACTATCCAGGCTCTATCCAGGTAGCATCCTGGAGTGGGGGAGGGGTGAGAGCTGCAGGATTGGTTTGGGGCCACCTCCTTTCCAAGTCCTTTATTTTGGAGTATCTGACTCCAATACTTTGGCCCCCTGATGCAAAGAGCCGGTTCATTGGAAAAGAGCCTGATGCTGGGAAAGATTGAGGGCAGGAGGAGAAGGGGGCGACAGGGGATGAGATGGTTGGATGGCATCACTGACTCAATGGATGTGAGTTTGGGCAAACTCTGGGAAATGGTGAAGGACAGGAAAGCCTGGCGTACTGCAGTCCATGGGGTCACAAACAGCCGGACAAGACTGAGGGACTGAACAACAGCAATCTGACTAAGGGACACTATTTTCCTCTTTTCTCAGATCCCCAAAGGGTGTAGCAAGTCTCCTCCCGGGAGCTGACCTCAGTGATGAGGTGCAGGAAGACATAGGACAGCCTCTGCGACCTCGCTTGCCTCTGACTTCTTTTTCTTTCAGCTGGCGGACTCTTCATCTACACCCAGAGGGGGATGTGGGGAGAAGTGGCCCCCATGGGCATAGTAGACAGCTGGTTCAGTGGCTGAGAAGAGGCTGGAGCAGTGAGTCTGACCCCCAGGCCAGCACTTTGCATCCTCCGGGCAGGGCTGGGAGTTCCAGCAAGCTGTGAGAGGAGGAAGGCTCAGACACTCCAGAGTTCCTGGAGACGGAGGGTATCCAGCCTGCATCCTGGACGTAAAAGGAAGTTTGCACAGCCTCATCTTGGGGCGATGGGTCAAATGATGCCCTGCATGTCAGGGTGGCAGGTCAGCCCTGGGATACAGTGGTCAGAGAGTGAACCTCAGACTACCCGATCTGGATTTGAATCCCATTGCTGCCGTTTACCAGCTGTGCAGTTGTTTGGTGACCTATTGCTGCATAATAAACACTGCAAAACCCGTGGCTTAGGGTAGCAGGTATTTACTCAAGATTTTACAGTTTGGGCAGGGCTCAGTGGGGACAACTGGACTTTACCCTATGTATCATAGCTGAGTTGTCTTAATGGGGGAAAGAAGATACACTTCTAAGATAGCTTCACATCACTTCAGGGTTCAGCTGGGCCCATCAGCCAAGAGCCTTGATGTTGTTCCCAGTGGGCCTCTCCTCCGGACGGCCTGGGTTCCCCACACCTTAGAGGTTGGGTTCCGAAAGGGAGGAAGTCACAGCCCCTAAGCCTTCTTAATGCCTGGGTTTGGCAGTCCCAGCACTTCATCTCCTCTCCGTTCTATTGGTCAAGAAATTCTGGGCCCAACCCAGATTCAAGAAGCGATATAAGCTCGCTCTCTCTCTCTCTTTTTTTTAAAACTCATTTATTTATTTGGGTGTGTCAGGTCTTAGCTGCGGCACATGGGATCTTTGCTGCGTCATCCGTGACCTTTTTGTTGAGAAGCGTGGGCTTCTCTCTCGCTGTGACGTATGGATTCCGGAGCCGGTGGGCTCAGTTGTCGCGGCACACAGGCTCAGTTGCCCTGCAGAATGTGGGATCTTAGTGCCCTGACCAGGGATCAAACCCAAGTCCCCCTCATTGGGAGGTGGATTCTTAGCCACTGGACCACCAGGGAAGTCCCCGTAAGTTCCATCTCTTAGGCAGAGAAAGTAACACCCGTGTACAGGAGAGGATGAAGTTATTTGAGGCTGTCTTTGGCTACAGTGAACTGGAGCAAGTTATTTAATCTCCCCAAGTCTCAGTTTTCTCCTCTGTAAATGGGAGATAATAATTTTTATCTGACTTGGTTATGGATAGGATTAGATAAGCTCTCGACTGAGCTCACAATAGTTGGAAGAGTGTATAAGCGCAGTCCGGAGCTTAAAAGAATTCAATATGAGTATCAGATAATTCTGAACACACACAACATCCAGAAGACAGTGGAAAACTTTCCCCACCATTAGGCCTTTCGGTGTCTGCCTTTGATGTTTCCTCTCTCTGGTCTCTGGCCTATTTAGGGTCCTCACCAGAGATCCCCCAGCCTTCCTCCCCTTCTCTTGGCCATGCAGCAGGATGCCTGAGGCTCTGGGTTTCACTCATGGAAGGTCTTTTACAGGCACCTCTGGGGAGGGGGGCAGTGTTGTTCTTCCATCAATTTCCCCAGATTGGGACACATCCCTCCCCTCCTGTGTAAGGATGCTAAACTTGCCCACCCCTTCGTGTCAGGAGAAGCCCCTCCTGACACGAAGCCCCTCCCCCATGGGCTCCTACCATTTGGGAATAACTGATGGTTGTAAAACTATAACTGAACTCCTGGGGCCTCCACAAAATCTCCTCTTGTAAAGTTAGTGGGGATGGAAAGAATGAAGCTGGAGAAGAGAAAGAAGTGGTGACTCCAGGCTTGGAAGAGGACAGACCCCCCGACCCTCACCCCTGCAACCCCTGCCCCAGCCTCTGCCAGGGCAGCCCTGGCAGGTCATTAGTGAACCGAGACCCCCACTCTGTGGGGCCCAGGCTGTGTCATTCCTGGAGGGAAGCAGGGGTGCAGCTGGCTGGGTTGGGGCATCCCCAGGGCTCTCTGGATCTGGGCGATTGGAAGCAGTTGGCAGCAATCTGATGAAACACTGAGTGATATGGGAAATGAGGCAGCTCTAACCGATCTGAGAAGCCAAAGGCCTTTCTTCCCGTTTCAAAAGAGAGGGGAAAACCTGATTCTCTGGGTGTTCAGAGATGCCCTATTCATGGGCCAGAGTGGGGGCAGGGGCAGGCCTGGGCTGTGCTGACTGGGGCCTTACAGTGTGGGCTTGGAGGGGTGAGATGCCCTCTGTCTCAGGAGTGTCCCCACCTCCTGGGTGTCGTGGAGGACATCCCAGCCTCTGACCGCCCAGGCTGCACCCACTTCCTTGGCCTGCAGTGTGACCCACCCAGGTCATTTCTTCTCTCAAGGAACCCATCAGAGCAGAGCTGCCCCACACAGGCTGCCCCACTGGCTCCAGAGATCCCCCCAGCAGGGCCTGATGGCCCCATTCTTGCCATCATTCCCCGGGAGGCTGTGGTCACCAGGGCTCCAGGGCTGGGCTTTGCTGAGCAGAGACGGTGCCTGAGACCAGGAGCAATTCCAGTTGGATTCCCTCCAGCTGGCGTTATGCTCCTGCCTGTTGTTGCTGCTAACGCAACTCGCATTTCCCAGAACTGGGACAAGCCCTGGGAAGAACAGTATTTCGGTGATGCACACCAAGTCCCAGGCTTTAACAGCCCCCTTGGGCAGTCCCGAGCCCAGGGAATTTGCTGTGCTGATTCAGGAGGGCTGTCTCCTACCAGATTTGTGGGGCAGTCAAGCGGCTGCCCCTCCTTGGGGCAAGTGGGCATCCACAGATGAGAATACTGCACACCGCTGTCCTCAGGGAGCAAAAAGGAAACCCCACCACGTCCCCTTCTGCCTCTGCACAGAGAGGGTGTTGTCCCGGTTTTCCAATCTGTTAGGAGAAGGAAAGCTCTGGCTCACCCGGACCAAAGGCTGAGATGGAGCCAGAAAGGCGCTGAGTGAGGAGCTGATGTCAGTCATTTGCTCAACAAAGAGCTCTGAGCTCCCCGACCTGCTGGGTCCTATCCGGGGAATGGGGACAGAGATGAGCAGGACATGGCCTTGCCCTCTGGGAGCTCACAGACCGCATAGCCAGCCTCCCTGGCCTGGGTAGACCTGCCATCTAGACCAAGATACAAAACACTGGCATTCAGAGCATGGCTGAGAGCCTGCAGCGTGGCCGGCCCTGGGCGTGGGATGGCGAAAAAGAAACGGACCTTGCCCTCCCCAGGGCCCCAGGTCTGGTGGGTTAGAGAGTAAACTGGAAGTTGTCAGGTGGTGTGCTAAGTGTTGTGATGGGGAACTCCAGGGTACCATGGAGATGGGGGCCAAAAATGCAAAGCAGGGAACCTATGTGTTGGGTTCACATTAAATGACAAACTCTGTCATCAAGACCACGTGTTTTCACAGTTTCGTGATGTCACTTGTTTCACTTGTCATTTTGACCTTGGCCAGGTCCCCATCAGACAGAAGCCTTGACCATTCCTGCACAGGAAGACATACATGATCAAATCCCACAAACAGCCACCAAAGGCCACCCTCACACACATCCTCCCTCAAGGCCAAGGGATGGGACACAGCTCCTGGGGTTCCATGACCTTTGGCACCTGCAGAGAGAGGAGGGCGGGGGCTTGACTTGGACATGGTGAGATGAGCAGAGTCCTGCCCCATGGGGACTGGAGACCAGATCCTTCCCCTTTCTTTGCCCACAGATGGTGCTTGGCGGACCCTGGTTCTTCTGAGATGTTCGGCTTCTCATGTGCTTGCAGCTCCTCCAGGTCCTTCAGCAACATTTCAAATCTCGCTGTTTAACTCTCGAGTCCCACATTGCCCCACACAGACCCCACTACATTTAAGACAGGGCTCCTGGAGTTTGTGACTTCTTCAAGCCTGTGTGTGTGTGTGCTTAGTTGCTCAGTTGTGTCCGACTCTTTGCGATCCCATCGGCTGAAGCCCACCAGGCACCTCTGTTCCATGGGGATTCTCCAGGCAAGGATACAGGAGTGGGTTGCCATGCCCTCCTCCAGGAGATCGTCCCAACTCGAACCCAGGTCTCCCGCATTACAGGCAGATTCTTTACCATCTGAGCCCCCAGGGAAGCTTAATTATTAAGAAATAACCACTGAGCAACCTTTTCAGATCTCTCTGGGTTCCACTGAAAGAAGCTCTTCCTGCCTTTTCCTCGGGGGGTGGGGCACGAAGACCTGTCCCTTGGTTCTCACTAGAGATAGCTGACTTATCCTTGACCCAGAGACTGTTCCAGCCCTGCTTGTCTCTGTACAAATGCCGGCTGGCTGTGGTCTCAGCATCAGCGGAGGCAAGAGACCAGAGGGTGTGGAGGAGGACAGTGGTCACTCTTATCTCACTGAGCACTATCTGGGCCCCTCTGGATCTGACGCTTCTCAGTGCCACTTTGGACCTTCTCACTTATCTTTGGGTCGTTGAGTTGCTGCTGAGGCCACCATCTCTGTGTTGACTTGGACCAGTGGCCTCCCGTCTCCTGTCCACACTGTATACTTCCTGCCTGGGGCTTCCCTCACCATGAGGGTGTGAGACCCCACACCTGCCCCTGAGCAGCTGAGAAGCCTGGCAAGTAACACCCTGCAGGTGAACCAACGAGAGATGAGCGCCTGTGGACAGCTGGTCTCCCTTCTCTTCTGCAGGACCGTGCTGAGAATTGGATGGCTTTTCAGAGGATGGCCCTAGAAGACTGAGCAACCAGTGACCTGTGTTACTAAGCTGTGTTCAGCTCCATAACTCTCTCCGGAACGGGTTCCCCTCCATCCCAGACATAGTCCTTCTCCCTCTCCTGCTCCCTAATAAACGGGCTGCACTGAGGCTTTTTACATTTTCGTACTGTTCATGAACAGATGCTTTCGGATTGTGGTGCTAGAGAAGATTCTTGAGAGCCCCTTGGACTGCCAGGAGATCCAACCAGTCGATCCTAAAGGAAATCAACCCTGAATATTCCTTGGAAGGACTGATGCTGAAGCTAAAGCCGCAATACTTTGGCCACCTGATGAGAAGAGCCAACTCATTGGAAAAGACCCTGATGCTGGGAAAGATTGAGGGCATCAGGGGAAGGGGACCACAGAGGATGAGGTGGTTGGACGGCATCACTGGTTCAATGGACATGAGTTTGAGCCATCTCTGGGAGATTGTAAAGGACAGGGAAGTCTGGCATGCTGCAGTCCATGGGGTCGCAGAGTTGGACATAACTGAGGAACTGAACAACAACAATAACAACAACAGAGCCTTTGCTTCCTGCTCTGCTTTCCAAGGAACTCAAACCTAAGCCACACTTATTTCCTTTTCGGAGCTCCTCTTCCTCTCTGAGGGATGCTTTTGGTGGACAATCAGCACCCCTCTGCCCGCTCTGAGACAGTCATGAGACCATCTAGCTGATCAACACCTCATCCTCTGGTTACAGAAACTGGCTCAGGAACAGCCAAGGGACCCACCTGATTCTCCCCCAGAAATTGACATATGGACACTGGAGGCCTCATACATCAATAAAGGCACTGCCTTGCTTCTTCTCCAACAGTGATGGATTCCTCTTCATTCAATCAAGACTTGGCTGGGCTCCAGCTCCCCAGGAGACTTTCTTCATCATTCTGGCCCAAAGAGATCTCAGCTGCTTCACTCACTAATATCCAAGATCCCCAGCACCATTGCCTCTCCAGCCCCCTTGCTACCATCTTCAGGCCTTGCTCTTACAACCAGTTGTTTGAATCCGTTGCTGTTAGACAGCAACACGTACCTGTCTCTGCTGGGCATGCAGCTTTACCAGCAACCCATGTGGATTCATCAGCCAAAATGCAGCAGGCAGATGCCCCAGATAGAAAGAGGCCAGGCTGATGAACATAAGGTGACCAAAGTGTCTGGGTGTGCCCCAGACTTTGCCAGCTTTCCCACTAACTGTCGCATGTCCTGGGAAATCCACAGTGCTGACAGGCTGACACTTTTGGTCATCCTGTCCAGGGGGCAGGAGGGTGCTGTCTAGCTGAAGCTTCATTGTTTAAACATGTCAGAGAGTAGTTGATATGTGGATTTTTAAAGATATATTTTAATTCCATAAAAGGTGACTAGTACGTTAATTTGAAAATAATACTCCTTTCCCCTTTCATATTTTATGGAACATTTTCATCTCAACGTTTCAATAGCCTCCTGGGTGTCTGTGTCTTCACCATCCCTTGGGCCAGGTTGAGCCACCAGGGGCTTTCAAAGCCTGTGACCTCCCCCCAAGTCTCAGTGACTCAGATTCTGCACTTTTTGAATCCCTATGTGACACTGTCACTGGAGACTTTATCTCAAGCCACAAGTACCTCTTGCTTTAACATTGGAGTTTTTATTTGAACCTTATGAGAAATGTGATCTTTTTTGCAGTTGGTGATGTGGGACACCCCAGTCTCCCCAGCATAGTCATCACTCCTACCAGGTGGACTGAAGCTCCCTGTACCTTTGGGAATGAGCGATGTGGTGAGGGGACCCTGACTCTCTGTTACCTCCAGCAGGTGCTATGGGGCCCAGGATCCAGATGTAGTCAAGTCTCCCATTTTCTCCTGACTTGAAGTGCAGGCTGGGACAATGGTATTGGCTGAAGCTGTCAGTCAGCAGGCATTTAACGATTCCACTGTGCACCCAGCCTGTGCCAGACCCTCGAGGCAGAGAGGGGGATGAGAGTGCTCACTGGGAGAGACAATTAAGCAGGACTGTTTCTATTTAGAGCTCCATGGCTGGTGCCCTGAGTAATGGAGGAACAAATGAGGCAGAACAGAGGAGAGAAATCTGCTCTCTATAAGGTGCTGACTTGGGGAGGCTGGCAGGCATGCTGCATTCATCTTGGGGGCAGACTGGTCATGCCGTGACAGCTCAGGGTGTCTGAAGAGCCCCAAGAGGATCTCAGGGAGGGGAGGGGGGCCAAGAAGAGACCCAAAGTGGTGCCATGGAAAGAGCCCTCCCCCGGGAGTTAGAGAGCTGCCATCTTTCAAACTTCCGTTCACATCTGTTTCCACATCTGTGAAAAGGTTCCGTTCCAAGGCAAAGTCCTGTTATACCTATTTCTAGCCCCAAGTCCTCAGTTTTATGGGGTCACCATTACTTTAATCTCCAAAGAGAAGGCGATTTCATCCCACATTCAGTGGGAACACTTGTGTCCCCTTCACCAACTCCAAGCTCACTCTGCTCACCACACGACAGGCCAATAAATCCAAGAGATGAGGTGTTGAGTCAAGGAACATGGCTTTATTAAGAAAACTGGATGACCGAGAAGATGGCAGACTAATGTCTTAAAATAACCATCTTATTGGGGTCTGGATGCCAGGTTCTTTTACAGAAGAGAGATGGGAGGAAGTGAAGAAGCAAAGTATAAAGCTCAGCAGTCTTGCAAATATGTCCTAGAATGGCAAGCCTTCCTTCCTGTAGCCTTCCCCAGGTGAACAGCATCCTGAACAAAGGCACTTTGGTTTAATATTCAGGCAGAGGGGCAGGGCTCCCCAAGGCAGGCCATTATGTATAAGCAGTATGCTTTTAGTGAACAAAAGCAACAGGAAGCAAAGGTTAAAGTAACAGATCCAACATGGAGTCAGAATTGACTCTTCCCTCCAACGTCCCTACAATAGTCTTAGGAGCCTTCCAGGAAACTGCAATATCCTCCATCTTAGCCCTGGGTCCTACAGGTCTGTGTGTCTGACTCACATGGAACACGTCTCTGATTCCCTTCTCCTATAATGGATGACTGATGTGGGCTATTGAGTGTGGGATGCTCTATGGAAGCACAGGGCTAATAGAGATGGATTATAATGTACTGCAACTTAACATGTACTCAAGCCCCATTCTCTGCTCAGGGACCCCCATTCGCCTCTGAGGACCCCTCCCCAGGTGCGCTGATACTGGGTGTTTGACAGCCCTTGGAAGTCTGCAGCACCTTACTCATGCAGGCTGTTTGTGTAATTTCAGAAGCATGGGGGTGTTTCTAAAAGTGTTTCCCCTTTGTCCTCTTGGGGCTTCCCTGGAGACTGATGGTAGAGAATCTGCCTGCAATGCAGGAGATCGAGGTTCCATCCCTGGATTGGGACGATCCCTTGGAAGAGGGAATGGCAATCCACTCCAGTATTCTTGCCTGAAGAATTCCGTGGACAGAGGAGCCTGGAAGGCTACACAGTCCACAAGGGTGCAAAGAGTCAGACACAACCGAGTGACTAACGCTTTTGCTCTCTTGATTCCTTCTTTGAGTTACAGCTTTGTCTGGTTTCATTGTAAATATCCCCCCCAAAAAGAACCACATAGCCAAACAGCTATACCAGGAGTAACAACTCCTAAGAGCAGAGACTGAAGAGTGGGAAGAAAGCAGATGGTGGTGGAGTGGGGAGCACTACTGGGGAGGGGGTGCTGGAGGAATTGGGAAACAGAATTCTCAATTGCACCAGAAGCTGGATCTGCTGGTGTGATTTGAGATGCTCTATGGGGTGATGATAAGGTTATGTAAGTTCATCCTCTGAGAGCGGAACTTATTACAGCAACACATGGGAGGAACAGTAATAATAGTAAATTATCGTATATTATGATATGATGATAATGGAGCTGGTATGACCTGCTTCATCAACTTAGATTACAAATATGTTCACATTTCTTTCATTGCCTCAGTTCATGGCTTTGGTCCCTGTGTGTCTTTTGGGCAAGAAGAGAGTTTCCCAAAATTATTTTAAAAAATCTAAGCATCCAAGGGGAGGTCAGCTTCGTTTCCTTACACCAGGAGAACCAGGGTCCCAAGAGCCCACTGCTACCATTGCTCCTTGCTGTCACAAGGTGTCACTGTTGAAGCTTGCTCTCACGGACCATCTGCTGCCCCAGAGGATGGGCGCCCTTCATGGAGTAGGTGCAAGTTTGCTGCTGCTGCTGCTAAGTCACCTCAGTCGTGTCCGACTGTGTGCGACCCCCAGGCTCCCCCGTCCCTGGGATTCTCCAGGCAAGAACACTGGAGTGGGTTGCCATTTCCTTCTCCAGTGCATGAAAGTGAAAAGTGAAAGTCAAGTCGCTCAGTCGTGTCTGATCCTCAGTGACCCCATGGACTGCAGCCTTCCAGGCCCGTCTGTCCATGGGATTTTCCAGGCAAGAGTACTGGAGTGGGGTGCCATTGCCTTCTCCAAGGTGCAAGTTTACCTCTCTTCTTAGTCTATTTCCCCACACTCAGTCATCACTTCCCAAATCATGGCCCCTGGGGCGGGGCGGCTGAGTGGGCATGGTAATTAGCATTAGTCTCCTTCCATGCTAGCCTCAGCCTTCCGCCTTTGAAACGAGAACAGCATATCAGCCAAAATCCCCCTCCACTCAAGGCGATTTACTTGGAGGGCTTCTCTACTCTTCCTTGCCACTGCTCCTTGGATCACGCTAGCTCACCAGGACAGATGTGCCTGACTTTGCATCTCAGAGATGAGGACTGAGATGTGGGTGTCTTTGTTTTCAGAGAGTGCCAGGGAGCCTCACGGATACCAGCAGGGGTGAGTCCTTTTCTGCTAAGCCCGACAGCTCACAGCCCAAGAGGAAGAGGCTGGCGCCTGTGCTGGCCCACATTTGTATAACCAAGAGGCTACACAGAACTGGGTAGAGGTTCCCAGAGAGGAAGGGGTGTGTATTGTGTAAAGGGGATGGTGATTATGGTGATGAATGAAGACTACATTTTTTTGTGTGTGGTGAGCACACTACAGGGTATACAGAAGTAGAAATATGATGTACACAAGACACTTACATATAAGCCAATGTCATTTCAATAAAAAATAAATCTAAAGTTAAAATAAAGAGGGCACACAAATGATCTTTCTCCAGAGGAAGAAAATACGTTCCAGGTACTCCTTGTCTCTGCCTAAATCAGGAGTTCTTAACCTGGGGATCAGGAGTGGAATCCAAGGGCAAGGTATGAACTGGTGCAGGAAAAGCCTTATGTACTTATGTTCACTAATCAGCCACTGAAACTAGCCTTGCCTTCCTTGGTGCTCATAGGCATCACCACAGGAGTATAGACAGTGCCTGGGACTTTGTCAGCAAGAGAAATCACAGCTATTATTTTCACATCACACTACGGTTACTGCAGATATTTTTAAATACCATTTCAGCTCAGCTCATCACTAATTCAAGATCATGATAAGTTATTGAACCTGTCACTAGATGTTATCCAAGTTCTCAGTATTGTTACATAACTACTCTTCAATTCTGATCAAGGTATCTCAGTATATTTGGTTTCCCTTGACATCCTCTGCATTTTGCTTCATGCATTTAAAACTATGATCCTGGGGAAGGTCCATGGGTTTCCCCTAACTGCAGGAGGAATCCATGCCACAAAACTGATTAAGATGCATGGCCACTCAGAGAACAACTGGCCACTTTTTTTTGTTTGTTTAAGAAAGAAGAAGAACCTCACCACAATCCAAAGAGTTAATATTTACGGAGCCCTTACCACATGCCAGGCATTTTCTGGGTGTTGCTGCATTATAGCTAGAGCTGTTATTTCCATTTAAAGCCAAGGCACAGTGCACTGAATGGGATAACGTGGCCATGAGCACGCAGCAGTCATGGTAGGCGCCAGGAGTCAGCCTTGACCTTTTAAACCCAGTACTTGTGCTCGCTTTGGCAGCACATATACTAAAATTGGAACGATACAGAGAAGATTAGCATGGCCCCTGCGCAAGGATGGCACGCAAATTTGTGAAGCGTTCCATATTTTTACTGTACCAGCATCTGCCCACAGGGAAGGTGTCCTCGTCAGAGCCCCGCTTGCCCCACTCAGACATTTGTAAGCCAGGCCAGCATCAGGCTCCTGGTGGAGGATGGGACTGCAGAAGCTGTGGTGACCTGTAGAAATCATCAAGTGCAGCAGTTCTAGGGCTGTGTCCCAGTGAGTGGACCTCCCTCCTCGAGTTTGTCCGAGGGCCGGGGAAAGTGGCCTTGCAATTTACGGGGCCTGGAGCCCAACTTGAGTCCTCAGCTGAGATGGATGAGCCCTTGATTCTCTTCCTCTGGACCCTCTGGACCAGTTTCTCTGTCCTCCGCCCTATGGTGCTTTCTTTTGAGCTGGAGAGAAAACCCTCCAAGATCATCCCATTAGAAGCTCCTCAGCTACAGCGATTCCAGTGTGGGGAGTCCCCTTTCCTGACTCGAGTGAACCCCAAGATCCGACTGTCATGCCTCTCTATCCAGGAGCCTGAGCACCCCAATGCCCTGGGGGCCTTAGTTTCCTCCTGCTAACCGAAACTGCAGTGGCTGGAGATCTTGAGGCTGGGCTTCAACTCCTTTCCCTGGTCATGGCCCTTACCTTCTCTGAAACTGAACCAGGACCCCAGATCCTTGGATTCACAAAATGCTACCCTGCTGTTATTGCTCCGTATTCTAATGCCAACTTGCCTTGAGGAAACTGTGGAAATCATAGTGCTGTTGCCTTTCCTCTCCAGTAGGTGTCGAGGCACCTGTCCTCACAGGTGGTCCTGAGCACCTGGATTCTGTCTTTGTGGCAGGGACTTGCCCCTCATGGGTTTGCTCCTGACAGGTTCCTTGCTCTACAATAAAGCTCTTGGGATGTTTCTCACTTTCAAAAAAAATTAAATAAATAAACCAAGTACTTGAGCTTTCACCATTCTCAGGCAGACTGCCTGTAAGGCCCGGAGAAGCTCAAATTGAGTGTAGCTCACCCTCGAGGGCTGAGGGCTGGGCCGTAGCCAGCTCAGTCCACAGGAGGGAGGTGGTCTCAGGGGCTCGAGTGTTCAACTCACCTGGGGTGACTGTGGCCAGGTCTGATCCCACAGGCACCAGGCAATCTTCAGTCCCCTAGGTTTACCCTGGTTCCCCTGTCCCTTGCAGGCCTGGATAAACCAGACTGGAACCCCAGTGTCTTAGGGGGCTTAGGGGGCAGAGCTCTCCCCAGGACAGACACACACTCTAGGGCTCACCTCCTTCAGCATCTTTCTTTCCCGTGCTGCTTCTGGCCACCAGCCACCAAACCTTCTTTCCCCGGTTTTATGATGTTTGCTCCCACCAGGCGCTGCAAGATGTCCACCATGAACTAGAGGTGGTCCAGGTCACACACGCCCTCTACCATCCTTCTGGTTCTTCCCCGCTTCCTAACCCCGTCTCCTTCCCTCCTTCCTCCCTTTCTGAGGCAACAGGCCACAGCCCCCTTGTCTCTTGGAACAGTTCCACAATTTTCACCTACAAGGACTTTCCCAAATGGTTTGTTTTCTGAAGGGGAATTTTTGTAAACAATAATTTTCTCAAGTAGTTGTATGTGCTCAGTGATATCTGACTCTTAGTGACCGCATGAACTGTAGCCCACCAGGCTCCTCTGTCCATGGGATTTTCCAGGCAAGAATACTGTAGTGGGTTGCCATATCCTCCTCCAGGGGATCTTCCCAATCTAGGCATTGAACCCAGGTCTCTTATATCTCCTGCATTGGCAGGTGAATTCTTTACCACTAGCACCACCTGGGGGATAAGGCAATGGCAACCCACTCCAGTGTTCTTGCCTAGAGAATCCCAGGGTCTATGGGGTAGCACAGAGTCGGACACGACTGACACAACTTAGCAGCAGTGCCATCTGGGAATCCCAGCGTTTTCTGTCTCCCTAATCACTAAACTGGGTCCTATCTTATTTCAGGCTGCTATAACATAATGCCATGGATCAGGCAGCTTAAACAACCAAGGTATTTCTCAGTTCTTGAGGCTGGAAGTCTGGGATCAGGTCGCCAGCACGGCTGGGATCCGGTGAAAGTCCTGTTCCCAGTCCTGGACTGCTAACTAACTTCTCACTGTGTCCTCCCACAGCCGAAGGAGTGAGGGAGCTCTCTGGGGTCTCTTTGATAAGGGTATTAATCCCGTTCACTCTCATGACCCTAACCACCTCCTGAAGGCCCCACATCCTAATACTATCACACTGGGGAGCGGGGGAGCAGGGGTGGTGGCAGATTTCAACGTATGATTGAGAGGGGAGCACAAATATTCAGTCCCTAACAGCCCCCAAGTGTCCCAATCAAGGGAGGAGGGAGCCCTGAATAGGTGACATGTTTGAACTTGGTCCTTGGGATTGGACATCACTCTTTCACATGACGGATACCAGGGCTTTTTCAGCTCATCCTCTGTGCCGCCCAGCTATCAGGAAACAAGAGGCATTAGCTGCGTGCTGAGAAAGCCCACCACTCAGCCCCAGCCCCATCGGCCCACTCAGGATCGGGGAGCTGCCCTGAACATACTCCGCGCCCTCACAGAGTCCCAAAGACACTTCAAGGCAGGGCCCCTTGGTCTGGTCTCTCTGAAGACCCCGCACCTGGGCACTGAGGTCTCTCGCCACCTCTGCTCCGGAGGGCTCTCTCTGCCCAGCTGCCCATTTTGCTTTCCTTTCTGAAATAAGGTGATTCACTCTGCCCTCTGTGATTTCCCACCTCTCCCACACCCGGCCACTTGCTTCCTGGGG
Source organism: Bos indicus x Bos taurus (assembly GCF_003369695.1). Taxonomy (NCBI): domain Eukaryota; kingdom Metazoa; phylum Chordata; class Mammalia; order Artiodactyla; family Bovidae; genus Bos; species Bos indicus x Bos taurus. The sequence continues at coordinate 118,586,981 of NC_040077.1, forward strand.
CCAGCCACACATGATCCTTCAATCACGCCTCCCAGACCCAGCTGGACATCCAGCCGAGTGGCTTGGGCACTAGGCCTGCTCACTTCTGGGTGGAGGAGTGGCCCAGGCCTCCCTGCAGTGACCTACCGCCCAGCAGCTCTCAGGCCCTCGGTGCAGGGAGCCGCCTACGCTAGGTCATGAATTCCAAGGCTGACATCTGAGACTGGGTCAGTTGCGGTCTGCAGGCGTGGGTCCCATTCCAACTTGGGACAACTCGGGACAGACCTCAGGGCTGAAGGGGTCTTGTGGGCACTGGCTGAGGCATCGTCAGGCCTGCATCCCAGCTCGACTTTCCCACCCACCCCCACTGCTTAGGAGGCTCCTTGAAAAACCACCCACATGCTAAGCTCCATCTCAGAGGCTGCTAGCTTTTCAGGAAACCCAACCTGCAAGACACCCTTAGGCTTCAGTCTGAGGAGGAAGCCAGGTCTTTCAGAGGAGAGAGTGGGGCTGGGAGGAGGTGTAGGTGGCAGTGGGGGGATCTGTGGGTACCACCAGAGCCCCACGGTCTTGGCCACTCAGACCACAGGCTTCAGGACACCTTCTGTGAGCCCACAGCTAAGCCAGCTTGCGTTGGGGTGCTTCTGTAGAAACACTTGGGGGACCCACCCCCGATGTTGCTCTTCTTTTATCATTTTACATATCAGACCACCATGGCCTGTCATTTAAATGGCCACTGTGATTTTTTTTTTAAGTTTAGAAACCACACGCCACATACAAGATCTACAGGTGGTATGGGTTCAGGACTCGCCGTGTTCTCCGATCCCCATGTATTCAACATCTCTCAGAGGGGCTCTGAGCCTCCAGTTCTGTCCTTTTTGTCTCACACAGGAGTGGACACACAGTGGCTGTTCAGGAAATATGAGGTCAGTGGACTTGAGTTGGAGCTGAAGGTGGTTCCATTGCAGAAGCAAAGGGCACTTGCCCATCAGGACCACAGGACCAGGGCACACTGGTGAGAAGTCTCTTCTGTTACCTCTATCTGAAAAGGAAGTCAGGTTTTGCATCCGAAGGTCAGGTTTAAAAAAAAGCCCTGCAGGATTAGGGGCTGGGGGGTACAGAGGAGTATGGCTGGGCTCAAGATTAGAGCACCAGCCCCCAAACCTGGAAGAGTGCAGGCCTGGGCTGGTTCCTTGGAAGAGCCAGGACAAGATTCTGCCACCCCATGGAGTGTCAGGATGGCCAAAGAGAGCCTTGGGCTTGAAGGAGAAAGACCACTTAACACTGAGTTCTCAGGGGCTGCAGGGAGGAGCTTCTTGCCCAAGTGTTTGAAGAGCCTGTTACATGGACACCGTGGCTGTGACCAGTAGGACCTGAGACTCAGAGGCCCCTGTAAATAGGGCAGCCATCAAAGGACCCCATTCCTAGGGCTTGGGTATGTCCTGGGAGAGGGAGCGAGCCCCAGATGATGGAGCTGGAATATACTGTATACTGTAATATACAGTACAGTAATACAGAGTATACTATAATACTGTAGCTGGAGCTACAATAAGGCTTGCTGAGCTCAGAGCAGGTTATATATGCATTGAAGAAACAAAAGAAGCACAGTGATTCTTTTGTTCCAGGTCACAGAGTAAATCTGTATGCAAGGCCTGAACTGTCCCTCCCCCACAAAGAAAACTTATATGTTGAAGCCTTAACCCCCAATGTGATTGCATTTGGAAATAGGGCTTTTAGGAGGCGATTAAGTAAAATGAGGTCATAAAGTTGAGACCCTGATCTGACAGGATTGGTGTCTTTATAAGAAGTGATACCAGAGCTCAGGTGCTTGTCTCTCTTGCCCTCTCTTCCTGCCTTGTGAAAGTGAAAGTTGCTCAGTCGTGTCTGACTCTTTGCAACCCCATGGACTACACAGTCCATGGAATTCTCCAGGCCAGAATACTGGAGAGAGTAGCTGTTCCCTTCTCCAAAGGATCTTCCCAACCCAGGGATCGAACCAGGGTCTCCTGCATTGCAGGCAGATTCTTTACCAGCTGAGCCGCCTTTTGAGGACACACTGAAAAGGCACCTGAAGGCTCTCACCAGAAACCACACGCTGCGGGACCTTGAACTTAGACTGCAAGAACTGTGAGAAATAAATTTCTGTTGTTTAAGCCCCTCCGTTGGCAGTGTTTTGTTATAGCAGCCCTACAGATTAGGCACCAGTCTCTTTCTAGAAATGGGTTTGCAGCATGAGGTCCCAGGGAGGAAATCTTCCCTGGGGGTCCAGTGGTTAAGACTTCACCTCCCAGTGCAGGGGATATGGTTCGATTCCTGGCCCAGGAGCTGAGATCCCACATGCCTCGTGGCCAAAAAGCCAAAACATAGAACAGAAGCAATATTGTCACAAATTCAATGAACACTTTAAAAATTTAGGTTCACATCCAAAAAAATCTTTTTAAAAAAGAGAAACATCAAGTTTCCAGCTCCATGACATCAATTTTCATCCCCATTTCATCCATGTGACTTCAATGTCCCAGCCTTTGAAGTCAAATGTTCTTCATACTCCAAGAATGTTCACCTTGCTCCCATCTTTTATTAGTTTGCAGGAGTGCATTTTCCTGCCAGTTTTCCCTCCCCGAGTACTTCTGGGTCTCCTGCCCCCAGATGTGCTGACAAGGTCCCCATATGCCTCCTGGTTTTGCATTTACACCTGCTCCACTCTGCTGCATGTGCGTGATTCCAATCAGTGAGAGGTGAACCCAGCTACCACTTGAAGTCTGTGCTGAGGACTCAGAAAAATGGGAAGGAAAGCACAGCCAAGAGGCTTGTATCTGCTGTTGGAGGTGGCCCCTCCCAGAACCCAGGGCCAACAACATCCAGCACATCTTGGGGGTGGTCTGCCCACCTGTCTGGTCCCAGGTCTTTTGGAAGCTTCCTTGACCATCTCAGACCTTTGGCCATGAGGCCTCCTGTCCTTCAGGGAAGGATGAAACCCTACCATCCACCCTTAGAGCTGTGGCTGGATCCTGGACCTCACACGATGGTCCCTGGGTCATTGGACACCTGTTATGTTTCCCAAGTCAGGGTCATTCAGGCACCACCAGCCATGACAATCAGCTTCTTGGATCCTCTGCATTTAGCCAGGTCAAAGCTGATAACTGCACCTCTTCCCTAACTTCTCTATGGCTTCTACTGGCCCTCACACCTTGAATGAGAGGCCACGCACACACATGTCTGTGCACCACCATCCACAATGTGCCACCGGCAGAGAGGGCTCTCTGGCCGGGAACACACTTCACAGAGACGTTCGTTACACAGACGCACCCTGAGGTTCCTCTTGCATGACTATAGGTGCCCCTCAGATTCCCAGATCTCAACAGCCTCCCTGCAGGGTTGCTTTCGAGGGCCACAGAACAAAGTGTGTCTGAGGCTTCAGGGTGAACTCAGGGCCCCTCTCCCCAGGGGAAGTGACGTCAGCCTTTGAAGTGACAAGGCTTCGAAGACCTCAAAGCCCTGAGGGGCACATTTAGCTCCCGATCAAGCGCCCTGTAGGCCCTCCTGCAGTGCCTTTGTTTGGAGGACACATCTCGCAGGCTTATGGTGGGGGTGGGGGGATGGGATGCTCAGGCCAGTGTTAGGGCAGAAAGACGTCTGTTGGTCCTTCCACCCCAAGCTCCTGTGCCCACCTTGACCTGCCTGCCATACGCTCTCCATCAAATGTCCATTCATGGCTCTGCATTCTGCGAACACTGGAGAAGCTGCCTCTAGGTGAAAAAAAGCAAGAGGTGGCTGTGATGGAGATTTCAGGGGTTATTCCCAATCCTCCTTCCCCAGACCTTCTGTGGCACTTTTATGCAGACCTTTGAGTTCTCTGTCCCCCTCAGAAGTGGGGTCTAACAGTGGCCCTGGCAGGTGACAGCCCATAGCACAGCCTACGCTCTTGGGTTGATGGAGGGGGGTCTGATGTGGCTATGACCACCATCCCCACACGGTTCCTATGTGGGGACGCCTCTGTCGCTACCTCTTAACTGTTTTGCACACCAGACTCTCCTCACACCCACACAATTGTACCTCTCAACTGTTCTCTTAACTTATCTTTCAACAGAATGCTTTTTAACCTCTGTTAGTCTCTACAGTCGCCCACCAGGTCTGAACAATTTCAAGCCTCCGTGCACTCTGTTTATTTGTGGTAACAAGGCTGTCATCTCACTGCAAATGTCATTTGTATCCTGTGGCAGCTACACAGCATTCATACAATGACTCTCGGCTTCACAGGGTCTCCGGAGAGAGAAAGACTCAACAGGAATACAGTGGCGAGTGCAGTTTGTGGACTAGCATTCTCCATGTAAAAGCTCCCTGCAGGCCGATATTTCAAGGGAGCATCCATCCTTACCCCCTGCAGGGACATCGTGGTCCAGATGTGGGGTGGCTTCTGGGTCAGCCGAAGATGGCTGTTGTCTTAGCCTTCTTGTGCTGCCAGAGCAGAATACCACAGACCTGGTGGCTTTAACAACAGTTCTGGCAGCTGGAAGTCCAAGATCAAGGTGGCAGTAGGGTTGATGTCTGCTGAAGGCTCTCTCCTTGTGCTGCAGAAGGCCATCTTCTCACTGTGTCCTCAAAGAGCCTTTTCTCAGTGAAAGGAGGGGGAGGAAGCAAGCATTCTGGTGTCTCTTCCCATAAGGGCACTAATCCCAACACAAGGGCTCCACCCTCAGGACCTTATCTATACCTAAGTATCTCCCAAAGGTCCCATCCCCAAATACCATCATATTGGGGGTTAGGGCTTCAACATACAGATTGGGGTTGCTGTTGTTGAGTCACTAAGTTGTATCAGACTCTTTGAGATTCTTGGCAACCCCATGGACTGCAGCACTCCAGACTTCCCTGTCCTTCACTATCTCCCAGAATTTGCTCAAGTTCATGTCCATTGAGTCAGTGATGCTATCTAACCATCTCATTCTCTGCTGCCACATTCTCCTTTTGCCTTCAATCCTTCCTAGCATCAGGGTCTTTTCTAATGAGTTGGTTCTTTGCATCAGGGCCAAAGTATTGGAGCTTCAGCATCAGTCCTTCCAGTGAATATTCAGGGTCAATTTCCTTTAGGATTGACTGGTTTGATCTCCTTGCACTCCAAAGGACTCTCAAGAGTCTTCTCCAGCACAATTCAAAAGTATTAATTCTTGAACTCAGCCTTCTTCATGGTCCAACTTTCACATTTGCATATGACTACAGAAAAAGCATAGCTTAGACGCTACGGACCGTTGTAGGCAAAGTGATGTCTCTGCTTTTGAATATGCTGTCTAGGTTTGTCATAGCTTTCCTTCCAAGGAATAAGCATCTTTAATTTTGAAGCTGTGGTCACCATCACAGTGATTTTGGAGACCAAGAAAATAATAAACCTGATTTCGTGGGGAGGATGGGTAACATAATTCAGTCCACAACAGCCATCATGGAGCATGGGTATCCCCAGTCGTCCCTTGGCACCCAGGCCACAGCTGGACTGAGTTCAGGATTCTGGGAGGCTCAGGAGAACAGCCAGCACCTGGCTGTTCACATTCTCAAGGAGTGTTGGATAGGTCAGAAGTACTCACATGGGATGAGCCATGAAGGAAAAATCAGATCTAACCTGGGCGAAATGGACTCACTCAGTGGGCAGTCAGAGCAGGGAGCGGTCATTGGTGGAAGGCTCCTGGAGAACTGGCCCTGTGTCTTCAGCCTGTTCATGGTCAGCAGGTCTCCTGTGCTGGGCTGCACAATGTATGCAGAGGAACCAGAACCTTTGGAGGTGGCTCCAGCATCATGGTGGTGGTGGGACGAGACGGCAGTAGCAGGGTGAGGTGGACTCAGCACCACAGCCTGTGGGGTCCAGGGGGCCCAGCTGCCACCAGAGAGAACCAGATATATCCAAGTGACTGTGAGGAGCTGCATTGTGACCCTGCAGGGTCTGGCTCCTGGCCACTTGGGACAGGTCCCAGCTATGCTCGTGAGGCCAGAGTGCAGTTCTCTGTGGTCCCAGACTCAGTGTCTAGGTGGCTTCTTTGACCTGGCCCTTTCATAATTCCTTTGACCAAGATTACTGGGTCCCCTGACGAGGGCCATCAGCTGCCAGCTCTTTTCTGGAGCCAATAAGTGTATCCTAACACAAGGTTACTCAGCATCACAGGAATCTATTTATTACTCAGCATCACAGGAATCTATTTATTTGGAAAATCAGATCAATCAAATTGCTGTTTCCAATTAATTGTCTTAGTTTCATACATGTCCATATAGCAAGTGTATCTCAGAGCTTTTCAGATTAGGAGTACAAATAAGGTCACATATATGCCCAGACGACATCCCTAAGCCTGAACTGATTTTAGTGGTGACAATTTCGGCTTTTCCACAACTGTCCCCAACTCACAGACTGCTACTTGCTGCAGGTGGATTCATCAGCACCCTGACCCTAATCCTGCCCCTCTGCCCCTCCTGTGTCAGCTGGGCCTGACTGCTGATTATGGGCCAGGCTGAGCCCCGAGGGTGGACCCTCCTACAGAGAAGCCTGGCCTGCAGCACTGGACCTGTGCCCAGCCCCACCCCACAGGCCAGGATGGGTGCCCCTGGGGAGAGAGAGCAGATCCATCTCCTCCCCCGAGAGTACTGGGATCAGTCACAGCTCACCCACAGGTCCACAGTTGTGACATCCATTCCATACCATCACATCCCCCCATACCATCACATCCCCCCAAGGACCTATACCTAACAGTTAATTACACAGTTTGAGTCTAGACTCCCCTCCCACCCTCTGTCTCCTGGCTCAGGCAGAGTCATGCTGCCCACAAGACTGTATGCTTACAGACATCTCCATCACTGGGGATGATGGGTTGTCAGGGTCCCCTCATCCCTTTCCTCTTTAGAAGCCTGTCTGGCCCTGAATGCAATGGTGGCATGAACTGAACACTCAGCTCCACCAGGCAGGCTCCCAGCTTCTGGCTCAAAGAGAGAAACTGGAGGAGGGGTGACTCATAACTCCACCCACCCCGGGCTCTGACAGCATCCAGCCGAGTGTCCTGCTGATGCATGTCTGGCTTTCTGAGAGTGGCACAGGTGTGCCTCCATCCAGGATAGCCATGGGACCATGTAGCCCTAGGCAAGAGGAGCAGTGTTCAGGGCTTGGGGCAGCTGGGAAGTACTCATCTTGGGGTCCACAGAGCCCTGACTCTATCTGGCACCCAGTGCAGCCCCGTCTGAGGGCCAGAGTCTCTGGTCCTGGGCATGATCACTGCTCCATTTCTACCCTTTCTTCCTCACCCTTCCCTCCAGCCCCACGGAATGGACCTGACCACTGACCACAGGGGAGGCAAGAGAAGGCGAGGCTCCTGATCGTCAACTGCTCTCGGTCAAATTGAGGGTTCTCAGGCAGGAAGACACCCTGCCCTCCATCCTTCCTGCCACTCCCACCCCCCACCCCACCCCTCGAAGAACCCCAGCACTTCAAGACTTGGGCAATTACCCAACCTCCCCTCCTCCCCACTCAGGGTTTTATCTAAATCGCCCTCTTCTCCCCCACTGCACTCCCCCCATCCGCTCCCCTCTTACGCTGCAGGTAGAAGGTGGCTTCTTTTCCTCCTAAAGACTTCTTCCCCTCTGTGCACATCATCTCATTCGTCACTTTTCATCCCACTCACTCCATCCTGCAAACCACCCTATAATTTATCCTGATAATCATTTCACTCCCCAGAGCAGCTGAGTCATCTGCAGGCTTTCAGCTGTCACCACAGCACCTTGTCTAGAGCATCAGAGAAGCCCAGTCCAAACCCTGAGTCAATCATTTACAGTTTCCAGCCAGGAACTGCCAGGAGCCCTGTTTCATTGTGATGGGTCCTCCATCCCTGTCCCTGGCTCTCTCATCTTCTCCCTCCCAGCCACAGAACAGGGACAGCTCTGTGAACAGTGCCACCATAGCCAGCTGCCTAGCCAGGACTCTGATGGGCAAGTCAAACACCTTGCTCTTCTCTGGCTGTACCAAATCAAGCCAGATTCCTTCTCATCATTCTCAAGGGAACGAAATCCAACTAAATCTAAAACTAAAACTAAACCAACAACGTCCCAGCCTGTTCAACAGAGCAGGCTGGTCATGTCCGGGAATTTTCTTCTCCCAGGCTTGCCACTACTGCCTCTCCTCCCCGCTGGGCCAGTGCTCAAACTCCACGCAGCAGATGCTCAGATAGCAACGAGGAATGGGCTGTCCACTTCCAGCTCTTGTTCTGTCGCCTACCTTTCCCAGGTATATCCTGTCCCCTCATGGCTCTCAGGTGCCACCAACAGCTTTTCACTCTGTCCCCACTGCTTCCACATAGTGTCCACAGCTTCACACAGCCTGGTCCACACCAGTCCCCCTCAGTCCCTCTGCAGCTTTCTCCTGGGGACAGGAAGGTTTGGGTGACCTCTCAGGCCTTTCCAAGGCCCAAAGAAAACTTGGGGTTCTCTGTGCATACTTGCTCTCCCCAGTCACCCCCTCTGCTGGCATCTCTATGTGGTCATTGGTCAACAGAGCTCCAGAAGAGACCAGAAAATCCAACCACTCCACCCCGGGATCCCAAACTAAAAAGGAGCTTCATCAGTCCCTCCCACTCCATCTTTCCTCCATGCCCAACCCTCCTGATTCTCTCTCCTAACTCTCTTCCTTCCCAGAATCTTCTAGCCTAACAGAAGGACAGAGGAGAGTTGGAAAACAGCCTTATTCAGATGGTCTCTTTCTCTCAGTTCTTCTGCCTCGTGTGTTTGTTGTTCAGTTGCTGAGTCGTGTCTGACAGTTTGTGACCCCGTAGACTGCAGCACCCTAGGCTTCCCTGTCCTTCAGTAACCCTCAGAGTTTGCTCAAACTCCTGTCCATTGAGTCAGTGATACCATCCAACCATCTCATCCTCTGTCGTCCTCTTCTCCTCCTGCCCTCAATTTTTCCCAGCATTAGGGTCTTTTCCAATGAGGCGGCTTTTCGCATCAGGTGGCCAAAGTATTGGAGCTTCAGCATCAGTCCTTCCAGTGAATATTCAGGGTTGATTTCCTTTAGAATTGAATGGTTTGATCTCCTTGCAGTCCAAGGGACTCTCAAGAGCTACTCCAGTAGCACAATTCAAAAGCGTTAATTCTTCAGCACTCAGCCTACTTCATGGTCCAACTCTCACATCCATGCATGACTACTGGAAAAACCACAGCTTCAACTCTACTGACCTTTGTCGGCAAAGTGATATCTCTGCTTTTGAATATGCTGTCTAGGTTTGTCATAGCTTTCCTTCCAAGGAGCAAGCAAGCATCTTTTAATTTTGTGACTATAGTCACCATCTACAGTGATTTTGGAGCCCAAGAAGATAAAATCTGTCACTGTTTCCACTTTTCCCCCACCTATTTGCCATGAAGTGGTGGGATCAGATGCCATGACCTTTGTTTTTCAAGTGTTGAGTTTTAGGCCAGGTTTTTCACTCTTCTCTTTCACCCTCATCAAGAGGCTCTTTAGTTCCTTTTTGCTTTCTGCCATTAGGGTGGTATCATCTGTATATCTGAGGTTGTAGATATTTCTTCTAGCAATCTTGATTTCAGTTTGAGCTTCATCCAGTCCAGAATTTTGCAGGATGTACTCTGCATATAAGTTAAACAAGCAGGGTGACAATATACAGCCTTGATGTACTCCTTTCCCAATTTGGAACCAGTTGTTTCATGTCCAGTTCTAATGGCTGCCTCCTGACCTGCATACAGGTTTCTCAGGAGGAAAGTAAGGTGGTCTGGTATTCCCATTTCTTTTAGAATTTACCAGTTTGTTGTGATCCACATAGTCAAAGGCCTCCTGCTTTGGAGACTGAGAAATTGAGAATTCACCTGGGTTCTTCAGAGTTCCCCAGATACTGACACTGAGTGGCTTATGTCAAGTTGTCTGGGTTCAGGGGAAAGGTTTTGGGGCCACAGCGAGCGAAGATGGCATTCAAGTGACCATCAGAGGGAGGGCACACCAGTAAATGCACCACTTGTCAGCCCACCACATCAGGGCCCTGGGAAGGGATATTCACTATGGAATTTAGGTTGAGGTTTCCTTCCTCCAGGCATGACTTTTTTCCCTTAGCCATGGTGGTCAGGGTGTCCTGGTGGACTAGCTGGCTCCTGGAAGGCCGGTGGGCCATGATGTCCATGCGGAATTCTTTGATGACAAAGTAGTAGCAGAAAACATCCAGGCAGCAATTGAAATTGGAGAAACACATGGACAACTGCAGGAACAAGATAATATTCTGCTTGGCTCTGCACTCCACAATGAAGCCATTCCTCACCAGGAACTGCAAGAAGAAACTCAGGTGGACGGGGAGAAAGGAGACCACAAAGACAGCCAAGCTGACTGCAATAGTCCAGATGCAGGCCTTCTGCTGGACCCAGTCCCGGGTGTGGTCCCGACGAGCAACCAGAATGTGAATACTCCTGGAGGAGCAGAAACCAATGATGCTCATGGGCAGAAGGAAGCCAAAGACCTCAAAAGGGAAGAAGACCTTGGCACTCCAGGTGCCATCAGTCATGTTATTGAAGCACGTGTAATTTTGCACTTTGCCATGGAAGCTATAGACAGGAGTGCTCCCGACCCACACCAGCACCCAGATGATACAGCAGATCCCAAAGATCTTCCTGGGAGACCGGATGTGGCTGACCAGGATTGGGTACCGGATGGCCAAGAATCTGTCCAGGCTGATGAAGCAGATAGTGAAGATGCTCCCATACATGCTGATGAAGTAGAGGCACTCCACCAGAGTACAGAAGGGAAGGAAGGAGCCCTGCCTTCGGGACAGGAACATCTTGAATGGGAGGGAGAGCACCAGCAGGAGGTCAAAGACTGCCAGGTTGATCATGTAGATGGAGGTGGCAGTGTAGCAAGGCCACCTCTTCTTCAGGAAGGAGCTAAAGCCTCGGATGGCGAGTACATTGAGGAGCAGACCAAGAATGAAGGTAGGGATGTGGACAGCCAACTGCACAGTTTCCATCAGCTGTTTCACATCGTTGAAGGAGCAGTTTTCGCTGTGGTTCTGCTGGCTCATATTCCTTCCTACAATGTCAACAATAGATGAGATGAAGCTCCTCTTACTCTATAGAACTAATGGAGTCAAACAACTTTGTCGAGACTCATGAACACATCCCCTTTATCACACAGCAATCTATGCTCTCCAAACAACAATTAGAAAACACAGGAAGGAAAATCACCTTCTAATTCTGTTGCCCAGATGTAATCACTGTGATATATATATATATATGTGTGTGTGTGTGTGTGTGTGTGTATATATATAGATAGATAGATAGATATGTACATACTTGTGTGTATGTGTCTTTATCTTTTACAAAAACAGAATATGCATGACCCTTTCTCTGTTCCCTTTTTTCTGATCAGAAGTCTTTCTGTTGAAAGTATCAGCAAGACCATAAGTCCTGACCCAAACTGGTTTCATCAAAGAGAATTTCACAGGACTGGAAACAAGAAAACTAGGGCACTGCTGACTTTAGCTGCAGATTGTACAGCTTCAAATGCTGTTTTCAGAATCCAGTTCCTCTTTGTATGTTGCCCCTCTGCTCCACCTCACCCTCACCCCTAAGGTTGGACAGAGCTGACCCCACCCCTAACTGTCCAGTTGGTGGCAATCAGTGCATCACATTCCCCAGGACACTGTCATTGGTTCATTTATAGGTCCAGGGGTGAATATTTGACCCAGAGCAGATGAAAAGTAATGAACCTCTTGCTTGGGTTTCTAGGAAGGGTGTTGGGGCTTTTTCTTTGGGATTTGAAATTGGGAGGATAAAGCCTGAAGCTGCTAGAGCCTCTTGCTCTCCAAGAAGAAAACCATACAGAGACTGGAAAAACATGGAAGAAAAAACATGCCCAAAGGGAGTGAAGTGAGGGCTTGTGCATGTGTGTGTGCTCAGTCGCTATATCATGTCCAATTCTTTGTGACTCCATGGACTGTAGCCCACTGGGCTCTTCTGTCCATGGGATTTTCCAGACAAGAATACTGGAGTGGGTTGCCATGCCCTCCTCCAGGGGATCTTCCCCATCCAGGGATCGAACCTCCATCTCCTGCATTGCAGGCAGATTCTTCACCACTGAGTCACCGGGAAGTGAAGTGAAGGCTTGAGGTCTCCCTAAGGCAAAGAAAGGCCTTTGAACAGAGAGAAAATTAGAGCTGGCTTCAGGAACAAGAGGTCCGAGGTTGCAGGTGTGGCTGCAGATGGTCGCTGGATACCAGCAGACAGATAGAGATCACAAGCCCTTGGGAAGGCAGCAGTTGAGTATTTTTAAGACCCTGTATAGAATGCCATTCCCAAATCCTCTCTAACTGCTGGCAAAAACAGAAATATATGTGTGTATGTGTATATATATATATATATATATATATATTTAATCTCTCATCCATTGAGCACTATATAGTAAATATATAATATACATTATTTGGTGCCTTTCCAGAAATTCAACACTTTCCTATGTGCTAACTTTTCTTATAGGTTTATGTCATGGAAGATCTAAGAAAATGTACCGACTCATATCAGAAGCTTCAGACTCCTGTGGTCTGTGTGAATGGCACCTCCTGGAGTTTCGCAGTGTAAGTCCCAGGTGGAACTTAACTGCCCCAACCCTAGAAGCCTGGAATAAATTAACTGTAAGCTGGCGGGTTGCCCTCTCCCAGCTGAATATCCCCAACTATGCAACAAGCTTATCTCAAAAAAATAGCTAGAATAGTTTGGAACCAACAAGATAAGTTTCAAAAATGACAAAAAGAACAGAAAAGAACCCAATTTGGATCTAACTGAAAGTGTTGCAGCACCAAAAAGGAAGACTCATTTGGCTAAGAGAAGTCACCTTCAACATCAGAAACAACAGAAAACCAAGAACCACAAAGATAAGAGCAAATACAAGCTTGTGCTTAAAGAGATTCGACAAGACTGCAAAAAAACGGAACCTGGGGCATCCGTTTGGGGCTGGGTCATGCTCACGCAGACTCCATGGGTGAACCCAGCTCATTGCTTCTGATTCAAAGATTAGAACTAAAGTGGCCAAGGAAAAAAAAATTAGTGATGTTTAAAGATAAACCCAAATTCAAGCCCAAAACATGGGTGAATTGAACAAATTGATGAAAAACTAACAGAAATGGTAAAAAAAAAAAAAAAAAAAATGGTTCTAAGATTCCAGTGCTTGTCTGAATTGACTGTACCAATTATTCGTGTACAAGTATTCCTGTGGAAAAGATAAAAGTCAGCTATCAGTGTCCTCCAGCAGGGAAATCCTAAAGGTCACATTTGAATTGCTGAACGACTTCAAATGTGAGCTTTTCAAATGTTAATTTTTGAAGCTAGAAAAGCACACCATGGATTGGCAATAAGAAACCAGGTTGAAAAAAAATACTTCCAGCTAATGGTAGAGTGAGCAAAGAATCTGAAAAATTAATCCCCTGAATTCCCTCTGAAAGGGAACAATCTTTTTTCTAAAAAGATCAGGAACTTCATTGGAATAAGATTAAAAAAAACCTCCAGGCTGCAGCAAGATGTAAAAGTCATTTTTTTTTCCCCCAAAGATGGGCTGCAAATAAAAAGCAATCCACTTGAAGTGGTGGCTAGCAACCTCCCACTCTAGACCTGTTGTCTGGGGCTGTGGATGGCACCTGTTCTGGCCAGCTCTGGGATCCGCTCAAATCAACTGAATCAACTGATTGAATCAACTGTAAGATGGTGCAGGGGGGAGGCCGAGAAGCAAATGCTGAGACAGTTTTAGGCATTTGACAGATATATTAAGGGAAAGGCCGGTGTGATAAAGGGCGAGAGACAAGAGTGTACGGGCTTCCCTGGTGGCTCACTGGTAAAGAACACATCTGTCAATGCAGGAGACTGTGGGTTTGATCCCTGGATCAGGGAGATCCCCTGGAGGAGAAAATGGTAACCCACTCCAGCATTCTTGCCCAGAGAATCCCAGGGACAGAGGAGCCTGACAGGCTACAGTCCATAGCGTCACAAAAGAGTCGAACAGGACTTAGTAACTAAACAACAACAAAAATAGGAGTGGACAGGAAGAGCCCTCAGACCACAAAGCAGTCTGACACCTGTGTAAGGAGAGAGAGAAGGAAGAGTTGGGTAGGAAGAACTTCAGACCATAGTGCAGCTCTAAGAATGATGAAGACCTCTTCAGGTGGTCGAAGATACTGGAAGCACAAGTCACCTGTTCAAGTTCCATGTCCAGCAGGAATCTCCCAGGACCAGTGCCTCCTCAGAGCCCCGTCATTGGCTAGAACCAGCCCAAGGTGGGCATGACCCCAGTTGGACTGTCAGTCACCAGGGCCCTGGTCCCAGCTTCATACTAGGAAGGAAATAACATGAATGGGGAAAGGTCATGGATCAAGCAAATTGAGTCTGTGAACAGACCTGAAGGGCCCGAGAGGAACTTTGTTAACCGCAAGCAGCTGATGCCTGAGAGGCAGGCTGAATTACACCACAGAGAAGATGAGAACTTGGATTAGAGGAACCATGTTTTATGCAGTTTTTGGAAAGAAAGCCACTCTCAGATGTCCCACTTACATCTTTGTGCTTAGTCGCTCAGTTGTGTCTGACTCTTTGAGACCCCATGGACTGTACCCCACCAGGCTCCTCTGTCCATGGGGATTCTCCAGGCAAGAATACTGGAGTGGGTCGCCATGCCCTCCTCCAGTACTTAACATCTTTAAATGTCATTAATATAAAAGCTTACAAACTTTGTGAATAAATAAACCAAGTTTCCTGGAAACCTCTCTGAAAAAAATAACACCAGAAAAGTTTCAAGGGGTTAAATTTGAACATAAGAACTTCATGCCCAATTGGGTGGCTGTTCAGGTGTGAAGATCATAAAAAGTCAACTAGGTATGTATGGCTTTCAGAGGGGATTGGGGGAAACTGCCTCCAAGAGGCAGAACTTCAGCTCTCCAAGAGATGCCAACAATAAAAGATGCAAACATCAAGATGGGCAAGTTCAGAGAATCAGAAGCAGGAAACTGGAAAGAGACCAAAGCTATGATGTATATAGTTACAGATTTAGAAGAAAAAAAAAGTAAAAGAGATCTTGCGTGCATGCTAAGTTGTTTCAGTCGTGTCCAACTCAGAGCCACCCTGTGGACGTAGCCCACCAAGCTCCTCTGTCCATGGGATTCTCCAGGCAAGAGTACTGGAGTGGGTTGCCATGCCCTCCTCCAGGGGATCTTCCTGACCCAGGGATTGAACCAGCATCTCTTGTGTCTTCTGCATTGGCAGGTGGGTTCTTTACCAATAGTGTCACCCGGGAAGCCCTAAGAGATCTTCCATGTCTTTAAAAAAAGACAAGCTGTAATACCTCAGATAAAGTAATGAAGAAGGAAGATATTCTTGGGTTGCAGAGGGCAAGCATGACAGAGAGTACTGGGACACAGGAAAAGAAAACATTACATAAAAGGGAAATTAAAGGTCATTGTTCTGTCTTCTTTTTTAACTTTGATAGTTACAGAAAGCGTAAGATTTTTTAAACCTTGACCTAACAACTGACTATTAAAAACAGGATGCTTATCCTCAAAATCACTAAAGTTGATAAAGAGAAACAAATCAGACAAAACAGTCAATGAGTAATAGAATGGGAAAAAGTAACCAAGCATAGAAATTACATCAATAAAATAAATTACATTCTCCAAATAAACTTTGGAGATTCAAAATTTTAAAAATTAACCAATGTTTTCAGTTCAATTACAAAATAAAATGCAATTCTTTATTGCTTGTAAAGGACACACTTACTTAATGACAGAAATACTCAAAGTAAAAGTCCCAGGATGAGATATCGGACAAATATGAGCAAAAGGAAAGTCCGAGTGGCAGTATTCATACCTAGCACTGTAGAATTAAGAATAAAACTACACATCAGGATTAAGAGCTTATTTTATATTAATGAAAGAAAAATTGTGACAAATATAGTAATTTATGCACTAGATGATGTTGTATAAAAGTACATAAAGTAATACTGTTAAAATTCAAGAGCCATTGGCAAAAATATGGCAGTTTCAGATTTTAATGTGGAATAGATTTGAACAGATCAAATTGGTAAAGTGTAAATTAGGATACAGAATTATATAAATAATGTAATGAATATAATTTAATTAATATCTTAGATTTTATTTTAAATAAAGAGTCTGGTTTTTTCTCAAGTATCCGAGAAAAAGTTGTTAAGATAAATTACCTGTCTAGCAAGAACAAAGCTTTCCATTAAAAGAAAAGCAGAAATTTTGTGGGGTATATACTCTGACCACAATACACAGAAGCCTAGGAAATAAACAAAATTGGCTTTTTAAAAACGAAGTAAAGCCAGGATTACAAAACAAAATGCATGGGGCATAGTCAACAATGACAAGAGCTTTCTGGATTGATTGTTTAAAAAAAATTTCACAAGATGCAGCTGGAACTATTCTCAGAGATAAATACATAGCCCAGACAGCTTGAATTTTTTTTTTTTTTAAGAAAACTAAATAAATGATTGAAACAGTCAACATGGGCATTTAGGGAAAAAAAGAACACTAAAGTAATAGAGAAATTGAGGAAATTTTTATAAAGATAAAAGTGAAAATAAAAGAATTAGCAAAGAGGAAAATAACCAGAATCTGTAAATTTAATTCTTTGGCAGAGAGAGGGAGGTGAAGAGTAAACTAAACAATACAAACACCTCTAATAATTGTGATCGATAAACAAGATTCAAGCAAAACTAGAAACGAGAAGGTGTTCTAAGACTAATAGAGGAGAGAGAAAAAAATAAAAAGAAATTACCTCATTACTAATCCACTTGAAAACCATGAAGTAGTTGACAATTTAAGGGCAAAACATAACTTACCACAATTAATACAAGAATTAACACAAGTGGTATTGATTAGATCAAAAGCCATGAGTAAAACTGAGAATGTTATCAAAGAATAAATAGATTTTAATATATCTAGAGGTGGGGGGCTCTAGCATATTTTAACTTTCAAGGACCAGATAATTCCCATACTCTATAAATAGTTTCAGATACACAAGATAATGATAATCAAGAATTTGTTATAAAACTAATTTACCCAAACACCAAAACTTGACAAATGTAGCACAAAAGAGGAAAACTGCTCAAATGCATGTATGAAAATAGATGCAAATATCTGAGTTAAAATATTACCAAATAGAACTCAATATACTAAAATTATAACTCATCATTTTACCAAGTCATATTCACCACAGAAATGTAAGACCTTTTTTCAATGTTAGGAAATTTGCTAATATTGTGCGTTACATCATTAGGACAAAAATGAAAAGCCATCGCATTGTATGATAGTTTTTCCACAAGTCATTTAAATGAAGGAAGAGAAGGATACTTCTTACACCTGATAAAGAGTAACCTGTTCACATTAACGGCCAACTTTGCATTTAATAGTTTAAAAAAAAAAAAACAAACAAAAAGAGACATTCTTATTGAAACTGGACACTTGCCGACACCCAGAAGTTCCAAACAACATGCTAGACAATTAACAGAAACAATAAGAAGAAATGAGGTATTCCCCTGAATTAATACAAGTGTCCTTTTGAATCATGGTTTTCTCAGACTATGGGTTTCCTTGGTGGCTCAGCAGTAAAGAATCTGCCTGCAGGGTCGACCCCTGGGTCAGGAAGATCTTCTGAAGAAGGAAATGGCAACCCATATTCTTGCCTGGGAAATCCCAAGGACAGAAGAGCCTGCTAGGTTACAGTCTATGGGGTCTCAAAGAATAGGATACAACTGAAAGACTAAGTCTTAGGGTATATGACCAGTAGTGGGGTTGCTGAGTCATATGGTAACTCTATTTTTAGTTTTTTAAGGCACCCCCATATTGTTCTCCACAGTGGCTGTATCAATTCACATTCCTACCAACAGCGCATGAAGTTTCCCTTTTCTCCACATCCTCTCCATCATGTTGATGGGCCTAGAGTCTGTCATACAAAGTGAAGTCAGAAGGAGAAAAACAAATGTCATATATTAACGCATATACGTGGAATCTAGAAAAAATGGTACAAATGAATCTATTTCCAGGGCAGGAGTAGAGACACAGATGTAAAGAATGGACATGTGAACACAGAGGAGGAAGGGGGAAGGTGGGACGAATTGAGAGATTGGGATTGACATATATACACTGCTGCTGCTACTGCTGCTAAGTCGCTTCAGTTGTGTCCGACTCTGTGCGATCCCATAGACGGCAGCCCACCAGGCTCCCCCGTCCCTGGGATTCTCCAGGCAAGAACACTGGAGTGGGTTGCCATTTCCTTCTCCAGTGCATGAAGGTGAAAAGTGAAAGTGAAGTCACTCAGTCATGTCTGACTCTTTGCGACCCCATGGACTGCAGCCTACCAGGCTCCTCCATCCATGGGATTTTCCAGGCAAGAGTGCTGGAGTGGGGTGCCATTGCCTTCTACCATGTATAAAATAGATAGCTAGTGGGAACCTGCTGTATAGCAGAAGGAGCTCAGCTTGGTTCTCTGTGATGACCTAAAGGGATGGGAGGGTGGGGTGGGAGGAAGGTCCAAGAGGGAGGGGATATATACATGTATACACACACACACACACACACACACACACACACACACATATACATATATACATGTATACTGCTGCTTCATTTCACTGTACAGCAGAGACTAACAGAACATTGTAAAGCAAATAAACGCCAATAAAAATTTTAAAAATCAATCAATAAAAAGGGAAAAGTATAAGAACAATAAATAAAAAATAACTCAAATAGAAAGCTTAGTCAATAAATGATGTTAAGACTATCAGTGAAGAATTTGGGGGCTAAAAACTAACTTTCGAATCCTCATCTCACACCTAGTAGAAAAAGAAATTCCAAATTCATAAGCGAAAAAAACTTCAGGAGATCAAACCATAGTAAAACTACATGAAAACTTAGTGGCCAATTCATAAAAGCCAGTGGAAGGAAGGAAAAGCTCTTTGCAACTTAAAATAATTGAAAAGCAAAAGAATCAGAAAACAGGTAGAACAGGTTTGACTGTACAAAAATTAGAAATTTTCTTTTTGTTTAAAAAAGCTTAACATCTAAGAATATACTGAAGGAAAGCAAATACAACAAATAAGTTAGATAAATAATGTTCCTTTGCTATGAAGAGTGTTAAAAAATGAGTAATATCAAGACACACAATAGATTAACAGAAAAAGACACAAGTGGTTCCCATAAGATTTACGAAGAAATAAATTTTTTGCTTATATTATCTAGAGATGCTGACAAGGATTCCATAAAATAATCATCAATATGCTAGTGAGCATACAGATATGTACCCAACTTTGGGAAATTGATAACTTATATTACAAGCCCTAGAAATCTTTTTTAAGGTTTCATTCAGTGATTCTAAAAATTTACCTTAAGTAAATTATGCAAAAAAAAAAAAAGGAAAAAATGTGTACGGAAATATGTTCACTTTAGCATCTTTTTCTCATAGCAAAAAATACATGCATTCACTTAAATGTCAACAAGAGCTCAATTTCACTACGGTAAATCTACTCAATGGAAAATTTTTGCCTGACTATATTATGTCTATGCTGACTACGCTAAATAAAGAACCCACAAACTACAGAACTATACATTCAGAATGATTTCAAATATGATTAAAAAACCCACACACAAGGAAAAAACCTAGAAAAAAAATTTCCATATGCCAAACACTGGTTGCATTCAAACGGTTAAATGGTGAGTGATTTCTAAATCTTTTATCTTTATCTCTCTTTTTCTTCTACGTGTGTGTGTGTATTTTTCTAATTAATAATGAAATGAAAACAATTTTTAAACGGTTTAATGTACTAAATGCTGGGGCAAAAGAAGAAAAATAGCAACAGCTTTTGACTTTCCTTTCAAAGAGGCAACATCTGAGTCTGTGTTGGAGGCATGGCGGGGGTGGAAGGGAGGTTTACACAGAATTTAAAGGAATGCATTGAACTGAAAGATACTCAGCTGATGAGGCATACATCTTGCCAGGTCAAAGATGTCAACATGTAGCATCAGAGGAACTTGAGAACAAAGCATGATATGACAAGGAATTGGACAGGCGAAAAGCCAGTGCCACCTAAGAGACCAGAGAATAGCCACAAGAAACCAATCCATGATAAAAGCAAGGTTTCCTCTGCCTGCATGTCAGTCATCACATCATCAAAATTGTATGTAACATAAAGGGAAGGACTTCCTTGGTGGCTCAGATGGTAAGGCGTCTGCCTGCAATGCAGGAGACCCGGGTTCGATCCCTGGGTCGGGAAGATGTCCTAGAGAAGGAAATGGCAGCCCACTCCAGTACTCTTGCCTGGAAAATACCTGGACACAGTCCACAGGTTTCCAGATAGGACACGACTAAGCAACTTCACTTTAAGGAGGAAGGAACCATGTGAAAGAGACTCAAACTGCCAGATGATCATTCAAGGGCCAGAGAGTGGGTGAAGAGGAGGGAAGATCTTTAAGCACAATTCTCCCAAAGTTGAGAGAGCTATTAATAGAAATAAATGTAGTCATTAAACTTGACTATTTTCTAAAGTGGTTATTTAGGCTAAATTATCTTGTCTATTTTAAAGGGACAAAAGGAAGAGAAAATTCACTATGGAAACAAAGTGAAAAAAACTGCAATACCTCAATATAGAGAGCAGAGGGGCAACCCCATGGAGGTTTAGACAAATGTAACAATTACAATCAAATCATAATCAGTTCAGTCAGTTCAGTTCAGTCACTCAGTCGTGTCCGACTCTTTGGGACCCCATGAATTGCAGCACGCCAAGCCTCTCTGTCCATCACCAACTCCCGGAGTTCACTCAAACTCGTGTCCATCGAGTCGGTGATGCCATACTGACTAATAATTATATTAACTGCAATACTCCCTGTCAAGGGGGGAATCTGATCAAAAAAATTAAAACCCAATCATCTTGTGTTGATAAGAAACACCCAAAAAAAAGGCATAAGCTGAGTAAAATGATGAGATCATCTATGGATTATCAGATACACAGACCACTAGAAAGGAAGGAAATGTGACAGTGTCATTTTTTTTTAATACGGAGACCCTACAAGGTAAATGCTATAATAAACAATTAAAATACAAAATTTATGTTCCATGTACTTCTGTACATGATGGGAACAAGCAGAAATGCAAAACAGTAGAGAAAGAAATATAATTGCAGATAGAGACCCTAATGCTCCCCTCTTAGAATATCATTGATCAAGCAGACAGAGCTGTTTGGAGCTCTGAGCAGCTCAATTAATAATGTAGAACTAACAAATTAGTGAGGACCAAGTCATAAATCGGGGGAATACACTCTGTTATGGAGACGGCAAGTATCTTTCACCAAATTCATCCCATTCCCGGGCCCAGCCAAGGACTCCAAGGCAATGGCAATTTCACCCTTCAATTTTCAGATCGTTTTTCTGCAGACAGTAAGAAAACACAAGTATTTGCTGCAGCACTGACGGTATTAATCATAATATACAATAGGCATTTTCATGCATTCTTGTTAAGGAGTCTCTTAAGTAATGTGTCAGAGATAAAGTCAGAAGTACAGTGCCGAAATATTGGAAAGGAACAAATATTTACAGATGAAACACCAGTGAAGTCACAGCTGAAAGGAAAATCATTTCTAAGTATTCTTGCAGACAGGAAAGACAGTGAGAAGTGAGGTGAACCCAGTTACACACAGACACTCTAGAAGAGGAACATGGGGGACATGTGACAAGTGGCCCTTGCACTGCACCCAGGCCCCAGAGGCTGTCAGTCTGCAGGGGCGTCATGTGGAGAGCCTAGGATGCCCCAACACAGGAGGACATAAAGGAAGGACTAGCGTTGCTCATAAGCCATAGAAGTATAGATATTTTTATAGCTATTCTAGAGATGTCATCTGGAGATGCCTCCATCATTCTGGAGATGTTATATCAGCATCTCCAAGGCTCAAGATAGGCTCCACTGTATGACTCCATGGGGCCATAACAGGAAGTTTCAGATGCTGTAGGAAGCAGACCTATCTTCCACTGGAAGTCAGAGAGCAGACCAACTGGCCGTGCAATGAGCTCTCTGTCCCCAGAGATATGCAGGCAGAGGCAGAATATCTGTTTATTTGGAATGTTATATAAAAAAAAATCCACATATGTGAAAGGCTTAAAAAAAAAAAAGGCTGAGATAGAATATTCTGGCAATATGTGTTTTTCTAATGTTTGGTGAAGAGAGGAAACATCTTGTACATGAAAGAGGATGGGCCTGGGAGCCCTGAGGCCCCTGCTCTGC
The DNA here is from genome assembly GCF_003369695.1 of Bos indicus x Bos taurus. Lineage (NCBI taxonomy): Eukaryota > Metazoa > Chordata > Mammalia > Artiodactyla > Bovidae > Bos > Bos indicus x Bos taurus. The sequence goes on from NC_040077.1 coordinate 118,609,232, forward strand.
TTCTGCTTCTCTCTGGCTGTGGGGCCTCTTTCTGGCCTGTCTGGCTTCTCTAATCCACACAGCACCGCCCAGCCCTGGGGACAGGGGCCCATGGTGGCTCTCTGACTGCCAACTTGACCCCACGCTGGGCTGTGATTCTTGCAGCTGTCAGGACCCAGAGCTACCCACACCTTCAAGGACCCAGCACCCCTCTTGGGGCAGCCCTGATCCCATGTCTCCACAGCAAGAGCATCTAAACCCAGCTGTGTGGCTCAGACCAAGCCACACACTTCTGGAAAGTCCTGGCTTTTCCAGAAAACACCAGCAATGGGAAAAAATGCAACCTTAGGTGGTTTGCAGGCTAAGAAGCTTCTCTTGTGCTGCCGTGATCCTTCATCCACACAGAGAGCAGAGGTGTGAGCCAACTCAGAGGTGGGAGGGCCAGCTGGTGGCAGAGCGGCATCAGGACAGCTGAAGGGGTGTCATGGCAGGAGGGGCATCCTCGCCTGAAATTCCAGTTTTCTCTGGGGAGGCAGTGGTGAGCCCTGAAGGCAGAAAATAAGCATTTATTTGAATGCAGTTATCTGCTACTAACACCTCAATGTGAGTAAACTCATCAGTTAACACCTGAGCTGGGCTTCTGGGGATCATGATTAAGAAAGAACAGGACACAGGGGATGGAGCACACAGAATTTCCGGGAGTCCAGAATTTTGCTATAGCTGCACACTAAGCTTGGTGAGGGTGGAGTAGGGGTGGGTGGGGGAGTGCAGAGACAAGCTCAGGGATTTGAGATGTGGCCAGCTCTGTGCTAGGTGCTCTACGGAGGGAACTCAATACGTTCATTCCTGGGATGCTATTATAACTATGCCCATTTTACAGACGAAGACAAGGAGGATCACAGAAACCAAAGCACTCCCCCAAGCTCAAACAGGTAGTGAGGGGCCTCCAATGGACTCACATCCTGGACCTCTCCATCTTTCCTTTACCCCACGCCCACAAGCATCACCAGCAAGTTGTTGTTTCGTCCCTAAATTGTGTCCGACTCTTTTGGGACCCCACGGATTGTAGCCCACCAGGCTCCTCTGTCCATGGGATTTCCCAGGCAAGAATACTGAAGTGGGTTTACTTCTCCAGGGGATCTTCCTGACCCAGGGGTCTAACTTGCATCTCCTTCATTGGCAGGCAGATTCTTTACCACTGAGCCACCTGGAAAACCTATCACCAGCAAGAAGACCTGGTAAATCCAGGGGTTTATCCATCTGGTAAACCCCTTTCTCACTCCTTTCAGCAGCTGGCACCACCCAACAGTCTGATCCCCTCAGACTCACCTCCCATCCTAAAAACCCCATCCCTTCCTTCAATCCACTTTCACAAACCACCAGCATCATCTGATGTGATTTCCCTGCTATGGCCGGGTAGGGCCACCTGCCACTGGGGCAAGTCCCTGCTTTCCTCCAACAACCCCAGGACAATGACCATATATCCTTTGCACTTTATACCACCTCATGAGGCAAACGCAAAACAGACCCTCAACAAGGACTTATTCAATGAAAGAGGGGCCGAGTGAATGGCCTGGTCTGCAGCAGCTCCAGGGTGATAGGCGTGCCCTGTACAGCTGGGATGACTGGCCAGATTCGAGAGCACCAAGCCTTCTGTGGAGTCCAGGGCTGCCCTGAGCACACCTCCACCCCTGTCTCACTGCCCCAGGAGCACACAGCCTATTCCAGGCCAGTCCTACAGACATTCCTTCACCTCCTGTTCTCCGCTTCCACTCGTAAGAAATGCTGTAACTTCCCTTCTAGCTTCTCCAAGAGACACTTGATGAGGGTTGGAGAATAATCTAGTTATAAGATATAACAGTGGCCAAAGCTTGCTGAAAGCTTACGGGTGGGCAGCTGTGGGACAAGCACTTCCATCACTTACTGCTCTCAAGAGCTCTGTGAGGAAGAAATTCTTATTGCTCCCATTCCCCTGAGAGGTACACTGAGACCAGGGAAATTACCCAGCTGGCAAGGGGCTGGCCTGGGCTCCCGAGTGCAGCTCTAGCCTGCCGTGAGCACTTTGCTCAGTGGCTGCAGGGTGATTCCTAGAGCTTGTCATCTTGGCCTCTTGGTGCTTTCCCGGCCCCAATTCCGGGGCAGCAGGCAGCCGACCCGAGGGAGGGAGGTGGGGACACGCAAGTCGAGCTCCCTTGGGGACGGCTCCTGGGCTGCCTACAGCGAGGTTTCCCCACCCAGCCCATGCTGCCACTCTGAGTCAAATCAGGAGGAAGTTGAGGATTCATAGAAAATGTCACCTGCAATCAGGGACAGACCAGTCCTCCCCTGCTGCTGCTGCTGTCACGAAGGCTGCCCGGGGGGGCTGCTGCTGTCCCTGACGTCTAAGACGGCCAGGCGAGTTGGGGCAGTTGCCGATGGAGCCCAGACCCCGAAGGAAAGTCACCTCGCGGTCCCCGAGACCAACGTCAGTGGGTGGATTCCGGGTGCATCGGGTTTTCTGAGCCGCCTGGGGGCTGTTACCTCCTGGGAGTCCAGTGCAGCTGAGCGAGGTGTGAGATGTTATTTCCCAGCATGGTCACCACCTTACTCTGGGGAGAGGCACTTCCCCTTCTGGGGCTGAACTTCCTCGTCTGTGAAATGAGGGGGTGGGATCACATATATCAAACCGTTTTGCATCAGTCTCATCTGGCAGAAGGGCTTCTCCTCTAGGATCTGGAGAGGGGCTCCCTGGGGTGGGGGTGGGAGTTCCTTCCTAAGTATGGCTAGAATGTGGCCTGGGCAGGGGTTGGGGGATGTGGTCAGGAAGAGGCTCTGGGCTCTTGTGCCCTCTCAGAGGGTCTGCATACTCGCTCAGCTTCCAACAAAAGAAAACAAGTCAAGAGCCACTGCCTGAGCCGGGGCGTGAGGAACCTTTGGAAGAGGACACATCACCCACAGCAGAGGTTCAGAGCCTGGTGTCACGCCAGGAGCAGCAAGCTTCTGAAAAAGGGCCCTCGTGGCTTCCAGCACATCTGGGGTTTAGGATTCAGAACTGCTGCCCACAGAAAGGAGGGTGGTGTTGGAAGCCTTCATGTTTAGGACTTGGGGGCTAGGAAGGACAGCCTAGGGGGACACCTTAGCCCCTGCCTGCGTGTCTTCAAGGGACAGGGCACGGCTGCCAGGCTGCTCCCCAGCCCTGGCTTCTCTGGGCCCAGCTTCCACAGGGATTGGGGTCAGCCTGGGGTGATACGGCTCTCAGGAGCCCTGGGAGCAGAGGTCTCTCCAGTGTAGCAAGAGCTGAGATTCACCATTGGGCCCCAGGGTGCTCCCAGCAGGGAACCTCTGCAGATTCCAGAGATGCAGGGAAGTCTGGGCTGAAAGGAGCCTGGCAGATTCCCCTTCTGCCCAGGAGGAACTAGGAACCCCATTAAAGACCAAGGCACAGGTCGATGTTACAGGCCTGGCAGGCCGTCGCTTTCAGACGCCTCCAGGAATAGAAACTCTCCAAAGTGGGCCTTGGTGATCATTCCCACATATGTGGTCTCCAAGTAATCAACAGCTTGTGTGTGACTGTGGGTGAATCACCTGGCCCTCCCCAGCCCGGGCCCCCCCATCATTCAGGGAAGAGCTTGACAGAACCATGACAGCCCTTTAAGCTCTCACTGTCCCCGATCCCATCATAGCGGTGCTTGTGTGATGGGTAGAACCAAGTTCATTCATTGCATTGGGCCATGGTACCCCACGCTGGCTGGCAGGGCATAAGACAGGCCTTCCACAAGCGAGCCCACCCCGGGTCCCTGGCCCCGTCTAAGCAGAGGTGAGGCCCCTCTGAGTGCAGCAGCAGGAGGCCAGGAGTCTTGGGAGAAAGCAGTAAGGAGAAGACAGGCAGGTGTCCAGGACATGGGGCATGGGAGCCCTGAGAAGGGGTCAGCCTTGGGGACCCTGCAGAGAGTGACTCACCACACAGATCCTCCTCAAAGGGAGTCTCACCCATCTCCTGTTCTGGCTTTTTTTTTTTAATGAGTATCTCTGTGTCTTATTGCTGTGGCTTTTTATTTTTAATTCTGAATGCATACATGTGATTCAAATACATATGTAAACAGAGAGTAAAATGTCTGTGCCCCACCATTGTCCCCCAATCCAGTACTCATCTCCCCTGGGGGGACCCCTGATTGCAGCTTCTTTCAGATTCTCTGCACCAGCATGTATGCATCCGTGTGTCCTTATTTCCTCCCGTTTAACACAAACAAGTTATCTTCCACCTCCTTTCTTGAAGAGTTTTGCTAACGATCCTCATCAAGGGAGTGATGGTTGAGCCCTGGCAGGAGAACGTGTGGTCCAGAGAGATTCAGAGTGTGCTGGCTTGTTAGGGATGGACCAGGCAGAGATTTGTCCAGGGCTGACCCATGGCTCCAGCCTCTCTACCCAGCTCCTCTCCTTCCCTCACCGCAGCCACTGCCCTGGGGAATCAAAGTCAAAACTCTGAAGACTTTTTCTTAGAAGGTTTTGCTAAAAGTCCCAGAACCAGCCCCTCTGGTCCTGCCCCACCTTTCACCACCTGGAACAAATCAGAGGCCTTGGGAGTTCGGGTGGGTCCCTGTTGACCTGCCTGCTGGGGAACCCAGAGCAGGAGGGCAGTGGGGCTAGAACCTTCACTCTCAGCATGTTCCTGGGCAGCCTCCGAGCTTGGAAGTCACTCCTAGATCAAGGAACAAGCCATTCTGTTTGCCATAGAGCAGCTCACAGCACTGGGGAATCACCACACCCTCTCCCAACACTGCTTTATTCTTTCCTTTAGCATCAGAGCCTTTCCTGTGCTCGTGGAGCATCCCCTCCAGGTGAGGAGTGGTCCACGGGGTGGGGGTGGGGGGCATTGCAGGCTGTGAGTGCTGGGTCAGAGGATGCCTCTCAACCCTGCCCAGAGGGGGTTGCTCTGGGAACAGGGGCAAGGACAAGGTTGGGGAGGAAGATACTGGAGGTACAGAGAACAGTCTTAGTGCAGATTCGAGGCGGAGAGGAGCTTGGCATTCTGGGGGATCCAGGGGTTTCTCTGCATAATCGGAGGGCTGGCCAGACAGCAGCAGGGGCAGGGGAGTTTAAGGGGCCCCAAGGAACATATACACTGACTCAAACGTCATACAGGAAGCTGTCCAATAAAACAGAACGGTCTGACATAGTCCAGAGCTTTTCTTCTCACTCCCAGCCAACTCAGGACCAGTTACTGCAGGCTGGGGCAGTTCAGGGACCGGACACAGCACAGACCCTCTCAGGTGACAGGGTCAGGGTGCAGTGAGGGAAACAGCAGTAACAGGAAGGAATCGGGAAAGGAAAGGGATGGTTGGGGGTCTGATAGAAGGGCCACTGGCATCAGAGGCAGCCTAATTCCTAAAGCCTCAGGCCAGCCAGGCTCAGTAGCCACTCCCCATATAAGCCACTTTGCTTCCCTGGTGGCTCAGATGGTAAAGAATCCGCCTGCAATGCAGGGTTTTCAGGAGGTTTGATCCCTGGGTTGGGAAGATCCCTTCGGAAAAGAAATGGCAACCCACTCCAGTATTCTTGCCTGGGAAATCCCATGGACAGAGGAGCCTGGCCCATGCGTATCACCAACTCAATGGACATGAGTTTGAGCAAACTCAGGGAAATAGTAGAGGACAGTGGAGCCTGGCATGCTTCAGTTCACGGGCTTGCAAACAGTTGGACACAATTTAGTGACTGAACAAGATAACCACTTGGCAAACTCGGCTGGCTGCCTAAATTAGGGATCAGATATTCAATCAACAAATGCCTCACCAGGCAGTGATGGTCAAGACAGACAGTAGGACTTGCTTCAGAACACTGTTTTTAGGAGTTGACATGACAGCAGAGGTCAGAGCCCCAGCAAGTATCTGGTACTTGCTGAGACCTCCTGGATGTTATGTCTGCCTCAAGAGTTGCTTAGAAAAAAAGGAAAAATAGCAACAAGGAGAATGAACCCTTCCTGATGGAAGGTTTCCCAGAAATAACAGGCAGGCTCAACGGAGACGTGAAGGCAGGAGAAACTGAGGGTGGGCAGGCAGGGAGACACCCTCAATACCACACCTCCAGGCCCAGCCACACATCTGTCCCCAAACTCGATCTGTGCCTTTAGCCTGCCTGACTCAGTCCACTGCAGCGCAGACAAGGCCCTTTTCGGAGGCCTGAACCGAGTCCCTGAGGACTGCTTGCAACAGGCACCCTAGTCGTCTGGCAAAGACAGCTGAACCCTAATAGCACCTGCAGAGACCAACAGTGTCCAGCCACCCGGAAACTCAGCACTCGGGGCAGCTAACAGAATCAAGGTCAAGGCGCTTCACAGCAGGCACAATATGGTGGGGGCGGGCAACAAAGCTTTAGAATTCGACCCTCCCCTCCCACACGCCCCTTCCGGCTGTCTCCGGAAGTACAGCGTGAGGTGAAGGCAGAAAGTTCTGGATGCTCAGATATCTGGGTCTGGGCTCTCCTTTCGGCTCCTGTCATGATCCTGGCCAGCGAGTTATGCAAGTGGGGCCAGCACTTCCAGGGAGTCTGAACGTAAATGCCTCCAAGTTACCACCCCTAGCTTTCTTGTCCAGATGCTTCAAGGCCCTGGGCAGTCTGGCCTTCTAGGGGGACGGTGTCCTGGGCTGGACCATGGAGGGAGCTTCCTGGTCTTTCCTACTGGGGCTTGGCTAACAAGGCCGCAGCCCCTCCTCCTGCCCGGTCCCTGGGAGCTTCTCACCTCCGGCCTCCCAGGCTCGTTGACACCTGCTCCCAGTTACACTGTATGTTTCTTGAGGACTTGGGGAAATAGTGGATCATTTTGGAATACTTTTCTCTTCATGAGGCTTTCCTTTTTTCACTTTCCTGCTGAGTAAAGTGCACTCCTTCTTTAACCCATGTGTCCATTGGGAGTGTAACAATCTCCCACTTTAGTTATTAAATGCCTGTCCTACTTCTCTTTGTGAGTGTCTTCTCCTCACTTCATTCCTTCCCAGCCCTCTCTCACAGACACATATTTTTATCTTTGCTGCATGAAAATGAAAATTGTTAATGGAGATATAATGGTAGGTCCTTTTGTTGCCATGAATTGTCTCGCAACACCTTAATAATGAGCCCATCTTCAGCCCTCTGCCGTTGCAGTAAACAATGTTCATTTCCTTCCTGGAAATCTTTGAATTAATTTTAATTAAAAAAAATTTTTTATCCTGGGTTGGAGGATGAAAAAGCTTCTCCAATACCAAGGGCCTGACAGATCCCTGTAAGGGTGAAGCCAACCCCCTATTTTCATGCAAAAGCCCTTTGACCCCTGGACCCTCTTGCCCCCCAGCTGTGCTGCCCGCCGCCCACATCTGCTCCTTACTGTCCTCACATGTCTTCTCAGCCACTCCCCAGTCTTGGCTCCACCTCCACCCCTGGACACCCCACCCCTCAAGGAGACCTCAGGAAGGCTAAGACAGCACCCTCCGCCATTCACAGGGCACGTCTCAAGACTGTGGCCTACACGCTTATAAATAAAATCTGTTCATTCCTCCAAACAAACTGTGAGGCGTCTACTATCGTTAGCCTCATTTACAGATGAGGAAAGTGAGGTACAGCAAGGTCAAGACCATATTCCCAGCTGCCAGTCGGGGGCACTCAGCACACACCAGCACCACCTCAGGGCATATCTTCACAAACCTCTAAGGGAGGGCCCTTGAGCACCTCCACTTCATGTGTAGAAACGGAGACATGAGAGGTTAAACACCTTGCCCAAGATGACCCAGTTATTAAGAAGCTGAGGTGCAACGCAAACCACGCCTGCCTGACTGCAGAGGCCCCACGGTCACTGGGACTCTAACCGCCTTTTAATTTCCATGTACTGCTCTCACTGTGTGACCTCCTCTCGCCTCCTGCCCCTCCCCCATTCCCCACAGGCACACGTGGCAGCCTCTCAGCCCCTGAAAGCTCCCCTCCCCTTCTAGTCCGCCCTCTACTCCACTGCCCAGTGCCGCCCCAGCCCGGATCGGTCCCCACCCCTGAGCCACTCCACCCCCAGGCCACTGGGACAGCGGGAAACACGCCAAGGGTCAAAGGGAGCCACTCAAAGCAGTGGTCTTGGCGCACCAGCACCCCTTCCTGCGTGCGAGATTAGACCCACCCCAGCCTCTCCCACATCTCCCTCAGCCCTCACCAGGATCCCCACCACCCACAGACACCTCTGCCTCCAACGTCACAGACAAAATCTGGCTTCTCAAGCGTGAACCTCAGGCTCCTTATCCTCAAACCAGCACAGTCTGCACCCAGCCAATTACCACAAAGTGTTTCTGCAGCTTAGAGAAATTCACCTCCCAGCTCCAGCCCACCTCACCTGTCACCTCAGGGAACCTGCTCCGTCAAGCTGTCACTACTGTTTATAAGGAGTGTCCCTAGGGCACAGAAAAATGTTCGAGGATGTCCGAGAACAAAACTTCATTCCCTACGTGTTGGTGTTGAAGGAAGAAAATGACTCGCAAATTGGATGGGTACTTGTTCTATAATCTAAGGTGACCAGAAGCCTTAATGTAGGTGTGATTGGATTTTTAAAGAGATTTCTGTGAAAGAACATTAACCTCTGTTACATAACTCACACAGTGTTATATGAAGGGAAAGCTATTATGGAAGGAAAAGTTTTCAGTGTTCATTAAAATAATGGATCTACACCTCTTCTAAATGCAAAGAACATGGGTGTGAATATTGATAAGATGAAAGCACAGAGGCCTTGGACTAAACAACATCCTCAAAGTTCTGAACTCAAGAAGGTGTTAATTACATGGACCACCTCCACAGGGGTGGAGGTGGGTGGGGGGTTGTTCCCCAGGCACTGATCTAGCCCAGATGCTTCTGCCCTCTGGATTTCCTGCTTAGCTCTACCCTCCATCCCAGGCCAGGACTTCTCACCCAGTTGAGTCCCTGTTCCCATCATTTCCCAGCCTCCTGCAGAAAAAGCACAAGCATTCCCTCTGACAGCCTCCTTTAAGGTCTCGGCTTCCTCATCTCTACTCTGGGCACAGTTGTGCAACAGCTTGCGCAAGCTCTCTCTCTAGGATTATCTGATTCTATTGTCAGCTCAGTTGGTAAAGAATCTGCCTGCAATGCAGGAGACCCTGGTTTGATTCCTGGATCGGGAAGATCCTCTGGAGAAGTCTTCTTGGGCTTCCCTAATGGCTCAGATGGTAAAGAATCTGCCTGCAGTGAGGGAGACCTGGGTTTGAGCCCTAGGTTGGGAAGATCCCCTGGAGAAGGGAATAGCTACCCATTCCAGTATCCTGGCCTGGAGAATTCCATGGACTACACAGTCCATGGGGTTGCAAAGAGTCAGACTGAGCAACTTTCACTTTCACTAATGTCCGAGGAGACAGAAGCAAACAGAACCCCAGGGTCCAACTCTCACCTTGTTCATTGGCAGCAAGGAAGAAAAAGCAGACTTACTGTTACTCTGCTGCCCCCCAGTCTGTTTCCTTCCCCTCCCTCTTTCCCCTTACCTGCTCCCCCCATCCCTACCTTCTGTAGGCCCCTACTCTTGGCCTCAGCCTGACCCTCCTCCTACTTACCTACCCTCCCAGCCAGGGTCCCATCTCTCACCAGCAGCAGCACCGCCCCCCTCGCCCCCATTAGTATGGAGCCTGCAAGGCCGCTTCCACTGGTCCCCTGGGAGTACCCTGCTTCCCCTGCCCTGCCAGCCCCCCTGCCCCTGCCCTCTCCCCTGGCCTCCTGGCCCATCTCTGCCTTTCATTCCTCCTTTGCCCTGAACCCTGCTTCTGGCCCTTCTCTGACCTCCAGCCACCTGAAAAGACTGCTCCTCTGTCCACACAACTTTCCTACCCAGTCTCCTCCACCTTCCATCTCCCTACCTGTGAGCCATCCTGCAAACCATCCCAGGAGCCGTATGCCCCTGCCAGTGGGCACCTGGGTCACTTGGAGCTTCATGAGTTGGCTACCTCCTGGGCTCAGGGAGTCTGGTGGGCCTGCCAGTGCTTCAGGAAGCCCCCCCCTACAGTCAGTTTTCAGCCATCTGGGGGGACTGGCCTGTGTCACCTGGTGGCTGCCCCTCCTTGGGATCAGTCCACAGAGGGTAAACAAGCTCCCCTGTGTCTACTCTAGGGCCCCTCACAGCTCTCCAAGCCGTCAATGGAAGGGGGTGGCTGGACTCAGTGGACTCAGAGCATCTTTTCCCACAAGGTCCTTCTTTTCCAGGTCGCCGGGCACTGACCACCTCATTCAGGAGCAGCTGTCCCTGTGCCTAGTACATAACCCATGCCCCAAACCAGCCTCCAGGGGACAGCACTGGGCATCCCTTTGGCAGAGCAAAGGCTGCCTAAGTAGGGGCGGTTATGGCAGCAGGAGGAGGGGTGATGCCAGGCTATAACATACTGGGGCATAAAAGCCTGCAGGAAGCAGGCAGGGACGGGGGTCAGCCCTGCCCTACCCCGGCTTGGCCTCAGAAGAACCCGACTTAGGTTTCTGAGGTCACAGCTAACCCACCATACAGCATCCTGCCACACCAGAGATGCTGGGCCAGACTCTGGTCAGCCCTTCTCACCCCCAACCACCTCAGCTGTCCAAATTGCCACCAGGGGTCATGTGCTTTCCTGGCCCATCTTGTAAAGGCTCCCTTCTGGAGCTAATAACTTGATTGCCTCCATGGGGCTGTGTGCTGTGTTTAGTCCCTCAGTTGTGTCTGACTCTTTGGGACCCCATGGATTGTGACCCGCCAGGCTCCTCTCTCCATGGGGATTCTCCCGGCAAGAATACTGGGGTGCGTTGCCATGCCCTCCTCCAGGGGGTCTTCCCAACCCGGGACTGAACCCAGGTTTCCCACATTGCAGGTGGACTTTTTATTGTCTGAGCCACCAGGGGAGCCCTCAATTGCCTGCATGGGGTACTGGCCACCAAAGTCACCCCTTTTGTGGGACCCCTCTGTGCCCTGCTGCTTCTCCTTTGCACCCTTAACACCAAAGACTGATTTCATCCCCCCTCCCATGAGAGAACTTGGTGGTTTCTAACCCAGCTCTGGTTCTACAATCACAAAACCTCAGTTTGCATGAGGGCCAGGACCTCTCTGACCCTCTCCCTCTCTTGGCAGTGGCAATGGAATGTACTCGAATTAAACTCTTATTGGTCCCCAGGCACACTCCCAATCCCCTTGCTCTGTTGGCTTTTTCTGTCCCAGGACCTCAGGCAGGTAAGTCTGGAGATCAAATGTGAGCTGACCAACAACTCTAAACAGCGTAAATCTCCATTGAAAGCCTCCAATCTGAGCTTTTCATTTCAGGGAAGGTAGACATGGCTGGAAGCAGTGGGAAAATCCAGTGGGTGAACAAGATGCTTAGACTGACCCTGGTCCCCGGTCCCTATACCCATCCTCAGGGGTCCGAATTATTTCTTGGGCAAGAGGCAGCTTCCCCTCTGGGGATGCTAGTTTGCACCCTGGGGGTTCAGGTGGCTGACTGTTCTGGTGGCCCAGGGCTTTGGGGTTCGTGGGACACTGAGCTTCAAGTGGAGGAGGCACCACAGCCGGACAGGGAGAGAGTTTTGGGGACTGGCCTCTCAGCAGTCTGAGGGGCCCTCTCCCCAACTCCACTCCCCAGGGAAGGACACTGTCCTGCTGGGTTTTGGCCCAGGGTCCTTGTTTCCACTGACTGTGCCCAGGACACTCGGATCCTCTTTGGCTCTTGAGATGCATTGAAAAAGACCCTGACGCTGGGAAAGACTGAGGGCAGGAGGAGAAGGAGGAGACAGGGGACGAGATGGTTGGACGGCATCACCAACTCAATGGACGTGAATTTGAGCAAACTCTGAGACAGTGAAGGACAGGGAAGCCTGGTATGCTGCAGTCCATGAGGTCGCAAAGAGATGTACATGACTGAGCAACTGAGCAACAACAACCCTCCAGCCTGGACACACGAGCACACACAGGCCCCTTCACTGCAGAGTCGCTGGGCCTCACGGCAAACACCTGGGGGTGGGGTGGGTATTTCCCTCTCTCCCTCAAACCCGGCTGGCAGGCACCCCAGTTTCAACACCACAGTGACCACATTTCCAAGAAGAGGCTCCCAGAGCCACAGTCAGACAAAGGAGCTGTGTTACCTCGGGCCATGCTTGCTGCCAGCACACGGGAACGTCTGGAACGTATCAGACAAGGGCTTCAGGTTACAGCCGGGTCTCAGAAACTAGAGTGTGTGGTCCTGGACCCAGCGGCCACCCCCAGCCCAGCTCAGCCTCCTGTCTGGATGAGAGGCCCAGGCAGCAAAAGTCGGCAGGATTCCACACGTCTGTTCATTATTTTCTCCATCAGGAAGTCTTTCCTTCTTAACTGACCCTCAAAGAGGTAACAGACCACCTTGCTATAGAGGAGGCTTTGCCCAGTTAGTCTGTCCCAGAGTCCAAATTATTCGTGCGGTGTGCAACCATCTTTCCTCAGACCTTCACAGGCTCACAACCGGAATTATACACATCCACCCTAAGAGGTACACACACCCAGAGGCACACTGGTGTATGGACATGTCCACACACACAAATACACACCCAGAGACATGCCCTAACCTGGAAACACACACACTCACACACAAACTCATCCAAAGATACACACACTGAGGCACAAACACTCCCACATACACATACCCAAGGACACCCACACGTTCCTCTGTTCCCGCACACACACACACAGACTCACTCACACCTGAAGACATAGATACGTGTCAAATTACAACAAATCTCAATCAGACAAGTCAAACAAATGTGTAAGGAGACCTAAAGTCAGAAAAATACACATACACACTTACACAGCTACACACTCTCAAACAGGCACACCCCTGAACCATGCACAGATTGGCCACAGCGCCATTACCTCCTAGCTGGTTCATGACTGCCTCTGCCTCCTCAAGGCTGCAGTCCTGGCTTCCCAAGCCTTCCTTACCCAGAGTCCTGAGCAGGAGACAAGACAGCAGGTCATTCGAGACTTGAGAGGGAGTGGAGTCAGGGTACCAGCAAACTCGGCCTGAGCCAGTGACCCTGACACACAAGAGCATCACCCTCCTGTAACACATATTCATGGTCACCCGTGGGCCAGGGTGAAACCCCAGAGCTCCCCACCACCTCAAGATGCAATTGGAGAAGAATTTGAAAATATTCTTGCAATAAATCCTAAGAGTTTTCATTGTAAGGAAAAATATTTTTTCCCTTTCTTTAATTTTGTATCCATACAAGATGATGGATGTTCACCGAACTTATTGTGAAAATCATTTCATGATGAATATCAGTCAAATAATTATTCTCTACACCTTAAACTTATACAGTGCTGTGTGGCAAGTATAAAACTGGAAATAAGCAAAAAAGAAAATATTCTTACAGTTTGCATTTGGAGAGTCATTAACCCAAAAGTTTCTTGAAGAGTCCCAAACTCAATAAAACAACTAAAGAATGAATTCTATGGAGAATAATATATGAGAAATGAAAAATGTACTGCTTATGAAAGTGAAACATTTAGTTTATTATGCTATATCTCACACAAAAGAACCGTATTAGATTTTTAATTCTGTGGAGTAATACATAAGCTAGAATATAACTTTAAGAAAATAAATTTGCCTGTGTCATTCAAAAAACGTCATGTGACAAAGTCTCATCTAGGAGAAAAGTGAAAGTGAAGTTGCTCAGTCGTGTCCGACTCTTTGCGACCCCATGAATGGTAGCGTACCCGGCTCCTCCGTCCATGGGATTTTCCAGGCAAAAGTACTGGAGTGGGGTGCCATTTCCTTCTCCAGGGGATCTTCCTGACGCAGGGATCAAACCTGGGTCTCCCGCACTGCAGGCAGACGCTTTACTGCCTGAGCTACTAGGGAAGTCCATCTAGGAGAAAGTTAATGCCAATTTCTCAAAATCTGTAAACTATGCAGCACAGATGCTGTTGAAATTACCGAATAGAATAGAGAAGATTGGGAATTCCCTGGCTGTCCGGTGGTTACGACCCTCTGCTTCCATTACAGGGGGCATGGGTTTGATTCCTGGTCAGGGAATTAAGATCTCATATGCCGTGATGTGGCAAAAAAAAAAAAAAAGCATAGAGAAAATTTACTGAGGAGTGAGGAGAGCTTGGGCTTCCAAGGGCTTCATACGGAATTGATTTTCTTTACAAAAGAAGATGTTATGTCATTTGTTCCTAAAATGTGTAAGAAGTACAATCAAGGGTCTCTTTCTGTAACCAGATGACTGAAAAATGGTTGAGCCAGCCTTGCATACTCTGATCTTTTGTCATTTCTCTGTGGCCAGAAAAAAATTAAAAGGTTTTAACAAATACTTTTTATATGGCTTTGAGAAATATTTGCTCTTTACAGATAGAATCTCACTTGAAAGAAAAATTAGGGAAGCTTGACTGGTGCTGGGGACACTGGAATCAGGAGAGTGAATGAAGCTTCCTGATCCTCTTTTGTCTGAATTCTGCCATCTCTGGACAATGAGACACTCTCCAGGAACTCCAAGCAGAGGACAAAGAGCAGGGCTTGGACCCGGCTCACAGCCACCCTCTGTGGCTTTCCTGGTGGCTCAGTGATAAAGAATCCATCTGCCAATGCGGGAGACCTGGGTTTGATTCCTGGGTTGGGAAGATAACCCCGGAGTAGGGAATGGCAACCCACTCCAGTATTCTTGCCTGGAAAATCCCATGACACAGGAGGCTTGTGGGCTACAGTCCACGGGGTCACAAAGAATCAGACATGACTGAGTGACTGAATACAAACGAACAAACACTAGAGGAGGAAAGTCAGCTTTGAAATGGTTCCCACCTCCCACCTTGGGGTGGGAAGCATCATGAGTGAGGACTCCCCTAGAGAACAAGCTTCCAAGATAGAGAGCTATGGGGAGTGGGCAAACATGGGCAGCCCCCCCACCCCCTCCACCCTGGGACTGGGCAGAGTCTCCAGAACCCATTGCTTACCCTTGCCCTGGGGAAAAGAGGGCTAGGGGTTTCTAGGGCCAGGGCTCCTTTCCAGTGGTTCCAAGGAACTGAGTCATTGGTTTCCTTACTTGGCTGGACATTTCAGTCTCTGTCTTTGGTTGGTCCTGTCTGAAATGCTGGGACCTGGGGGGAGCTGGGAGGTGTCACAGGTCAAGGAGAGAAAGGAGGGTCCTCGGGAGTGGGGTGATTTGGAGCCTGGAAATGATGGGAATCTGACGTTTCCCAGAGAAATTTCCAATCCAAAAAGAGTGGGGGTGGTCTGAAGTGGTGTTCATAGAAGCAGTCCAGTTCTGCTGCCCCAAGAAGACTGTATCCTCTTGGCTGCCTGCCCCCAGGGCTGCAGCAGTCTGGGCCTCAGACCACTGGCTCCATAGACATGCGTAGGGGTATCTTCTTGGACGCCTGAGCAGGTGGCCATGTGGCCCTGGGACCCCCAAAGTAAAGTTTTCTGTTGGTCTTGGGCAATGACAGGGGCTAAATGTGTCCACTGAACTCATTCACAAGAGGGAGGGACCCATTACAGACCAGTGAGTGGTCTGAAGTGAACAAAGAGGTCCCCATATCTGATTTGGAGAACTGCTGTGTGTGTGTGTGTGTGTGTGTGTGTGTGTGTGTGTGTGTGTGTGGTGTGAGAGAGAGAAAGGACAGGAGGAACTTGGGGGTCAGGGGTCAGGTGAAGGAGTGGGTGTGGAAGCTGAACATGGCCTGGGCCCAGGCACAGTGCACAGGGCAGAATCTTGTTCTGAATGTGGGGTCGGTGCCATGATTCCTCCCCCACCAGGTGGCCAACAGGCTGCAGCAACGAGGCAGCCCATCCACTGGAAAGACATCGTGGGGTAGGGGAAATTCAAGGAGAGGCTACCACTCCCCGCTCCCCAGTCATCTCCCTGGCCTGCCACCCCCACCCCCAGCAGACCCAGGCCCAAAGTGTCCTGCTGGACTCCGCGAAGAGCCAGTCCCTCCATCCTGTCTGGATGGCACCCCTGGTGTCCTGCCACGCCATGCCTACAAGGATACAAACAGCCTGGGAAGCTAGAGCCTGAGGAGCAGTTTCTTTCCTGGCTGTTTGGCCAGTGCCTGGACCAGGGCTCAGCAGAAACTCTACTTGGGGGTAGGACCTACTCCTGGAGCAGATGGATCAAGAGGGGAAGGGGGTAACTACTCCGGAAGGGGCTTGTGGAGGGTTCCTCAAACTCCCATCTCCCCACTTGGCCTTGGTATTAAAATTCAGAGCTTAGAGTTACAGTTTCATGGTACTACATTCACTTCATAACTATTAGCAAACTTGAGGCCATTAGCAGGCAGAGATCTCAGCCTCCCTGGTCCATGAATCCTGGAGAATAGGCACTGATCAGGGGGTCTGTCTTCACAGCAAGAGCTCTTGTCCAACAGGAAGGCGGTTGTCAAGACTGAGAAGTGTACAGGGGCCAAAAGAAAGCATAGTTCTGGACGCTGACCACACCGCACTGTGCCCTCCGAATGGGGCAGGGAGACTGCGCTCTGTGTCTGGGCTCTCGGGGGTCACCCCTCCCTGCTCCGTCAGCGGTCCAGCACTCACCTTCCTGGCGGGGACATGCCACCACCTTCTGGCTGCCCCAGCTGGAGCTGTCTGGCTCGGCTGGGCAGACAGAACAGTATAAACATGGATGCCCCCGTTTCTGGCTGGTCCAGCCTTTCCTAGCTTTTGTCCTGAATGGGAAACAGGAGGAGCCCATGGGAAGGGAATTTAGGAAAGGGTGCGTGGGCTTTCCAGGTGGCAGTAGTGGTAAAGAACCCACCTGCCAATGCAGGAGACTCAAGAGACGCAGGTTGGATCCCTGGGAAAGGAAGACCCCCTGGAGAAGGGCTTGGCAACCCTCTCCAATATTCTTGCCAGGAGAACCCCATGGACAGAGGAGCCTGGTGGGCTACAGTCCATTGAGTTGCAAAGAGTCACACATGACTGAAGCGACTTAGCACACATGACTTAGCACTCACTCAGGGAGGTCCCCCTCCAAAGCCCGAAGCCCGGGAGCCTCCAGGCTCAGAAAGGGCACCCATGCTCCCCACCCCGATGCTGGTCCAGCTGGAGCTCTCGCCCCCAGGGGGCTGAGAACTCACTGTGAAGAGGGGGCTTCCTGGAGTGCTGGAGGCCTGCCAGCCTGCCCCAGAGCCTCCCCGACGGCTGCTCCCTGTGCCTGGCAGGCTCCTGGCTCACAGAGGTCCAGGGAAGTCCCCTGGCAGGGGCACGAGGCCCCTGGGCCAGTTTGCAAAAGGCAGGGAGATGGTGGGAGGCGGTGACTGGGTAGGAAAATTGTAGGGACAGGACACAGACTGCTTGGGTGGCTGAAGGCCAGAGACAGGCCAGAAGGGGTGTCCATGGCAAAGGAGCAGTACAGAGCAGAAAGGGAGGCCAGGCGAAGAGGCCAGGCGACAAGGGAGGACGGTGGGGGGAGGGGGCTAGCCCTCCCAGGGGCTGGAGATTCCCAGGGGCTGGTGGAAGCTTGGGCCTTGGGGGCTCCAAAGTGGGGAGGGAGCCTGCTAATGAGGGGTGGGAGCCTGGCTGGGCAGGGTAGGTGAGGAGGAGGAGGGCCAGACCAGGGCTGAGAGTGGGAGCCTGTGGAAGGCAGGGGTAGGAGGAAGCTGGTAAGGGGTAAGAGGCAAGGGAAGGAGGAGGGGGAGGGGCAGGCTGGGGCAGCAGAGGAACAGTAGGGTTGGTTGTTGCCAGTGAACAAGGCAAGTGCTGGACCCTGGGGTTCTGGAATCTGCCTCTCTTCCCTTAGACTTGTTCTTGTCACCTTGGTGGTGGTGGTGGTTTAGTTGCTAAGTCGTGTCCGACTCTTGTGATCCCATGGACTGTAGCCTGCCAGGCTCCTCTGTCCATGGGATTCTCCAGGTGAGAATACTGGAGTGGGTGGCCATTTCCTTCTCCAGAGGATCTTCCCAACCTAGGAATCGAACCTGGGTCTCCTGCATTGTAGGCAGATTCTTTACCAACTGAGCTATGAGGGAACTTAGAAGTGGAGAATTCTAGAGAGAGAGAGAAGAGCCCTGCCTGCACCACAACTGTGCCCACTGTAGAGATGAGGAGACTGAGGTCCACATGGAGCCCATCAGAGACAGCACCTAGGCTGGAACCGGTTGTGTTTCTCCTGGGGCAAGTCCCCTCTCCAACCTGAGCCAGCCCGTGTCAGGCCCCATTTGGGGGCTTATGAGACAGACTCCTGGCTCCCCCTCGCCCCTTGGAGAGAAGCCTGAGAACCTGGCTGGCTGGTATTCCAGAGCGGCCCCTCCCTCCTAGGCACATCACCCCTCTCCCATGGCAGGCTCAAGGGGCTTGGGTGCCTGGGAGATGTTGGGCTGAGGAATTTCCTAGAACAAACAGAGATCCCCATATTTGTCTCTGAGCATCCCTGACCCAGAGGGGCCCGGGCAGCAAAGGCAGCCACAGAGGTTGGTCAAAAACCATGGAGTCCCCCCGGGGCTGTGTGCTGGGACACAGTGAGCCAGGCTCTGCCCCCGTTCTCCCTGGAGTCAGGACCAGTGAGAATTGTCAGGTAAGAAACCTCTCCGTGGAGACATCTTCCACCC